>NC_139705.1:46219647-46539647 GCF_964188405.1 Protomyctophum parallelum | reverse complement strand
TTTTAATCGATTTGATCAATAATTGATTATTTTATAATGAATGACATGAATTATTTTATTTTATTTTATTTATTTATTTGACAGGGACAAATCTCATGAATCAACATTTTTCACCTCAATGTAAATGGACCAGAGTTAACCAAAGCTAAATTTCATCTGTAGTCCCTGGGCAGGATCTTAAAAAATGAATGATAAAAGAAAGACAGAGTGTAGTGTGCCTGCACACAACACCATGCGTTGATGCCATGTGTGCATATGTGCAAGCACCCAACACTATGTCCATACAAAAACACAGTACAATACAGATAAAACACAGTGTGTAGTGTACCAGCACACAACACCATGCGTTGATGCCATGTGTGCATATAGTTCAATTAAGTGTCAATTAAGTGTTGCACTTCTGCATGAGAGCGCGTTGCAAGATGCATGCAAACGTGAGTGCACATGGTTTTTAACACAATGGTCCACACGCACGCACACACACATAGAGAGAGAGAGAGAGAGAGAGAAACGCTTTATTTCAGACAGAAGTCCAGACCATAGGACATAAAAGTAACACTCTATCACACAAGAGACATAAAACATTGGTACAATATCCGGTAGGAGACTCAAACTGAGCGGTAGGAGACTCAAACTGAGCGGTAGGAGACTCAAACTGAGCGGTAGGAGACTCAAACTGAGCAGAGGACGGACAACAATAAGCAGAGGCATGGAATGCACCCCCCCTCCTCCCACAGACACACACACATTTGAAATGTTTATTTATGTCCACATAATGAGAAGTACAGGAATACCTTGTACAAAGGACATAAACACTGCCAGTGCAGTTTGACAGTGGGAGAGCAGCCAGTTACAACGTGCGCACACACACACACACACACACACACACACACACACACACACACACACACACACACACACACACACACACACACACACACACACACACACACACAGATAAGCATATATTACAAGAGCCATTAACCCATTGAACATACAGTTCCAGAGGGGCTTGTGTTTGCTCATTTCATGTACCAGTGGGCACCTTGGGCCGGTAATGGGTTGGAGGGTTTGTCTATTAAGTCCCTGCCAGATGTCTCTGTGTATCTTCACCTGGCTAAAACTGTACCTGTTTGAGATGCGTCGTCCCCTAGCAAGACAGGAATCCTCTACAAACTGTACCCGTTTGAGATGTGTCGTGCCCTAGCAAGACAGGAATCTGTTTGAGATGGGTTGTCCCCTAGCAAGACAGGAATCCTCTACAAACTGTACCTGTTTGAGATGTGTCGTGCCCTAGCAAGACAGGAATCTGTTTGAGATGGGTTGTCCCCTAGCAAGACAGGAATCCCCTACAAACTGAAACTAATAGTTGAGTTGAATTAGCCCCGTAATGCCAGACGGAAACAGACAAACTAAGAAGATTACGATTTCACTCCTGTGAGTCGGTCCACCCTCCCAATCAATCAATCAATCACAAACTTCATTCAAAGGTTAGCATGCAACGGCTTAGAGTGGCATACAACGATGCCATGAGGATACTTCTCCGTGTTCCTAGGTGGCACAGTGCCAGTCAGATGCTTACTTCTGTTGGTGTGCCAACTCGCACTGTTGAGGCGACTGATGTACGATTAATTTCATGCAGCGCCTGGAAGTGTCTAATACAAACAAGCACTGCTGCTGATTAGACAGGACTGCACTATAGTACATCAGTCGCCTCAACAGTGCGAGTTGGCACACCAACAGAAGTAAGCATCTGACTGGCACTGTGCCACCTAGAAACACTCTAAGCCGTTGCATGCTTTTCACTCTGTGAGAGGACCATATATGAGCTGTATACAGGAGTGACATATATGCTCTAACCTTTGAATGAATTTTGTGATTGATTGATTGGGAGGGTGGACCGACTCACAGGAGTGAAATCGTAATCTTCTCAGTTTGTCTGTTTCCGTCTGGCATTACGGGGAATTCAACTCCTATTAGTTTCAGTTTGTAGGGGATTCCTGTATTGCTAGGGGACAACCCATCTCAAACAGGTACAGTTTGTAGGGGATTCCTGTCTTGCTAGGGGACGACACATCTCAAACAGGTACAGTTTGTAGGGGATTCCTGTCTTGCTAGGGGACGACACATCTCAAACGGGTACAGTTTGTAGAGGATTCCTGTCTTGCTAGGGGACGACGCATCTCAAACGGGTACAGTTTGTAGAGGATTCCTGTCTTGCTAGGGGACGACACATCTCAAACGGGTACAGTTTGTAGAGGATTCCTGTCTTGCTAGGGGACGACGCATCTCAAACGGGTACAGTTTGTAGAGGATTCCTGTCTTGCTAGGGGACAACCCATCTCAAACAGATTCCTGTCTTGCTAGGGGACGATGCATCTCAAACAGGTACAGTCGGGAGCCAGGTGAAGATACACAGAGACATCTGGCAGGGACTTAATAGACAAACCCTCCAACCCATTACCGGCCCAAGGTGCCCACTGGTACATGAAATGAGCAAACACAAGCCCCTCTGGAACTGTATGTTCAATGGGTTAATGGCTATTCTAATCTATGCTTATCTCTGTGTGTCTGTGTGTGTCTGGGGGGGGGGGGGGGGATGCCATGCTTCTCTTTTGATGTCCGTCCTCTGCTCAGTTTGAGTCTCCTACCGCTCAGTTTGAGTCTCCTACCGCTCAGTTTGAGTCTCCTACCACTCAGTTTGAGTCTCCTACCGGATAGGATGTACTGCCGGTCATCACATTTTTGAGAAAAACAAATTCAAGGTTTCATATTGCAATATGTTTTAGGACAAAAACAGGCAAACGTGAGTACAAAACACTGATGTTGGCCTACATAGCAACACAAGTTATGGCACCCCCATATCTTCAAAGTCTGATTCATTGTGCAGATATAGACAGGTTCTTAGCTTGCTTAATATTATCCATTATTAACAGAGTCCATTCATGATACGCCAGTCTAAATATGATGCATATGACGTCCAATGTATCGGTGTCCATTCATGACGCCAGTCATATGACGTCCTGAGTGTACAGGGTCAGGTAGGGCAGGGCCTTAATTTTCGGGCCTGTTGAGAACTCCAGTTTTTTTTGCCGGCTGCCCACTGCGGCTGCACTAATAACTTTGGGGCAGGCCCGTCTAGAGGTTCAATGGACAGGTGACATCGTATAAGGGAGACATCGAATTAAGAGGAAGGATGGATGGGGAAGGAACAGGTTCTGACATATATCCAATCCATATATGGAGATCTAAGGGTTTGAGGTCAGATGTAGAGTTGCTGCATGGCCAATATTGATGACATCAGGGATCTCCATATATGGGCTTAATAGCAGGTCACATTTACTATGTGTGCTTGCTGAGACTATGTCCGCCAGTGGGTGGTGCTGTTTTACAAGTTATTTTGAAGAACGTGCCTTGTTTTAAGACAGGTGTTAAATTAGTGACATTGTGTAATTAGGTCTCTTCTGAGCCTACTCAAGGTGTGCTAGATTGTAATTAGCAGTGCGGCACACTAGTTTGTTCAGTTCAGTTTGGTGTGTGAGAGCAGACAGATGTCTTTTTTTCCTTGTTGTGCGACAAAGCATTGTCTGTGTGTATATTTTGCATCTTTGTGATTATGTATGTCAAATTAATGATCATTTATGCTACATTTGAATCAAACTGATGATGTTTTGTTGTATTTGTATTCTTACTCTGGGACTTCAGTAAAGAGTTGTTACACCTGGTACTTTTGTCCGGAGTTATCTTTCTGCCTAACTGTGCCTCGAAGCAGCGAGGGCAGAACACTATGACATCATCAGGGATGTCCATCCCTGATGATGTCATGTGATGTCACGATGACCTGGGGGCTCACCATAAATGGGGGCTGATGTCACATGATGTCACGATGACCTGGGGGATCACCATATATGGGGGCTGATGTCACGTGATGTCACGATGACCTGGGGGCTTGCCTGGGGTGACCAACCAACACACTGACAGGAAATGCTAGATTTCATAGTAAATGCGACTTGCGGTCGCAATAAAGGCAGGGAATAATGGATGCTTTCCATGAACATGAGCCAACCATGTCCATTACAGATTTTTACAGATTATTAAAGTACAGAATGTAAGCTTTCATATGATGTATCATTCAATGAAATTGGACAATAATTGAAGGAGATATAACCATTTTAAAATGACTGGGGCCTTTCACCCAAAGCTGAGAAAAGCCCTTTTCAATATTCACAACATTTTATCACCTTAGAGCTGGACAGAAGTGGGTGTGACAATGGGAGGGACAAGAGACAATAGGACGTTTTAGCTGTCAACAGTGCAACACTAGAAACACTGACATGTTTAAGCCAGTAGAACAAACAATGCAATTTGTAAGGTGCCCCAATAAACCCTTTTGAAAGTACTAAGTATTAAATACTAAGTATAAGTATTCAAGTATTAAATATTAAGTTAAGTGTTCAATTTAACTTATACACTACCTGGTTGTAAATAGCTGCAGTACACCATTTTATGCAGGTCTACTTTAAGCAATCAAAGTCAGACAATTGACCCAGTATTTTAAATAAATAAAATCGACGCATCAGGCTATGATGTTGTGCGCTTGTAGATTTGCTATTTTAATAAACAGATCTGTCCACATGCAGTCACAATGCCTGGTTTCATTTATAGTAATTCCTGTGCATTCGATGGGTGGATTCATACTACATCGGGTGTCTATTTAGTGTGCAAGGCTTACATCCGGTCTAAAGCCCACCCACTGTATGCCCTGATTTATATACACAATACATACACGATCCGTATCCTCCCCTCACCGGATGTTGAATTAACAGTACTAACGGCCGTATTTGAAAAGACGTAGCTCTTTGCTGGGTGCGCGAGGAAAAAAATTAAGCAATTTTCCGACATTTCCTTTTCAATTGATACCGTTTCTTAGAGACGGCCTACACAAACGTTCTATATACCAAATGAAAGCCTGCATTTCATAGTTTACATAGTATATAACCTTTTTTTAAATGAGCAAGAAATGAGCGAGTTGTGATTAAAAGAAAAGACGTGTGATCTCTTTGCTCTTTAACACACGACACAAACGGCTAACTAGGCTAGCTAGCTTCTAGCCTGTTGTTTGTTGGCGAAAGACTCCAAGCTGGGAAGTGTATTTCAGCGAGTAGCTATACGTGGTTTTGTTTATTTTCTGTAAAGTCTAACCCAAATGCCCAGAATACTTCTGTGTTTACAAACACAAGCACGCTAATGGGCGGTGATCAGAGCGTGAAACCTGAGGACAAAGAGATTACAGGACCAATCGTAACCAACATGCAAATCTCGGAACTGCGCTCTTCTGCCTCCAGAAACTTGTTAAAAAACAAGCCCACTTTGACGTATAAATGTATACATTTCATTTGCCCAAATGAACAATCTGTTTGAATGAAAACCTTCTTCAACATTCAAACTGTATTAATATGAAAAAAAAAGAAAATCACATAAAAAAAAGAAACGAGTTTATTTATTGATTTAAGGCATGTTCATTCTGGCGACATGAGGCATATTCTGCTGGCACTGGTCACATATGGAGTCTGGGGTGTGATCATTATGCCCAAATACGGAGCCCGATAGGTCGGCTCACCATATAATTATGTATTGACAGATCTTTAAAAAGCTGAAAGTAGCCGGCCGATATACAAGCTAAAGAATCTGCGACGTAGTGAGCTTGTGCATCTGCTATTTTCAGCGTGCGGCATACGGTCATACGACGGGTCTTAAATGAAGCATAGCATGTACATTAGTCATGGTACACTTTAAGCTGCTTGGATGTGCAATGTGCAAAGGGTCCTCTTTCTAAATATATCCATCTGTATGTGAGCGCTGTGATGTGTACTGTATGTTATGTTGAGTATGTGTGTGTGTGTATTGTGTCAAGTATAAATACATTTACTATGTGTGCATACATTTGATTGACCCGTACTGTGGGGAACGCTTTTGCTGAAAATGGCAGATCGACAGGCACGCAACGCGTCGCGAGCTTGTCGATCTGCTTTTTTCAACGAAAGCCGCTCGCTTTCCCCACAATAACAGAAAACAGAACATACATTAGTATAGAGCCCTGGGGGACTCCGCTCAAACATATGGGGTTTAAGTGGTTAAATCTTCCCCTCAGCAGCTGCATAATGTCATCAGCTGACAGAGGCAGCTTTAAAAAGACTGCCCGTTACTAGCCTCTATGCATAGCAGCCATATATACCTTTATTGAAAGGATAAGCCCCTTGAGATGTCGCATCTCATTTTAGAGGGGTCCTCAACACAGATACATTGTACAATACAGTTCACAAAACAATACAACATATACAGACAGGACAAAACAAAACGGAACAAAAGCTCTCCCAAAGATAGCTCCCACCCCACTGTTTCAACCCTAAATAGCAGAGTTCACATGGGGAAAACAAATGGGTATATCATATAGGTTTTACAAAATGATACTAATTAAGGTTCTGTTCCATTTAGTGAAGCACAGAAACCCGAGTGTACAAATGGAACCAAATGAACGTGTAAGAGTCACACAACCGTAAGGGTCCATTTCCATTTGGATCCCCCTCAAGGAACCATGAGGGTACCTGGACCACACTTTGAGACCCACTGGTGTAGCAGTGTTTCCAGGGAGCCAACATGCGCAGTATGGTATGAGAACCCTGACTCTGTTTTACAGAACAGAATCATTCATTAGTCTCATTAGTAAACACCTGTGAAGGAAGTAAGGAGGAAGAAGCCCAGTATGGTTGCTGTGCATAGACCTTATATCCGGGGGTGGGTGGGGGTGTGTGTGTGTGTGTGTGTGTGTGTGTGTGTGTGTGTGTGTGTGTGTGTGTGTGTGTGTGTGTGTGTGGGGGGGGGTACTTTTCCCAGCGGTTTCCAGTTCCCGTATCCTTTGTGTCACTCAGCACGGAGCAGTGGGAGTGTTTGTGTGTCGAAGCTGAGCCTGTGTGACAGCCAGGAGAAGCCATTCAGGGTGTTACTGGTATAGAACAGTGTAGATATAGAGTACAATGGACCCCATGCACGCCTCACATGTTCTTAACATGTGTGTCACATGCAGTTTTGCCAGATTTAGCCATATAAATAACTTAAGCAACCAGGTCTATGAAAACAAGCCCAAAATAAGTGACTGAAACATGAGCACTTTAAGCCTACAGTATACTATATACACATCAGCTATTTGAACAGCTATCAAAACAGTCTTCGGAAGAAAAGTGATGTGAACTTTTTTTGAGTCACACATTTGGAGAGAGAGAGAGAGAGAGACAGAGAGAGAGAGAGAGCGCAATCACGTATCCAAACGCACCCGTAGATCTCACCCATCTCCATACGTACGTCGGTAATGTCGCACAAAAGGGACACAGACAGGCACTGCATAACCAGGTGGGAATGCATTACCTAAAGTATTTGCATCGTTTCCGACTTGAATCGATAAGACTGGTAATAATCTTACAAATATAGCTGCAATCAGCGATAACACATGAAAGTCATAAAAAACCTATACGCAATGCCTGTCTTCTAATTGATAGTGAAATACTGCTTGATACTCGATTCAATGATAACTACAATGACTGCATTGGGACTAACAAGTAATGTTACAGTATATAGAGAGGAGTGATGTCATACTCTTCCAAATTAACAACTAGGCTACTAGAGTGGTGCCCGTTGGACATTGGCTAGCCTGACCTAAGCAGAGACATTTCTGGTCTAGAGGGGCGGGTCGCGCCTCAGAAATGCGCGCACCCTGATTGGATCTCATCGATCTGTCCGTCACCCCCGGCCCCTCCTCTCCCCCCTAGTGCAGCGCTACGTCACATCATTTAGAGCGACGCCCACCCGGAAGGGTTGACTCCCACTTTTAGACTGGTTCAGCCCACGGCTTTTTCCAGGCTTTCATCTTTCGCGCAGACGAAATGAAAGCCTGGGTATCGAGGCTAGACATTGGCCTACTTGGAACGAGTTGGAAATGCATGCCCCACCCAGTTATTATGTCTGTGTCCCTTTTATGCCCATATATGGACTTATTTGCAAGGCATGACCAAAAATGGAATGCATTGTGATGTCAGAACAGGCCAGCTCCATATACTGTATATAGAGCCCGGGCAGGGGCCCTGTCCAGAGCCTGGGCAGGGGCTTTTGTGCTGGTTCTGGACAAATGAGCATCGCACCTGTCACAGACATGTGCAGAGCAAGTTCAAGTCAGGAAACCTCAGTGCAGTTGCTGCCGGCCCTTTAGTTGGGCTGCCTCAGCATCACGTTCACACTTCCAATCACACACTCGTTCCATCTTCATACCGGCTATTTAAACTGGAAGTTTGCACTGCACATCCTGCTTGCTTGTTTGCTGCTTCACACACTGATACTGCTGCGCTGCTGTCTGCCTAAACCTTTGCTGCTCACCCTCCTCCACCCCAGCTGCCTACCAGCTGTCGTTTTGGATCTGCTGTTTAGGTACGGGGGATTCGGAGTCCCTATGGCTGGGACTGATGCGCTTTATCTGAGTACCTAAAAAGCAGATCCAATTCATCGCCAAACCATAATAAATATATTGCTCATTATATTCAATAATATATTCCATCCATTCTTGAGTTGTCCTGACTGAACCGTGGGTCCGACACCGGGGACCTCACTCCCTGTGGTGGTGTGGAACGCACGCACGCACGCACATTCTTACACCGATGGCGCGGAGGAAACCATGCAAGGCACCAATCTGCACACCGGGAACAATTAGGGGTTTAGAGTTTGATAATGATATATTGTCCCACATGACGTCCCACATTTTTCCGACTTTATTTATAGGTAGATAAAATTTATTTTACATTGACTTGAAAGCGTACTGTATTTTCTCAGCCCCCAAAGTGTTTTTTCCGGCCACTGCTGGGCGACCCTGGTTCCAGTGTTTGTGAGGTCACAGAGTGATGATGTCACATCACTGACATCATCAGGTTGATACATGAGCGGCCACTCTCTAACATACAGGCAGATTTTCAAACTCTCAGTTCAGTCATGTGTGATTGTTTCCCGTCTCTAAGTCGATTATGTAATATAATCATTATTGCTAGTCCTGTTTCAAGTTCCTGTACTCTAGTGTAGAGTCTGTCCTGGGATTGTCCAGTAAGGACTTTCCACTACCCGTGCCAGTGAAGTTTGCTTCGGAGTTCCTCCACCTACGAGCACACAGTAAGACTCCATCGTTTTACCGAGAAAGACTTGACCCGATAGTATACAGTTTGATCCAGTGCTACTGGCGGGACAGAATGTTGTTCTGGACACTTCATCAGAAAGGACCAAAGAGAAGACCTTTTTATGGAGTGGATCATGCTGCCGTTACAGTGGGACTTAAAGTGTACTGCTTTGGCTTTGGAGGGATGTTGTACACCTTTGGCTTTGGAGGCTCCTTGTTCAGGTTTCAGATCGATGTCCAGATCTTCAACACAGTGTCTTTACGCTGGGTCAAGTTTTCTCCAGTGACCCACGAGGCTCCCCCCTACCGCCAAGGCCACAAAGCTGTGCTGGTAGAAGATGTCATCTACCTCTGGGGAGGAGATACTTACTGCAATGTGCTTTATGCATTCAATGTCGACACCCACCAATGGTTCAAACCCCACATATCTGGGACTGTTCCAGAGGCGAGAGAGGGCCACTCAGCATGTGTCTCGGGGAAGTTCATGTATATCTATGGGGGATACAGATATGGACTTTTTATGTCTGTCATTTTCGTGGATAACATGTACAAGTTGGACACCACCACAATGGTCTGGTCTTTAATTAACACGACAAACACTCCACCAGTAGCAGGTTACCCTGCCACCATCATCGGGACAAAGATGTTTGTATTCTTTTGGAGCAGTATCTTTCAGATAAAGTACATCAGAGGGTTTGACACAGAGTCCAACTTCTGGCTCAAGACTACTATACGTCCTCTTCCAGTAAGACGTATAGGTTATTCGACCTTTTCCTACAATGAAGAGCTTTATGTATTTGGTGGGAAGAACTGTAACGGGACCTCTTGCAATGATCTGTGGAAATTCAGTCTGGAAACCTTCTCCTGGAAGAAGGTTGAGCCCAAGGGAAATGTTCCGTGTTCAGGATATGAGCTGAGCTGTTGCCTGGTGGGAGATCGTATCTTCCTCTTTGGTGGAATATATGATGGCCTGTACATCTTAGACTTCAGTCCCAGTCTGAAGACGTTAGGCATTCTAGCGGTTATTGATTACGGGTTGGAGCAGTCGGGGCTCCCACACAACATCAGGTGGGAACTGGCAGCCATGACTACTACTACTACAAATTATAGCAGGCTGTTTTCACAGCTTTTGAAATATTTCCACTTAAAAGCACTGAATTAAGTCTGACATCACTGCTGCTGGAGGGCGCTAGTGTTATTGTCACTATACTTATTTTATTTATTTATTCATGGTAATTATTTTATTTTTAAAGATTTTTATTTATGATATGCTCTTTATTGATTTAATACGCAAATTACGTCACTGGCCATAAGGGGGTTAAGCGCCATTGCCGTTGATTAATTGCCAATTGAAGCCTCATTTTGATACTAACGCTTACCGCCATTGCCGTTGATTAATGGCAATTACTACTTTCGTTAGCCGGTTAGCTAGCTATGTTGTTAGCACAGCACTGGATCGTCCATCTTAGATCGTCGTCGCCATAATAATCCATTCTATCCGTTTCCTTCAATCGCCTGTCTCTCCTATTCCTTGTCCCAGATGGCATTTTTGTCAAAACAGCGTTTCTTTGACGGCACAGAGCCGGCGATGTGGAACATTCCAGTGCCCCGGTTTGGATTCATATTGTAAACAAGGCCTATCTCGGCTCCGTTGAGTGTCCTAGGATAATCTACTTCCGGTAGACTGGAACTGTGGCTTTTCAAAATAAGAGCTCAACTGGAAAAAATGCTGGCGTGAATTAGATCCTAATTTTTCAATAAATGCTAGCGCTGAAATGGTTAAAGGCCCGAGAGAAGAAGTGAGTTTTAAGTGAAGATTTGAAAGCCGCTTAGGAGCGAGCAGACATATAGGGGCAAACTGTTCCAGAGGTTGGGTCACTGCAAGGGTTCAGTCACCTCTGGACCTCTAGTCTTCTCCACTCCCCAAATGCATCATAGATACCCCCTCCCTCCATACCTTCAAAACTGCTCTGAAAACCCACTTTGAAATTGCCTTTCCCACTTGACTTTGTATCAACTCTTGTTTTTAGTGTAGAACCACTGGTTTAGTGCTTTTATCTCTTTCTTATTTTTCCCCCGGCCCTCCCAAACACGTGTAAAGCGAATTTGAGTACTTGGAAAAGCGTTATATAAATTCCAGGTATCATTATTGTACGCTCGAGAATATTGTTATTGACTCTCTTTATTCCCGTTTTATAGTCTGCCTCAGGCTGCGTCAAACAATAGGAAGACAGAGGGAGGGGGGTTTACATCTCATCCACATGACTCCAGAATGCACTTGGCGAGCTCGAGACCACACATATTTTCTATTTATTATCTGAAATAACAGAAATAAAAACATATGGGTACATACATGGAAACTATCAACAAATATAACTAGTATACAGCACATGCTGCATGTTTTTTGTACATTGTTTGTGCTACTAACAATGACACATAAATGCCCACTTATTTAAAAAAATCTCACTCGTGTGAAGTCAGGGGTTCCAACTGTGGTTGCCATCTCCATCGTCCTCCACGAGACTTGTGTGTTGTTGTATGTATAAAAGACGTCTTACAATGCCCTAAACAAACATTAAAGTCTATAGACTTCGCTGGCTCTAAACAAAGTCTTTTACAGGTAGATGGAAAGGAGGGTCCATGCGGGGGTCCTGTGCTGTCACTGCTGTTGTTTTGTACTGGCACACCTGCCAGTGAGGAGCCCCAGCATCCTCTGTGGCGGTGTCATTAGGTGAGTACTAGTTCATTCATTGTTAAGTTTCATAGTGTCATTCCTCATCAACAACGGTCTGTTGTTGATGCCCCCCCCAAAAATGAACAGGTTACAGTCTACAGGATTCACATTCTGTTACTGTCACTCATGCCTGCAAGGATCTAATTCATACGTGGGTTGTCGTGGCTCCACGTGGAGTTGTTGTTCATGCGCCGCGGTGCGCGGTGTGGAGAGGGCATAAGAGCACAGGGCAACAGCCTAGTATGGCGTAGTGTACTCTCTGCACTCTCTTTCTGTCCAGTCCTACGTGTATAGGCTGGCGATTGTGGCGAATTATATTCGTTAATAAAGAGAGAGCTGTTAAGGGGATATTGTCTATGGTCAGTTCATGGTGTGTATCATTCTCGTTTTTAACCGGGCCGTGATAATGCGGCACAATGACGGTAGCCTAATACAATGTAACCAACTTGCGCAAGCATTAAATAATGGGTTTTAATTGTCGGATAAAGGAAAATAATCCAATTTGTTACTTTTCTCAGAAGGTAATCTGTAAGTGTAAGGGATTCTTTTTATGGGCAGTAATCCAGTAACCTAACGACGTTACTTTAGAAAGTAACGATGCCCAACACTGGTTACTATTGTGCAAAACAAAACCAGTTACAAGATGTATTTATATTGGCCACATGACGTCTCACTTGTTAAGCAATATTTCACTCATTAATGGAACACCTGCGTTGCTGCACAGAAGTGCCATTAATGACTGTAATGCACACCCTCGAGTGTAAGATTATACAACTGTTACCCTTAAAAAAACAACTCAATTTCATTATAACTAAGATACATATTTAGCCACTATGACTGAAAATGTCCCATGCAAAGGCCTAGTTGCGGGGACTGCCCAGGACAGCTGTTTTTTATGTTTTGAGAGAGAGAGAGGGAGAGACATGCAGTGAAGTACGTCGTGAACGGGACTCGTCTCGAACCACTGATGCACTGCCAGGCTACATGGGGGCCCAAATGCAATTATTTGGTGGTTGTAATTGTGTTCCTGTGGTAGTATACATAGTACATACACTGTGTTCTCCAGCTTCCTTCCTCCAGGGAATAAATCCTCTCATATTAGCCATGCGTTGATGGATGGTCCAGTGTGACGAATGGTGTGCTGCTGCCAGTGTGGCCAGATTTTGTGAGAGAAATAAGCAACCAGGTCTAGGGAATTATATAAAAAAGGAGCACCAGGCCAACAATTTACTGTCGCCTATATCGTTATATGAAAATCTCGAAATAAAATGTGGAATATTTGGAAGATTGTTGAAACATTCTAGCAACACAAATCTGGTACGTGGGCTCCCTGGCACAAAACATTCATCAGATGGGGGTTATAGTGACACATTCATCTGGGGGTCCATGACATGAACATATTTGAGAACCACTGGTTTAAATAGCCTAATAATTACAAATATATATATATGATTAAGTAAGCCGAAAAAAGCAACTATACTTTATATTTAGAAACAAGCCCCAAAAAACTACAACCCGCAACTAGCAATATTTACAACAAACCTTACAGAAAAAGAAGCTCAATGTCACTTTTATAATAAGCCAACATGGCAACACTGTAGAGGGCCATATGGCGGCTAAACGCTGAGAGGGAAAGATTCCTCAAAGACCTGCATGGCAGGATGCCATGATAAAGCTGGACCACTCATTCCACTTACAACGCCAACACAGTCTCGCTGAAGGACGAGCGTGTCTGTGTACCTAATATGAAGCACTTTGATTCAGAACCGTCATCAATTAGCCCAGTGCAGTTCAGTTAGACACTTCAGCCCTTCATCAATTAGCCCAGTGCAGTTCAGTTAGACTCTTCAGCCCTTCATCAATTAGCCCACTGCAGTTCAGTTAGACACTTCAGCCCTTCATCAATTAGCCCAGTGCAGTTCAGTTAGACACTTCAGCCCTTCATCAATTAGCCCAGTGCAGTTCAGTTAGACACTTCAGCCCTTCATCAATTAGCCCAGTGCAGTTCAGTTAGACACTTCAGCCCTTCATCAATTAGCCCAGTGCAGTTCAGTTAGACACTTCAGCCCTTCATCAATTAGCCCACTGCAGTTCAGTTAGACACTTCAGCCCTTCATCAATTAGCCCACTGCAGTTCAGTTAGACACTTCAGCCCTTCATCAATTAGCCCACTGCAGTTCAGTTAGACACTTCAGCCCTTCATCAATTAGCCCAGTGCAGTTCAGTTAGACACTTCAGCCCTTCATCAATTAGCCCAGTGCAGTTCAGTTAGACACTTCAGAACCTTCATCAATTAGCCCAGTGCAGTTCAGTTTAGACACCAGCTCAGAATTAACCGTGTATCACGGTGCCATTGCATTCAGTTTGCCGGTGACTCGACCTGCTCCTGTGAAACTACAGCTTAGGTGTGCAGGGCAGACATGACACGGAATGAGATCACAAATCCCCCAAGCCGAGCATACTGTACGAGTGCAGCGTTATGCATGCAACATAGGACCCTTCAAGGGCATCTTTTAAATATATTGAGTCCTTAAAAGGCACAAGTTAAGATCTTAGATTGCAGAGGAGGAGTTGGAGCACCACACACATGTATAAGCACCAACATACACAGACATTTGACGTGTGTGTGTGTGTGTGTGTGTGTGTGTGTGTGTGTGTGTGTGTGTGTGTGTGTGCGCGTGTGCGTGTGCATGTGTGTGTGTGCGTGCATGTGTAGTTTTTTCATTAGCACTATGTGTTGCACCATAAAGCTCACAGTAACGAAATCACTCTTGTGTGAAGTGAGGGCCGCCCACTGTGGCTGCCACATGACTAGGTGGTGCGTGTGTGCGTGCACGGGCGACGGCGTGCGCGTGTAGATTTGTTATTAGCACTATGTGTTGCACCATAAAGCATGGCTCAAGGCTCAAGTGTTGGTTAAGAGTCGTCATGTCAAAGATCAGGTGTGCACATACCGAGTGTAATCATTTAGCTTTTGAATTATTTACCACTGAACTGGAAAGGTAGAGAAGAATTCAGGTGAAGAGAGAGAGCCCTGGGCAGCTATACTGCACTTTGATCCTTAATGTTTTGTGACTCACAGGTTCTCTACTTCTACTAATGATGCCAACACATTGCATATCTCAAGGCCTTATATCTCATTTGTACTCCGTTCCAAAGGGTGACCTTTCAAGAACGTACAGTGATTCTTCACTGCTGATGTATGACTCAACCTTTGTTGACTAGCACGCCGTTTCTCAACGTAGAATCTGGGGGCCACAAGGGGCCCGAATGGGACCCTTAGAGGTTGAACGCATGCACAATGCATGTGGAGGGGGTCGCAGTCTTTGTCAGTTGTAAGAATTAAGGGGTGGTTTCAAGGACAAGAAGGTTGGTAATGAGGAAGAATAGTGGTATAAAATTATAGTGGAATAATTTGCCTTTGCCTTCATTTGCCTTTATTTTATTTCAGACCCAGGGAGATCCATATCACAGAAGAGTAATATACATATAAAACAGTACAAATCACACAAAGTACAGTACAAACATTTTTTATAAAATACAGTTTTTTCAATAACATGCAGACAAGTCCGCATGCAGTGCTTCCACAATTTGGAAGAGAATCCATAGGAACTGTATACATGGTTACTCACCGCAATAATGATGTCATTTTCTGACTCATAATATCATTACACGCCACCTTGAGTTTTCTCATGCTCTCTTGCTTATACCGACACCACAGATGAGCAGTATACGGGATAAGGATGTGCAATATGCCTTAAAAAGTGCGATTTTCACATGCAGGTACAGAACACATGCTGAACTTGCGACACAGTGTATTTGCTTGAGCATACAGCTTTCTACGTTGTCTAAAAATGTCCCTGTCATCAGAGAGGTCATCTGAAACAACAGGTACACATACTCACTACACACAGTGAGAATATATTACCAGCAAGATAGAAGTCTGTGAAGGTTGGTCTTCTCTGGTTCTGGCAATCATAATCTTACTCTTTTTTTTTAGCAATATCAAAATGAGCACCATACTGCATACATATTCTGATTATTCTCAGGAGCTGTTGGAGACCAACACTGTATGGGCTGAAGATGACCAAATGCAGGGAATCATAGCTTCAAATTGACATATTGGTTGTTCAGTTTGACGCACCAGTTTTGGAGATATGGCTTATAGAGTAATGTCTTGCATAAAACAGCGAGTTGAGAAAACAGGCTTGAAAGGTTCACTTCTGTGGACTCTAACATTACACCTAGCTACATGTTTAAGCATTTATTTTATATTTACATGTCAATTTCAGCTCTGACACTTATTTCAGACATGCTCTAGTATGTGAGTCTGCCTGTGCTATTAACTCATTTCCAAGTACAAGTCCAGAATATTCATTTTGTCCTACTAATCAATATAAATTCAGCCCAAATGACTGGCTATGGCGTCTATTTGCAGAATTACTCCTGCCGTCCAGTTTCTCTAGCAGCTAGTTGTGTTATGTCAAGTCCTGGAACAGACACGCAAATGCGAAAGTAAATGTGGCTAATAATTAATAACTACTATTATTACTAATAATCTCCATGGATTCAAGGCTTCATGGGGTGTATAATTGATAGATTGATATTGATAAGTCATGTTCACTACTCTTTTAACCCATCTGGACTGTTGTAACCTATGTTATACTTTTCAATCCGGGAGCTACCTCGTGTCTCATTAGTTTTTGCTATACATAATTATAACTATACATAATTATGTTGAGGTTAGGTTTTAGAAGGCGTTTTTAGAACCCCCCTCCCCCCCACCACCACCACCACCCCTACCTATAATACTCCCGGCTAGTACCTACCGTATAATGAGGAACTACTGACCTAATTAGTCCGTGCGTGCGTGCGAGTGTATGTACTGCACCGTGTGAGTGGGGGTGAGCTTACAGATCATGTCATCAGGACTTAGTTTCCATGAATGCAGTTTCATCATCAACAGGAGCAAACCTGTCACCTCGCTTGGTGCTAATTGAGTCAATTACGCTTTAGCTCATTAGTATTCCCTGCCAATGAGTTCTGTAATGTTAATGACTTATGCAATCTTCAGCTGTATTGCTACTCCATGTCATTGTCTCGTACAATGACAATAAAGATGTTCTGATTCTGATAATGGGACAAATTCACAGTAAATCATGCAGAGTATCAATTTAGACCTATTTGATCCTGCAGGAGAAATTCTGTTTTCAGCTCTATACCCAGCTGACTTAAGCACTACAGGGCGGAGCAGTTAGGGATACAGGGCTCCATTTTTGTCTCATCTTTCTAAAGCCACTATTTGGGGATTTAGGAGTGGGGAAAGGGTGTTCCCCCACTAAAGTTGGTATTTTGGTTACCTGTCCCTTAATCCCTTAAACACCTCCGTTACCCGTTATATTATGCATGGGTGTGGTTTGGGCGTTACAAAAATTAAACCAAATTGAACCAATCCGCGTAATAGCCTAAGCCCGTTGCTGCCTTGGAGACTCACTTGTGCTGCATCAAACCCCCCCCCCCCCCCCACCCCTCGTGCCGTTCTTTTTTTTTCTCTCCACCGCACAGAGCCAAGAACACTCATCTTTTCATTGATTCACAACTCACTCAAATGTCGCTCATTGGATTTAGACATCGATTAAACCCCATTTGCTGCTGAACTGAATGAGCAAATGGAATTGCGCATACCGCACGTCTGGCACAAATAACTACTTTGACTATGCAATTATATAAACACAATGGACACGAGGAAGTGGCAGGCACTCACTTCTGCTGATTATAGGAAAATTACAAAGAGATGCGTAGGAGAATAAGGAGAGATGACGCAGTCTGCCCTGCACTACGCGGACATCTCCATTGAGGCGCGGTGCGCGCCGCTCTTTACCAAACTAATTTGGCATACGGTTTACGGGTGCTACGATCGCTTTCACAAATGTGTTTGACCAAAATAGCAATTTAGGGGAAAGCGTGCCAGCACGCCCATGACCACACCTCTAAGCGCAAATACCGGTGTCGGCAAAAAAGATAGCGGGTGATGCTGGACGAAAATAGGGACAGAGAAAGCTCCTATATTCGTAAATTTCGGGCAGCGGCTGAATTGCAGGCCGCGCTGCGGGTAAAGTCGGGGACGAAATTGGAGCCCTTGTGTCTTTCTTATACAATGCTGGTCTCTACTGCCCCCCCCTGGTCAGCCAAGGCAAGATGGAGGGGAAAGGAACTGGTTGGTTGGGATAATGTGTTCCTTCCACTCGCTACATCCTACTGGGTGATTGTGGCATTTTTTTCCTTTTTTTTTTAACAAGCTCACAACACGTCACATCTCCATTGTGAGCTTGTAGATTTGCTATTTTCAAAAGATTTGAAAGAAAACTTGAAATGGGATATTCTGCATAATGAGTATCTATTATACTTTTACTCAAGTAGCCTACTTTTTAACTGTCTACTTAATAATTGTGACAGAGTACAGTATCTCTCTTCTACATTGCAGTATTGACACTTTTACTTAAGTAAAACATGTGAGTACTTCTTCAATCACACGTGTAAAAACACCTCCAGCCGAAGCCTATATATATGATGCACATGTCTTTGTGTGTACGTGTGTGTGTGTACGTGTGTGTGCGCACGTGTGTGTGTGTGTGTGTGCGTGCGCGTGCACGTGAGGTTCACACACATGGTCCGTGTGTGGCTATCGTCACAAACACACTGTTGAGGAAATGAGCTTTTAAGTGTGTGGTGTGGTAGTGTGTGTAGATCTGCTATTTAGATCTACACACTGTAGATCTGCTATTTTTGAGAGAAAATATAAACAGTTTAAACATTTTTGAAAAAATGTAGCACTGTACGTATAAAAATATATTTTGATACCAAAACCTTTGCACTTTTATTCAAGTCAAATTTCAAATACTGCAGGCTTTTTGCTGCATGGGAACAGACTATCTATTTATGTGTTCCGCTATTGCTATTGTTGGGTCAAACAAATATGCCTGCAAAATATTTGAGTAGTTCACCCCTGGCTATCATCACAAAGCCTACTGTTTGAGGAAATTAGCTTTTCACTGCTGTTGGTCAGTCGGACGGCATCCCGTCACGTGAACGCTCCATCTAAACACACAACGCTCTTATCTCTCTCACCCCTGTGTGTGTGTGTGTGTGTGTGTGTGTGTGTGTGTGTGTGTGTGTGTGTGCGCCCCCCATGTTTACATTCAGAGCCTTGCTGGTGGTTAAAGTCTCAGTGACAGTGAGATAAACGCACCAATATAGTAGCCAGTGATTGACGGCGAACACCTGTTGAGACTTGTTTACCACTCGCCAATACTACAGGCAACGCCTCGCCAAACACACATAAATACACGTAGCCTGTTTTCCAGCAGCTGGAAGCTCTCAGAGTCTGACCATCAGGCTAACATACACGCACACACACCTCGCATCCTTCCTATAGGGGGGACATTAGCCCAAAATAGCTGATCTACAATTTCAGGTCTACAAAAACAGGCTACATTGTGAGCTAATTCGTGAGCTAATTTTAAAGAGGTTTGATGTAGAAGGAAGTACAGAGTACAGAGTCAAAGGTCAAGTTTTTTCTCTCTTTCTCTCTCTCTCTCTCTCTCTCTCTCTCTCATTCTCTCTCTCTCTGCAACCTCATTTAAAATGTATACAATATGTAGTAGTAAAAGTCAAGAATCCTATTTGAACTGGAGTCCCCAGCTCCCCACCCTGACAAGCACTTGTAATGTATTTGAGGCATTGTGTAACTGAGATCTCCTATACTTATAGGGAACCCGTCAGAGGAGTCTAAGGGCTCGTATTCAGGGAGGCCTTATAGCCTAAGGATCTGTAGTTCTTCTTAGGAGCTGGGGAGGGAACGGAGCTGGTCACGTTTGATTCTAAAGACTCTAGATACCTCCTTTCTCATGCTTTCTAATAGTCTTAATGATGTACTGACTGCACTAATGCAATTACAAATTTAGGCATTTAGCAGACGCTCTTAATCCAGAGCGATTTGCATTAAGCAATAACAAAAAGCATGGCATACATCACATACATAATGGGTATAATATGGGTTTTCAGACTATGGCGGGAGATTGGGAGTGAGGTTGCAGTTCTGATTGTGATGGGAAGTGCATTCCATAGTTTTGGAGCCAGAAGGTAGAAGAGTTTGGGACGTGTGGAGCGCTGTCCCGGCGTTTTTAGTGAAGGTACTTCCAGCTTCCCTGCTTTGGCTGATCTGAATGCGTGGGAGGGTTTGTAGGGTACGATCATACTTGTAAGATATGGGGGAGCCAATGCTGTACTAATGTTGATCCCTTCTATTCCCTACACCTTATATGAAGGTGATATGACGTCATCCGTTTTGTGGCAACACATTGCATTTAGTTTGACTCTGTTCCACAGATAGATATTGTGAAAATAGCAGATCTAAAAGCTCAGGTTGTAGATCGGCCATTTTTCACAATTGGTGCCACATTTTTATTATAATTTGACAATTTGTCCAATTTTGTTTGAGCAGTTTTTTATAGCATAGACCATTACTTTTGAGGCAGTAATGGTCTTTTTCTTTTTGAGGTATTCAAAAGCCTTCTGTCATCACCTCCCAAATGTATGCATAGACTGCTGTAATGGCCACGATCTTTAGATGCATTTGTCTCCAAATTTAGGCTTAGATTGAGGTGATTGAAAATCGCTATTGTTGCGTTTACAATATTAATATTATTAATAAAACGCCTTTAATGAAAGTGAAAGTATTGATCGGCAGATTAGTAGTGGCCGATCTTTACTTTCGGTTCATTGGGATGAGTTTAATGGTGGCAGTCAAAGTAGAGCATCACAATCATTTCAACCCCTTTATTTGTATTTTATATGTTGGCTATTCAAAAATAGCAGATACTCAAGCTGCTATTTTGAAATACCTTTGAAAAATCTTTAAAGTGTCTTAAGGCTCATACATAGTCTGGATTTTCGGTGGTTAGGTGACCACCAAACTACAACATGAGGTCACGAGCCGCGGTGAAGAGCAAACCACCGCCACCGCTCCAGCCTTTCTCTCTGTTTTTACTCACCACCGCTCAACGTTATTTCAGCTCCGGTGGTCAGCTCACCAACGGAGCTGTGGTCAGCTCACCACCGAAAGTCCAGACTATGAATAGGCCTTTATTGTGAATGATTTATAATTATATAACATTGAAATAACACTGATAACCCCTGCTAGAGCGTTTAAGTGTAAAGTACGCAGCAGATCGAGACATATATCATGACACCTGAGATCGGTTTAGCGTCCCACTGAAGGATACATGCCTGACAAGTGACACATGCACTCCTGGGATTAGGAGAGATGGAAGGGGTCAGTGGTTTAATGGCCGGCGGGCACGGGACAGACAATGACACGCTCAGCACCAAGCTAGACCACACCACAGCCACATTACCTTGTGGTCGGCTAATGGAGTTATTACCTCTACTTCTGTGTGACACGTGCATGCATGGGTGCTCTAGTGTGTGTGTGTGTGTGTGTGTGTGTGTGTGTGTGTGTGTGTGTGTGCGCGTGCATGCGTGGTGTTGCGTGCCCATGCCTGTGTGATTATCAGGCTGTCTGCGGGGGATACAGGGTCTATTTCCCCAGGGTTGGTGTATCCTGACTGACGAGCGACCACATGTCAGCCATCCCTTAACCAACCCCATGCATTATGTATGTGGCTTGTCACTGCCACTACTGTTAGCCAATGCTCACACAGTCACGCACACGCACGCACACACACACACACACACACACACACACACACACACACACACACACACACGCGCACTACATTACATTACTTTTCCCTGTACGGTGCTGTAAATGGAAGAATCTCTGTCATTGTCAAAGACAATATACAGTACATTAGCAGGGATCTCCAAATCCCTGCTCCAACGGGGGAGAACATTTTCTCAGGGTATATTTGCACATATATACGCACGGGTCGCATGCACGCATATACAGACAGTGAGGCGTGAGCATGCTTTATTTCTTTCTTTATTGTATTATTATTTTTAATTCTAATTTAGTCGTTATGGCAATACCCTACTGGCTATTCCTCCTGTTCGACATTCCCCACTGATAAGTGCTGCAACAGCCTGTAATACATCTGTGACAATTATTACATAATTAGAAGAATGGCAGAATGGCGATAATTTAAGATAATCTCTCTAGGAGGTCCACAGCTAAATGTGTTAATACAGCATCAAAATCATTTTAACCACTGTATTCATCTATATGTTGGCTATTCACAAATAGCAGATCTTCAAGCTCACAGCACGTCACATTATGCCATTATGTTTGGGAATTTTTTTATCCATTTTATTTGTAATCTTATATAAATCTTCTCTTCTGGGAGTCACTGCCACAAAACATTTTCAGATGGGGGTCCGTGCCCAAGACGGTTTGAGAAGCACTGCATTGCACCACTGCTCATACAGTAATAATTACAGACAGGCACACTGCAGATCAGGAGGACATTAATCTGTATGACTTATAATGATCCTGTTCTGGTCAATGTCTCATTTTTAACCTGGCCACGTACTGTACACCATCTGCACTATCATTAATGCTTTGCTTCATCGTATCTAGAATGTACTGTACTGTACATGAAAGGTTCTTTTATGCCCATTTTCTCCCACGGTTTTAGATTGATTGATTTGATTTGGCAACTTTAGGTCCAGTTGCAAATTGCAGACAGCACGTGCTCTTTTATAGCGGTTTTGAAGCAGGGTTGCCTTACTTGTAGGGCCGGGACTAATTGCGATTAATTTAGATTAATTAACTACAGAAAAATTAATCGCGATTAACTACAGATAAATTAATCGCACCTTTTTTTTCACCGCGGAACGTTTCTCACTGGGCGCTTTTCTATAGTACTGAAAACTGGAAATAATAAAAAGTCACCCCATTTTGTGTTGCCTAGAACTGGAGGTCTGACAAAAAACAGTAACAATATGAAGTAAGTACAGCTTTGTGATGTCACTGAGATGTACTTGTTACTGTTACTAATTCTTTTTCAGACCTCCAGTTCCAGTAATGACAGTAAAATGTTGAAAATGAGTGGTATCCTGTAGTCACTATTCGTTGATTCACTGGGATACCAAAAAACATTAAAAAAAAAGGTTTCTCGCTGTTCTCGGGTTGAATATTGATATGCGATTAAAATGCGATTAATCTAGATTAAATAATCGCAAGCCTCTGATTAATTAGATTTTTTTTTTTAATCGAGTCCCAGCTCTACTTACTTGATTTGTTTATTTATTAATGGACATCACATAGGCTATAATCACATATAGTTTGTATAATTATAATTATATGCAACGTAAATATACCACATTTAGCAAAGATGCTGACTTGATCCACAGTCCCCACACAAAGCATAATAATAAGAAAACAGACAGTGGAATACATTAGGAAACAAAGCATTAAAAAACATACTAATAAGAACAATGTACTATGTGTAAAGTGCATCTATATGGTTTAACAGCATTTTCATGGGGCTATACAGATTTGTAACTAAAGTAACTTGTACATAAAGTGCAGTATAAGTAATACAGGATACGCTGTCAAGTATCCTGCGAGTCATACAGGGACATATACCAGGTTTCCACCAGACAGTGCCCACATACATATTCATAAGGTGGAGCAAAGCACATCTTGAATAGAGTCCAATAAGCAGGCAATTAAATGGGCTATACAATAAAGTGCAGGGCGAAGCGTATATTTAACCTCCTGACAAAACTCCCGAGGCACCCGGCTGGTTTTAAACACAGCTACATGCTTCTGCACCGAGGCACCCGACTGGGTTTAAACACAGCTAAATGCTTCTGCACCGAGGCACCGGCTGGGTTTAAACACAGCTACATGCTTCTGCACTGAGGCACCCGACTGGTTTTAAACACAGCTACATGCTTCTGCACTGAGGCACCCGACTGGGTTTAAACACAGCTAAATGCTTCTGCACTGAGGCACCCGACTGGGTTTAAACACAGCTACATGCTTCTGCACTGAGGCACCCGACTGGGTTTTAAACACAGCTAAATGCTTCTGCACTGAGGCACCGGCTGGGTTTTAAACACGGCTAAATGCTTCTGCACCGAGGCACCGGCTGGGTTTTAAACACGGCTAAATGCTTCTGCACCGAGGCACCGGCTGGGTTTTAAACACAGCTACATGCTTCTGCACCGAGGCACCCGACTGGGTTTAAACACAGCTAAATGCTTCTGCACCGAGGCACCCGACTGGGTTTAAACACAGCTACATGCTTCTGCACCGAGGCACCCGACTGGGTTTAAACACAGCTACATGCTTCTGCACCGAGGCACCCGACTGGGTTTAAACACAGCTACATGCTTCTGCACCGAGGCACCCGGCTGGCATAGGCGGCGGGTGCATAAGGCTAGGGAAGGCTTAGCCTTCCCAAAAATTATGCTGGGTATTTTTTTTATATATATAATATATGTGCGCAGCATTATAGAAGGTGTCAGAACTCAGCAGCGCCAGTGCCCGCACGGTTCACAGTTCACACCACTGCAGCAACACTGGCACGTTCAGTGGAGTGACTGCTGTCTCTGTGCCGTCTGTGGAGAGCCATGAGCCGCGACTCCCGGAGGGGCAGCAACACGCCAACACCGCCGGGTAATCTACACTGTCACTGACTGACTGACTCGAGACTTGAGAAAAAGACGTCCAAAAGTCGTTGTCTGTGTATAGGCTAATTCATTGGTAAAAGTATGCTAAATAACTCATTTTTAGACCATCTGGGAAATAAATAAATAAATAAATCCGCGGCGGCGGCCTCGCTCCGCTCGGCCGCGAGAATCCCCCCCCAACGCAATTCTATAGCCTACCCAAAGGTAAAACGCACCCGCCGCCTATGCCGGCTGGTTTTAAACACAGCTAAATGCTTCTGCACCGAGGCACCGGCTGGGTTTTAAACACAGCTACATGCTTCTGCACTGAGGCACCCGACTGGGGTTTAAACACAGCTAAATGCTTCTGCCCCGAAGCACCCGACTGGGGTTTAAACACAGCTAAATGCTTCTGCACCGAGGCACCGACTGGGTTTAAACACAGCTAAATGCTTCTGCACCGAGGCACCGGCTGGGTTTTAAACACAGCTACATGCTTCTGCACTGAGGCACCCGACTGGGTTTAAACACAGCTAAATGCTTCTGCACCGAGGCACCCAGCTGGGGTTTAAACACAGCTAAACACGTCTGCATGCACCGAGGCACCCAATGCTACACGTTTTTTTCACATGTATAAAAATCCTTTGTGAACCAAGCAGATTTACACGTCGCATCGACACATTGTGAGCTTGTAGATTGGCTATTTTCAAATGGCCAAAATATAGGGCTGAAGTGGTTAATATATGTTTTGTAATAATAATCAAAAACTACAAAGTAACTAGTAACTAAAGTTTTCAAATAATTGTAGTGGAGTAAAAGTAATTAAGTATATAAGTATATAAAAATACCAAAAACATCTTGAGTAAAAATATACTCAAGATTTTCTGAAGACAGTGGAATGAAGCCAGAACGGGTGTAATGTGGTCACGCCTGCGAGGTCCTGTTAGGAGACGTCCTGTTAGGAGACGTGCAGCAGCATTTTGGACTAACTGGACTGGATGCACTGTATTGTTGTATCACTGCCAAGCCAAGGTCCTCGTGTCCTCTTTTCACCGCCAGGACAGATGCACAGAACAGACCTGGCTGCATGCGTCTTCTCCAAGGACATGAGACAGGACAGGCCTGTGTGTGTCCACCTCGAGGACAGGACAGGCCTGTGTGTGTCCACCTCAAGGACAGAGACACAGAAACAGGACTAGCTGGCTGCTGCGTCTTCTCCAAGGATGTGAGGACAGGGCAGGCCTGTGTATGTGTGTGTCCACTGAGGACAGAGGACAGACACACAGACTGAGCAGGCGGTGCTGTGCGCTGTGCGGTGTTGTGTCGGTGCACGAATGACTCGTTCAAAAGGAACGGGTTCTTGTTGGTGAACAAAATCTATCCTATTATACAATTGCGGAGCAACTACTCACATTTCGGTTGCCGAGCGGCAACGAGGGTGGCTGTGTTGCCAAGGGTCGGCGAGGGTCGATGTTGCCATGGGTCGGCGAGGGTCGATGTTGCCAAGGGTCAACGAAGGTCAACGAGGGTCAGTGTGTCAACGCACTACAAGGTCAGGTACATGATGGGAAACCGATTTCCCATCATGCCGTTTACACCTGTCCTCTGCCTATGCTCTAACGTCGCTGAACTTTACATCTGCATTTACAACCCACCTTTTGCCCTTTCTGTGATGCGCTGGAACAAAACAACGGACGCACTTGGCTTCTCGTCTCAGTGCTACTCATATTTTCACTCTGTTGCACCACTCTACGACACACGACATCCACGGAGAAACAACGACCCAGAACAATGATAGCAACACAGCACGGAAAACACAGGGTTAGTGGGCAATGTGTGTGTCTCACTCGGATCGCACTGCAACACAATCACGCAGCTTAACGCAGCTTCTAGTGAAGTACAAGGTCACTCCCTCAGACTGCAACATTTTGATCGGGTTGAAGAAGAGAGATGTTCCTCTGTCCTCAGTGGACTGAACTATATGAGTTGGATACATTTCCAATGACTTTGGACCACCTGAGCGGTGAAAGAATCATATTTTGAACAAATATTTTTCAGTGAATTGAACAAAATGATTCGAGGCACTGAAATGAACAGTGACGATTCCCATCACTACTATCTGGCTGCCACCTCTACTACGACAGAGGACAAACGCCCAGAGCTGATTGCATTTGAGCCAGAGGGCTGCCGCTGGACAATAACCAGGGTTACAGCAAATGGAAGGAAACAGAAGGGCAGAGAGAGAGAGTGATAGAGAGAGAGACATTTGCAGTTTTGGTACACATTACTATGCAGGACAGGCCCAGATGCTACGAGAGCAGATCGGGCACACAGACAACACTGTCTGCCTCTGTCTGTCTGTCTGTACAGTGTATTAGGGTGTAAATAGATTTAGTAATTGCATTTTTTATTCCAACGATCCAACTATACACAGCAACTACCACTTCTAGTGTGACTGACAATCTAAAATAAATGTGCAATGCAAATAATTGGATTGCATCAATACTAAACTTGTACTTACGTATTTACTATGTAGCGATGTTGAAACAAGAAAGAGAGGTTTAATTACTTACCTCACTATACCTCTATCTATAATTCTCTCTATCGCTCTCTGTCTCTGTCTCTTCCCATCTCTATCTCTCTCTGTCTATCTCTCATCTCTGTCCATCTACAATTCTACATCCATCCATCTGCTCTAACCATCCTAACAAGGGTTCCAGTAAATGGAAAGAAACAGAACAAAGCCAGACGGAGAGTGAAAGGGAAGGACGGAGCGACTGAGACAAAGGCAGAAAGAACACTGAGTTGTTGTTTCTTTTTGTTTTTTTTACGCAGACAACTGTCAGTTCCTCTTAACGAAGACACTGGCCAACGGGTTCGCTTTCTTCTCCCCCTCTGAAGAGGTGGCGGAAGGAGGGACATTAATCTCCACTATGTATCTGCTGACAGAACAAAGGACCAGAACCATCTGACGCCGTTGACTTTGAACACACTCAGACGTGTGGCGGTGTGGAAGGACGAAGTATCCTCACGGAACTATTTAAACCCCCGAGACGAGGCGTCTTCATTGTGTTTCAGGCAAAGGATAAGAAGGCGTTTCCGTGAGTAAATGAAAGAGTAGTCGTGAAGCCTAATATATCTGTTGTCAAAATTAAATAACTCAAATATAATTAAACAGACTTAATGAGAAGGACGCAGTTTAATTTTTTTCAGTTGGCACTGTCACTTCCATGCAACCCCCACATTTTTGGAACATGAACAAATATTTTTCTTTACACAAATCTGACGTAGGCCTACTTGACTTAAAACCCATTTTGCTCTTTGGGAATCAGGCCATTTATGACCTTCTTCCAGCTGGTTTGGTGTTGTGCAGCGATCTTCTTTGCCTCATTCCAAGATGTTCCTTTTTCCTTGAGTTCCGCCTCGAGTCGACAGACCTCGATACCTGGACAGACCTTTTCACCTCGATTAATAAGAAAAGTAATCCATGATCACACCATTGATTTGATGCGCTCTGTGCGTGCTCTGTTGCTCTCAGTTTAACAGTAATCTGATCCCTTGTCAGCCAGTCTACAGCAGCAGCACTTGACTCTAGCAGCCCCAAGCCCGGTGGGCATCTGCTGCTTACACACCTACAGCCAGCATACAAAGAATGATGATTTGTTGTCTAATGCTTGTCTGACACACCTTGATGGAGTTGAGAGAGCCACTGCATGCATTCTGTGTAGCCAGAATGCATGGTCAATGCGGTGAGAGACAAGCATGCAGTCAATCTTGTTTTGTTGCGCAATCGTCGTTGTATAACAACGACAATTGCGCAACAAAATGGTAACCGTGCTAGTCTGCTACACCAACGCCGGTCGGGGGTGGTGGGGAATAAATAAAGACCAGTCATCCCCCAGAAAGTGCGGGGACATTCAGACCCGTCTGACCTTCCCTCCGGCGCCACACTTGAGTGGCATGCTGTAGAAGGAGAATGTACCCGTTGAGTGGCATGCTGTAGACGGATAATGTACCCGTTGAGTGGCATGCTGTAGAAGGAGAATGTACCCGTTGAGTGGCATGCTGTAGAAGGAGAATGTACCCGTTGAGTGGCATGCTGTAGAAGGAGAATGTACCCGTTGAGTGGCATGCTGTAGACGGAGAATGTACCCGTTGAGTGGCATGCTGTAGACGGAGAATGTACCCGTTGAGTGGCATGCTGTAGAAGGAGAATGTACCCGTTGAGTGGCATGCTGTAGACGGATAATGTACCCGTTGAGTGGCATGCTGTAGACGGATAATGTACCCGTTGAGTGGCATGCTGTAGAAGGAGAATGTACCCGTTGAGTGGCATGCTGTAGACGGAGAATGTACCCGTTGAGTGGCATGCTGTAGACGGAGAATGTACCCGTTGAGTGGCATGCTGTAGAAGGAGAATGTACCCGTTGAGTGGCATGCTGTAGAAGGAGAATGTACCCGTTGAGTGGCATGCTGTAGAAGGAGAATGTACCCGTTGAGTGGCATGCTGTAGAAGGAGAATGTACCCGTTGAGTGGCATGCTGTAGACGGATAATGTACCCGTTGAGTGGCATGCTGTAGACGGATAATGTACCCGTTGAGTGGCATGCTGTAGACGGATAATGTACCCGTTGAGTGGCATGCTGTAGACGGATAATGTACCCGTTGAGTGGCATGCTGTAGACGGATAATGTACCCGTTGAGTGGCATGCTGTAGAAGGAGAATGTACCCGTTGAGTGGCATGCTGTAGAAGGAGAATGTACCCGTTGAGTGGCATGCTGTAGACGGATAATGTACCCGTTGAGTGGCATGCTGTAGATGGAGAATGTACCCGTTGCACTCTAGCTTTGTAAATCAAAGGCAAGTGATACAGTGCCCCAGATTAGCACTAACAACTTAACAATAGAAAAGGATCGACACTGGGATCAATAAGGGGATGGGGTCAATAAGCAGGACCGATAAGGGGACCGAAATCGATAAAAATGTACAATCACCTTCCCTACTCCAAAAAGCTTTTGTCATACACAACACAAGCTAGAGTGTAATGTATAGCCTATAGGAAATTGGCAGTGATTTGTCATAATTTGATGTAATTTTCGTGTACAAGAATGCGTACTGCATGCGTAACAGGTGTGTTTGTGTGTGTGTGTGTGTGTGTGTGTGTGTGTGTGTGTGTGTGTGTGTGTGTGTGTGTGTGTGTGTGTATGTGTGTGTGTGTGTGTGTGTGTGTGTGTGTGTGTGCGTGTGTGCGTGCGAGCCGGCGAATCGCCTCATTTGCATAATTGCTTCCGGTGGAGTGTTAACCACAGGGACTGGTGGTGCATGGGAGTCACTATCTCCTCCTCCAGTGTGACTCCCGCCCCCCCCCCCCCATCCGCCATGTGACGTCAATACAAACGGAAAAGAAGTCAAGGACTGAGTACTCAGAGTACACTCGACCGTAAAGGTCCATTTTGAAACCACATCATAAGATTGGGCGGCGGTGACTCAGAGGTACAGTAGAGTGGCTGGATGGTTGCCAGTCCCCCATGCAGACTTGGTGTCGAAGTGTCCTTGAGCAAGACTCTGAACATTTAATTGCTCCTGATGTGCTGTTTGGTGCCTTGCATGGTTTCCGCCGCCATCGGTGTATGAATGTGTGTGTGTGAATGGGGGAAAGTAATGCACAATCTATGTAACCATTTACCATTTACCATTGTGCCAAAAAGAGGACAAACTGCAGCTGCCTCAACAAAGTGGTGTATTGTATTGTATCTATTGTGTAAGACTCTTTTCAAAGAGCGACTGAGTGAAAGAAGAATAGGCTGCAAAACACCTTCACTCAATCCCATCACAGTCCATACGGTATAACAGGCTTTCTGACTCTCCCCAGACTCAGGTCAGCTTTACTGAGCGTCCATATGACTTATCTCAGGTCTGTACCTTCATCAATACGCAAAGAATGGCCACAATGACCTGGAAATGATTAATTGATTGATTACTTTATTGAAAAATACATTTCAAAAGGATGGAGTCACAAGAAAGCCGTTAGGCTAGTTTCCATTGTGGTCCTCTTAGGGGAAAGGGGAAGTGGAGCAACAATACAATACAGACAAAAAAAAAATACCTTTGTATTTTGCCAGGAGACAAAAACAAACAAAACCAAAACACAAAAACAGAACAAATTCGTAAAAACTGACCAATAAAACTGTGCATTGCAAAGGCCAGATAGCCTCAGCAGCCTCAACGATCAACAGCTCTCTAAACCGCCAGAAACAAGAACACACAAACCAACCAAGACTGCACTGTTGTGGCAAGAGGTTCCGTCATTAGAGTAACATGAAGACACACCAGTGTACCCACACTGGAGAAAAACCCTACCACTGTAAACATTGTGACAAGAGTTAGAAAAACCCTACCACTGTAAACACTGACAAGAGTTAGAAAAACCCTACCACTGTAAACATTGTGACAAGAGTTAGAAAAACCCTACCACTGAAAACATTGTGACAAGAGTTAGAAAACATTGTGACAAGAGTTAGCTTAACTCATTTAGGCCTCGTCGACATTTAAACAAATGTCTTCTAAATTCTAACAGTTTATTTCTATTCTATTCTAACAATTTGTAATTGGCCGCCGACCCCCATCTGAAAATGTTATTCCAGTAACCCCTCAGAAGCAAAGATTTGAGTTAAAAACTCAAAAACATTCGCTCTGAAAGAAAATATATTCACGATAAAAAATAAAAAAAATAGCAGACCTACAAGTTTATAGCACGCCACTCGGTGGCATGCTATGAACATGTGTGTGGAACGCGTGTGTCGAATGTGAAGTCAGTGGGTGAAACGGTTCTCGAGTTACGTGCCACACACACACGCACGCACGCACGCAGAGACGTGGCACGTTTATAGTAGGATGTGTGAAACATCATTCATATAAGTAATCTGCGGGAAACAACTGACAAACTCAATAGCTCTCCAAGTAGGCACTAAAACAGGCTGTCCATGGAGTGCCATTAACTTTGTTCTTGCCATCAACGGGTGGATTAAGTGGTTGTGTGAAAACCTTGTCCAGGGTTATGCGGATGACATACTGTAGTGTGTGTGTGTGTGTGGTTGGAGAGCTATATAACAACGGGGCTTGTGTAACTATAGGTACAGTAACTAGGTTACTGTACCCACACACACACTGACCAAGGTGGAGGTGCACGTCACTGTCTTCCTCACACTATGGCTGCCCCCACGCAGTATGTCAGCTGACCTGATTCCGTTCATGGCTGGGTGGACCAAGGTGATAATGGAATGCAGCAAAGTGCTGTTGCGTGTGCATGTCCATGCGGGCATCCACATATGCATGTGAGTGGGTGCGTGTGACGTGTGAGTGGGCGAGTGTGTGTGTGTGTGTGTGTGTGCGTGTGCGTGCATGTGTGCCGCGTGCTTGATTAATATTATGCAAATGTATCATCAGCGTTGGATAATCAGACCGCACCAGTTCCCATGATACTTTACGATGATACACACTCCGTTGTATAACGCTAGCATACCAATGCAGTATTGTGTTTTATACACTACTGTATACATTTTCCCAAAAACAAACGTCTGTCAATCCACAACATGTGTTGGCAGCTTCACATCAGTGCTTCATGGGAAACCGGGACCGTTTTGTTATATTTTACTTATTTTGTATTTATTTTCTGAAGGCCGCTAGCCCCTCCGATGCCCAGCTTTGTGCAGTGTCTGTGTGTATCCCATGTCTGTCTGTACTGTGTGTATCTGTCTGTCTGTGTGTATCCCATGTCTGTCTGTACCCCATAGCGATGATTTGAGGACAGAAACGTTGTTTGTGTGAGCGTGAGAGTGAATAGCAAAACTAGCGTAATTTGACTGAGATAGGAGATGAGCAACATTGTACCCAGGGGAGGACAGAGACAGAAAGACAGGAGCGGACAGAAGATAAGTGAATGTTCTCTTTCATATCTGTACAAACATCAGCCTGTCTGTTTCATATCTGTACAAACATCAGCCTGTCTGTATTACTGCTAACTGCTGCGTGGGAATGCATGGAACACACCTTAAAACAACCGTGAACATCCTACTTAGTAAACAAAATGTGCTTTGACTTTGCTATGAAACATGCTTTGATGAAGCAATTAATCCCTATATGCATTTTGACCAGGGGTCCCCCAAGGGTCTATGCTTATCCCCCAAGGGTCTACGATTGCCCCCCCCCCCCCCCCCCCGGCAGAAAATAGCTGAGGTTGCCATCTTTGCAAATGTGGGCTTAGTCTCCCAGTGTGTTTAGAGAACAAACTAAAGGTTAAACGAACAGACGGACGAACAAATCCTCTGCTCTCTGCCGACATGGTTAAGTAGTGCATAATTAAGAATAATTACCTCTATAGTATAGACTATAGAGGCCTGAAAACAAACATTTAGAGACATATGAGCTCATGGACTCCGTACAGTACGTAAGGTATAGACTAAGAGAGCTTTTTTTTCCGAAACATTATTAGAAACTATGACAACGTTACGATCCTCAATGGATCTTCTTCGGGTCAGATTTGAAACGTCATTATTTTCTAATAAAGTTTACGGTCAAATACATACCATTTTGGGGGTCCTTGACACGACGTGTGTGTTAACCACTAAAAAACCCAGCATCCGCAATGCGGGGAAGCTCACAATGTGTCGTGACGTGTTGCGAGCACACCAATCGGATATTGTCTTATTCCCCACAGTGTTGATCAAATTCTGTGAACTATTTTTTTTGTCATAGTCTTTTGAAAAAAAAAATCCATAGTTTTAGTCATATTCTAGTCGTGTGAAATGTTTTTGTCTAGTTTTAGTTGAATAAATACCAAGATTTAAGTCGACCTGCACAAAATGAATTGTCTTGGTTCTAATGGATGGATCTCTTCTCCACTAGTACCTCCCTAACATTTTAGTCTAGAGAGTTTTAGTCATAGCTTAGTTTTTAGTTAGTTTTCATCTGTGAAAAAAAGGTGGTCGTCAAACATTTCTCGTCATAGTTTAAGTCGAGGAAATTTACACTGCTTCCCCACAATAAGACAAAACAGAAAAGACAGTACAGAGCCCTGAGGGACACCGGTAAAGCGTAATTTGTCCAGTTTTACATGTGTCTATGAGGTGACAGTACTTCATTAGACACCCTGGAGTCGTTTTTATGTGCAATGGTGTATTCACTTTGTATTTAGGGTTTCTTCCTGGAGGCTGAACCCTTGACAGTCAAACGGGCCAATGAAATAAACAGTAATATAGTGACATCACACTATCAGCCCCTCCCCTAACCCCTACCCCTTTATCATCACTACAGCTGTGGGTGCGGCTTGAGTTCAGCACATAAAAACAACATTTTAACAAATACTGTACACATTTTTGAGAAGATTATACCTCCTTATATAACAAGAACTGATGATCATGTTTTGGCACTCCATCTTTAACCCATTCTGATCGGGCACCCATTTTGGTGTCAGCATCATGTTATGCTTTATCTATTTAAAAATAGCAGATCTACAAGCTCATATCGCGCCACCGAGTGGCGCGATACGAGCTTGTAGGTCTGCTATTTTTGAAAAATCGAAGAACGACTGTGACATTTTTAGAATCTGATCTCAGGTCAGAATGGGTTCATCAGGACCAGTGTGTGTCCGGCGGAAACCTCGTATGAATCTGATCTCAGGTCAGAATGGGTTAAGTAACACATCACGGGTCATATCAGAGTTAGGAGGGATGCTGTGGACCATCATAAACACCTCTCTACTGCCAACGCTGCTGACCAGCTCCCCGTATTACATACGTTTTGACACCTCCGTGGAAATGTGATGTAATATGCATGTGGGTTACGCATGCAAGTGCGTGCGTGCGCACACACACACACACACACACACACACACACACACACACATACACGGGGAGGGGGGGTGTATAGCATCTCTGCTGCATCATAGCAACACAATACAGTAGCAACGCAGCATGCAATAAAATAGTACAGTAATCTGTACATGCCCAGGAAGATATGCGTTTATCTGAACTATACCTATACACTCAAGCCATTAACATTCTGCACTTCAGGGATGGACTGGCCATAGGACGTACCAGGCATATTCCCGGTGGGCCGCGACCATGATATATAAAAAAAAATACATTTATTTTGACGGACAGGCAGGCCAATAGGTCCGGGTGTGCTGCCATTCTGCCAGTGCCAGCATTTTTGAGGTTTTAGAATTATTGTTTTTGCATAAATCAGTGCTATTGCACACCCTTTACGTCTGTGTTGTTTAAAAAAATATTGAACCAATGTAAAGTAGTAAAAAACAAAACCTCTTGTCTTAACTCCATTGGTACCTCAAACTGTCTGCTAAAGCAACCAACTCCACCACCTCTCCCCCTCTCATGAAAGTAATTGACAACATATAAAGTCACAACACCAACTTTGATGAGGCAGTATTGCTTTGTTTTCAAAATATAAGGTTTTCTTAATTTCCTGAAAAACATATTTTTCATTTCCTAAAAACATTTTGAAGTTAGGTGGTTTCTTCCCGACAGCAGAGATACACAATCTCCTCCCGTCATTTACAGTTTCCAGGGAAGGGAAGAAAGAGATAGGAAGGGAGAACAAGGCAAACGGGTCGGAAGTGTCAAATATTCCTGATACTCGACACTTCTGACCTGTTTTCACACATCAAACAACAAATGCTTCACACTACGCTTCTCAGACACGATACCATAACGCCACTGTCACATGTAGGCCTATACAGTACATCCTTTAAGCCCTAACCCATTCTGACCTGAGATCAGATTCATACGAGGTTTCCGCCGGACACACACTGGTCTGATGAACCCATTCTGACCTGAGATCAGATTCTAGAAATGTCAGTCGCTCTTCGATTTTTCAAAAATAGCAGACCTACAAGCTCGTATCGCGCCACTCGGTGGCGCGATACGAGCTTGTAGATCTGCTATTTTTCAATAGCTAAAGCATAACATGATGCTGACACCAAAACGGGTGCCCGGTCAGAATGGGCTAATGCCTTTACTGTACCACGTGCTGTTTACATTTCTGAATAATAGTGTTCAATCAAACAATCAATCAAATACATTTATTACATAATTTTTTATATGATGATGTGATATTAGCAAACGTAAATAAAGTGAAAAGTTAGAATATGGAGATCATCATTTTTCGACCGCGGTCGAGATCATGGATTCCACAATGCCGCGCCAGAGTTCCCGGTCCTTCATTGCCATCCCCAGTTCCTGCTTACTGATGCATGTGTCCCTATAGCGATGACATCAGGGAACGACAGTTTTCTACCTCTGGTCTGCTTTGAGGCAGGATTCCAGCAAACTGTGTTCTTCTGGATCGGACTAGTGAAGAAACACGGGGACGGTTACCGTATATTAGAGAAGTCAATGGGGTGGCTCTTCCAAGAGAGATGTTGCACTCTCATTAGAAGGTGTCTCTGTAATTGCCATCCAGCCATTTCTCTAATTTCTTTGAAAGTGTCCATGTCTCTGAGCCATAGTAGAATCGGCTTGACGGTTATCTCTTACGGAGATAAGAGGTTTCTGCTCGACAGCTATCCCCAATGCCGATAAAAAACAACTGACCAGGGGCAGAGATGGGCAAAATACATTGAAAATGTATTTTGATACAAAATACAAATACTGGGTCAAAAAATGTATCTAAATACAAAATACAAAATACATCTTCCATCCCAGCGAAATACAAATTACAAAATACAAAAAAAGTATTTCAAATACGTATTTCAAATACATGTATTTCAAATACTGCCCATCTCTGATGGGCAAAATACATTGAAAATGTATTTTGATACAAAATACAAATACAGGGTCAAAAAATGTATCTAAATACAAAATACATCTAATTTCTTCCATCCCAGCGAAATACAAATTACAAAATACAAAAAAGTATTTCAAATACGTATTTCAAATACATGCATTTCAAATAATGCCCATCTCTGACCAGGGGATATCAAAAGCAGCGGCATGGATTCCCCCCCCCCCCCCCTCCCCTACCCACCCACCCACCCAAAAAACCCCCAGCAGCAAATTCAAGCATTGCTGTGGACTAATGTGGATCTAATGTGAGTGACACGGACAACAAGCCTGAGCAGTCAGAGGACCAGAGGCACACACGTGATGACTGACACAGAGCAGTGGAGCTGGACATTTTACTCAAAAAAAACCAGACTCCTCATTAATTGCAGATTTACTGCCACTATATACATTACGAGACATCAATGTTATGTGTTATTATTGTACCTTGACCTGCACATGACCCTCATCTTGGCTGCCATATGACATCATTAGTTTATGTTTTATTTTTCTCAAACAAGATTTCATATGTTTCAATGTTTCAAACGTGAGAACAATGGATTCTATTGTAGCGTGTTAACTTTCCAGCTTTCCTGCAGTTCCCCCTATATCGCTGATGGAACTGGCCAAAGCCCTCCTCTGAGACACGGACCCAATACACACAAATGGTGACATGTTAATGACCAATAATATGAATTTACAGTACAACTTAGTCAATAAAGTGACTATTCAGCCGAAAAGGTACGAGCTGAAGCCAAACGCTTATTTTTCCGACCTTATTACAAAAAGAAAAAAAATATATAATAAAATAAAATATCACAGCATATCGGAAATAGACTTTCAACAAAACAGTCTGTATTTCGGTAGTAAAATAGTTTTCTTGATTTTTACTAAAGTCGGACCCCTGGAACGGCAGTGGAAGGAGGTGTTCCTGGCAGGGCGTTAGAATAATATTGGGAATTAATCTTCCTCAAGCCATATTTCAACATTGAGTGAAAATAGCTAGATCTACAAGTTTCAGTCTGATTGTTTTTTATGTTCTATACATTTTCACTACATATTTGTATATATATACTTTTGTATACTTGGGTATAGGCTACTATACTTATAGAGTCTACCACAGGGAGAGAGACACAGCAGCGGAGCAGAGAGAGCTATGAGAGTTATGGCTCAGATTTCAAATAGTGACGAGGTCTATATTTGGTCTTGTGAGAGAGACATTGATTATATCCCTCCTCCTGTCCGCCTGTCCTAGTGTTCATGGGACTGCCGCCTTCCTGCTGCACTATACCGTTTGCACGTGCATCGCTAACACATACCCCCCACCCCCCTCCATACATCACACACACACACACGCGCGCGCGAGAACACTCTTGCCAGCGGGAGAGGCCACCACGAGCTAGTCAGTCACTCTCATGCGCACATGGGCAAAGAAACCAGTTTGTTTGCCTGCGGGGTTATACTGTAGCTGTATCTGCATATACTGTATGTCGTCTTCTTCTGAGTAATAATTGAAAAGCACTTTTCAGTTAATAACCCACATTTGTCAAGGCACTGTTTACGGTATATGAATGTTTGAAGTAGACATGCAATTTTACAATGTAGGCATTCAGCAGATGCTCTTACAACCGATCGCAATAAAAACAATAGTAAAGCATGGGCTCCATAGTCAATAAACTACTAAAGGTAAATATATAGTCACATAAATGTAGTGCGAAGAGAACAATGTATGGGAAAAAGGGTGTAGAGTAGACTAGTATTGATACAAGGTAAACAATGAACCTATAGAAATGCCGGCCAGTCAGATAAATCATAATCCATATCCGCACAGTAAAATGCCAATTGTTGATTAATCCGTTTGTAACTCAGAGAGTGTTCAAATGGCAACCCATTTTGGTTCCATTTGTGTACACTCAGAGTTAAATGGACATGGTAGCACGTGGGGCATTCCTCCCAAACTAACCGTTATTCAATACGACTGTAGCTGGCTTTGAACCGGTGACCATCATGTAAAATTAATCAATCTTGTTGACCACAAACGCAAATGATGGCTGATATAACCAACACAACACTGCATATCTGTTACGGCTACTTAAGAGAGTACTGAGAACTGGCACCACCACGTCCTATAATACTGATGCCATAGTAGAGCACAGCATATATCCCATTGTAGTGCTGTGTAACTTGTGAGATGATTTAGGCTAGAATTGCGCAAAGTAAGGCAACACTGGTTCTCAGATTTAAACCAAGTTCAGCCCGAGTCGTACAACTTTATTATTATTATTTTAAGAGTTGGTTCGAGCGACGGCATTGTTTTAAGAATACCGGTTTAGCACTGGTATTGGATCAAACCCCCCAACCCTACTTAAGAGGGCTACAAAACTGCATGTCTCCATAATACGAGCGAGTGCAACACCAGGCAATGCATTTCCAACACAGAACAATGCAGGAGACCCAGGCATATGGCTCACTCAGAGACCCAGGCATATGGCTCACTCAGAGATCAGTGCCAAATACAAGACACACACGAGAGAGCCCAGATGTTTGTCACAGTTGGTCGGATCAGATTAATCAGAAAAACATTTTAAATTAGTTAGATCAACGACGAGCGATGCACATATATTGAACTTTGTGTGTGTGTGTGTGTGTGTGTGTGTGTGTGTGTGTGTGTGTGTGTGTGTGCGTGCGTGTGCGTGCGTTACTGTGAGTACAACATAACGTCCCCGCATTGCCTGCAGTGATGTACGAGCTCCCCTATAGCTCGTGAAGGAGATGTTGTATCTTATTTTGTATTTATTTATACAGCATGTCTCCTGTACAAATACAGGATACATATACTGTAGATAAGATAAAATGATAAAACTCCCAAATGTAGTTAAGTTAAAATTCTTTAGGACTCAAAGCACAGTCCATTCACTGACGGGGGAATCATTGTCCATCTCTCAGAACAAAACAAAACAAAACAAAACACACAAAACAAAACACCAACTCCCTTGCAAATTGCAACACACAAAAATGCCACTCAAAGAACCAATCAATGCCTACCTTCCTGGGAGAGAAGGGGTCTGTGCGAGATGCCTGGTTATTTTAGGTCAAATCCAGAACAGAGTCACCCATCCCGTCGGTCACCCATGCAGGGTCCCACAGCCGTGGCTGGCGCGCAGGTCGGCGCGGGGATGCATGCTTCTGCTGCAGACTGCTGTCCTGTGCAGCTGTATGGGTGAACAGTATGACTGACAGCGTGCAGACAGCCCCGCGCAGCACTCTCAGCCCCCCTCTCTCTCTGGCTCTCCCACAGTCAGTCAGTCAGTCAGTCAGTCAGTGGGCAAGGGGTTCCATACAGTAGTTAAGCAGATGTACTTAGGGAAATCCTGGATGGAAAAGGACTGTGTACTGTCTGCCACTTCTGCTGTACTGTCTGCCTGTTCTGTCCCTCTCTCTGTGTCTGTCTCTCTGAAAAGGACTGTACTGCTGCCACTTCTGCTGTACTGTCTGCCTGTTCTGTCCCTCTCTCTGTGTCTGTCTCTCTGAAAAGGACTGTACTGCTGCCACTTCTGCTGTACTGTCTGCCTGTTCTGTCCCTCTCTCTGTCTCTCTGTTGCTCTCTCTCTCTCCTCAGTGCCACTCTTTTGCAGCCTGTCAACTGCTCTCTTTCTATTTCCACGGGTGCTTTCCTTTAATCTCCTTCTGTCCACAGCTCTCTCTCTCTCTCTCTCTCTCTCTCTCTCTCTCTCTCTCTCTCTCTCTCTATGTGGAGTCCCTCTAAGCACACCCTCTCCTGTCAGAGTTCTCCTCCTTTTGCGTATACACTCCACACACACTCTACGCCACGCACTGTATATGTATATCCCCTCCCCTCTACTGCATGTAGCTCTCCCACAGACCCACACTGACTGTTTGAGACTCTCTCTCTCTCTCTCTCTCTCTCTCATTCACATGTGTTACAGTAGCTCCCTCAGTCTCACTGATACAGTCCTATATGTGGCTCTCTCTCTCTCTCTCTCTCTCTCACACACACCCTGTGTGTGTGTGTGTGTGTGTGTGTGTGTGTGTGTGTGTGTGTGTGTGTGTGTGTGTGTGTGTGTGTGTGTGTTTTATTGTTTTATTTCCTCAAGCAGAACATCGCCATTAATATCTCCCTGTGTCCCTAGTTGTGTGTGCACTCCAGTGACTTAGAGACCCTCCGCTGTGTATCTCTCACACACACACACACACACACACACACACACACACACACACACACACACACACACACACACACACACACACACACACACACACACACACCCCTTGACAATCTTCCTGGACACAGATCCATAAAACATAACGTCATAACTGTCATGTGAAAACCTCATACTTTATGTCCAAAAATAACTGTTACTCTCCTAGGATTCAAATTAAAAAAGAGCAAAAGTAGCAGACAACATTGTAGTATGATTAATCAATCAATCTTTATTTATATAGCACATTTCAGACAAGTATAGTTCAAAGTGCTTCACAGAAAGAGCAAAATAAAACAAGAAAGCATCAACTATACATAGTAATAGTAATAGTAAAAACAAAAGGAGCAACTAAAACAGGAAACAGACATGCCATGATCTAAGTAAAAGCAATGCTAAAGAGTTGCGTCTTAAGATTTAGTTTAAAAATGTCCACAGATTCAGAGAACCGTATTAAGTGGGGCGTTAATAATGTAGTGGGAGAACCACAAAAGGTTTTGTTAGAATATGGAGATAAGATGTTTCTGCCCAGCAGCGTCGATAAAAAAACCACACATCTGCAGGCTTTGGAATCCTCAGCTGAACTGGTGGCTCATTAGAGATGCAGGCGGCAGCGCCACATGTAAACGGAAGGCGGATGAACGCAGCGAGAATAAAGCATCGCTGCGTTTTGTCTGACAGCGCCAGGGACACAATATGTAACACACTGAAGCAGTGGTTCTCAACCTGTGGTCCGCGGCTCCCAAGTGGTCCCCAGCTAAATTATGGAGAGTTGGTGACCAAATGGACCCTTGAACTCTTGAGTGTAAAATTAACCCCAATTGACTCATTCTCTCGTTCATTCTACACTCTCAAGAGTTAAACTATTGTTAAACACCTGCATTACTTAATTTAGAAGAGGTTACAACAATTAGAGAATGTAGCCTGGCTTGGCCATACTAATATTTTCACGTCTGGCCACTGCGAGGCTAGAAGAATTGTTATTTTCATTGTTTGCCTGTTATCTCTCCTAATGGTACAAACATCAATGACAAAAAAAAAAAAGTCTTGGGTCTGAAAAGCTTAATCTCATCAGTGGTCGGTGGCTCAAATACCGAATAAATAATGGACCTTGATATAAAAAGGTTGAAAGCCACTTCACTAAAGCATGGATGGGGAGCAGCTTTTTTTCTGTTTCTCTGCACGACCATATTGACTTAGATAAAGTAGTGCTGTCATTTCTCTACTGCAGCGGTTCTATAAACTGTGCTGACTCAGGCCACAGCTGGATAATGATTCCATCCACGGCATCCCTATGGCAGTACATCTTTACAGCCTTGCATTTATGTCATATTATGGTATGCAAATATGTAAATCTTTCCCACTTACAGTATGTCATGAGGAAAACTTGAGAATATCACTTTGCATATGGGACAGATTGAAAGTAACTTAATACCTATACCTCACCCACTGGAACCACATCAGCATCCCTGCTGGAGGGGACATTCACCAAAAAAATAGCAGATCTACAAGCTCACAGCGTATCACAACACATCATAGCATGTACAGTACTTGCATTGTATATAATAATAATTACCACTATTTAGAATCGGCTGCCTTTTATAATTTAGGGGAGTGGCCGGGGTTATTTGACGAAGTTGTGGAGGGGTGTGTCTCAAGCGTGTGGTTGGTGTTTGTGTGTGTGTGTGTGTGAGTCTCAAGGGGGTGGGAGGAGTGGGTTTGGTGTGTGCATGTGTGCGACGTGCCTGCCATGCCTGCCTGCCTGTGTGTGTGTGCGTGCTGGGGGGGCCTGGCATGTGGGCAGCAGTGGGGAGCTTGTCTTTGAAGTGCGAGCAGAAGCAGAAATGTCACAGCTAATCTGTCCCAGCGAGTTCCGTTCGCTTGCCCCGCCGAACGCCACCGGCAAAGACGCGTTGTGTGTGTGTGTCACACTCGTCGTTCCCATGGAGCATTGTGAGGCTTTTACAATGGAATTGGTAGAAGCTCTCAACTCAGCACTTTAAGGGGAAATCACACTGCTGGAAGAACCCCTCAGAGGCAATGATAGTAATGTGTAGTGGGAGGGGAAGTGTTCCACCGCTGAATGAAGGTAGTTGAAGAGCAGCGTTTGAGCAGCACTCTGGATGATATTCATGCATGGGTTATGTGATCACACACACTATGCCTAGAGAGAGAGAGAGAGAGAGAGAGAGAGAGAGAAATATACCCCCATGGTCATGTTTTTTATGTTGAATTTGATCACAGTAAAGGAACATAATAATTCATAAGGAACAGTTCATAGCCAGAGGTCCATGACTTCACCGCATCAATTGCTTTTACTTACGCTACTAAGCAATGGAGTCAAGGCTGCGCTGTGGGTCTGGACGCACAGTTACGATCGATTAACAGAAGATTAAATTAATCGGATAATAAAACACAGGATCATATAGGGAAACAGATTGGATACAATTTCCTGCTTTTCCAGTGAGTGATGATATGAATCAGAGGATATCCAATCTATTCTTTGCCAAGCATGCCTTGGTGATCCATTATGAAGTAGTGGAAAAGTGGAACAAAAAAAAGAACCTCTGTTCCAATGGATCCTAATAAATTAGCTGGTTGTGTTTAGTTGGAGATGAGCTGACCACCCACGTTTCTCCAGTCAAAGAAGTTTTGTGACACCAAGGTAGATTTAACAAGTTAGCAGTTTTATTCTCCATTCACCATGGTTTCTACAAAGCAAAAAATAAATAAAATTGAATACATTAGCAACTATATTCAAACAATAAAGGACCATATGAATGACAGTAAATCAATGATGCTACAGGCTACATTGCAAAGCAACTTGAATATGCAACTGGTCAACATCAGGCATAAGAACAAACTAGCACTGCATGCATTAGACACCAGAACATATGAAACCATTGTATTATGGCAAAGTAATCAACATAGCATAAACATACATCAAGTCAATACAGAACATAACTAGAACTGCACTCTGTCGAGTGCATACTTGCTTGTTGCACACTAGTAGGCCATAAATGGCCTACTAGTGCACAAGCAGAGCGCGCAAGTACTTTCGACCGCTACAAACTGTCAAATCTCAGTAATGACTACTTGTGCCTGATACGGCAGTGGTGCCAGATTACTGTGCATACATGTATACATAGGAGCATTACCTTTAATCCTCCCAACACTAAAACATATCGTCATTAGGTCCTTTAATCCACATCTTTATTACGTCATCATTGAGAGCTAGTTATACATATACTATGTATATGTATATGTAATTTGTAAGTTGATTAGCGGTATACTGTGGTTACTTTGCGCCGTACGCACCGTCACAGCCGTCCCGCCAATTTTGATGCGTATGCACCGTCCCAGCAAATTGTACCTGATACGGCAGTGGTGCCAGATTTCATACATGTATACATAGGAGCATTACCTTTAATCCTCCCAACACTAAAACAGCGAGAAAGCGAGAAGCGAGAAAGCGATAAGCGATATGCGTAAAACGTTATGCTTAAAATGTTGTATGCACACTCCCTACAATCTGGCCTTCATGTTTCAATTTAGCCTTTTCCAGCGCCACCAGGAGGCCCGTTTATGTGCAACGCTTTTTTTTTATAGTAGTCCTTAAGATTTTATCCAAAGAATATCAATGCTGGTGGAGACCTGTGCCCTGAGCACTTCTTCTAGTTCCTTCCCCCCCCCCCCCCCCCCTCTCTCTCTCCACCCCTCCATCCCATCCCTTCACCCCTCCAGTTTATAAACACCACACACAATAGCAAATCCATAAGCTTTACAATGCATCCAAGGCCATGTCAAACTTTCTATATGCCATTAATTAACGCGCGTGGGAGCCGGAAGTATATGTATTGTAAGACCTGTAACTAGGTCAGAGAGACTTATTGTTAGTATCAGCCTGAGAATGTGTGCGTCTATCACTCGTTTTAATGTGTATGATTGTGTCAATGTTGTATGCTATGTTGATGAATTGAATACATACTGTATACTTTCAGCTTTAATGTCTTACCATGTGCTGTTTGAACTTCTGACTAATCATTTATGCAATAGATGCAGAACTTAACAGGAAGCTATTCACGATAACAGCCCATACTTACTGCATAATCAGAAACATAGGCTACTCTCTTCTTTCCCTGAACTGATTATTTTACAAAGGTAATATCGTAGGTATAGGTAGTAAAACGTTCGTCTCCAGGCAGATGGATCTTCCTGCTGGAAATTCTGGACCAAGAAAGTGTGACGTATACGTACGTTTCTGTTCCTTTACATAGCTTTTGAACACCAGTAAGACGCCCTAAAGGGCGTCTTAAAAAGAAACAACAGAACTTCTTAATACGGCACAGTTGAGAAGCAGGAGTTAAACTATTAATCTGGTGTCAGTGAGGTCAGATGTAGAGTTGCTGGCCGGCTCCATATAGACAAATTATTTGTTTACAAACATTGCGACTGGGCGCACGGGTGACATGTAATCCAATTCCCAACAGATCTCCAAACCTGTTGTTTTGGGGAGCGCTTGTGTGTTGGCTAGTGAGGTGCACCCTAGGAGACACTTGTACTTCATTGCGCAACAGTATTGCGCACAGAGAACAGCTGATATACAAGATCACAACGTGGACGTGACTGTTGTGAGCTTAGAGGTCTGACGGAGCATAAATTATACTTGATGGGCTGCAGTTGTGCACAAACAGGCTCTGCTGCCGTGATCATGAGCGCACCTCCTCTTCTTATGACAGAGACTGGGGGTGTGGTTTTGAGGACAACTGTTTTGAATTGCTATTATTGTTCAATGTTCAAACACAACAGAAACCAAGGATTATATATTCCAAGGGCGATCACAATAAAAATGCTAATCATTCTTCCTCCACACTGGGAGAAAAACAGCATCTGAAAGTTTGATGGTGCATTGTTTTACACGTGAGTGCAGTGAGACCCTTTCCATGCATGTTATGAGAGGCAGGGTTCTTGTGCGGACGGCCTGCGCACATGCTGGTGCTTATCAGTGTGATGTCGTCTGTTAAGGCGTCTATATGCAGATCTAGTATGCCAAACCCCAGGTCTCGCCAAACCATGGATGGCTATTATGGTCGAGGTCAGTGTCGTGATCTTCATTATGGAGATCCAGGTGCTGATAGTCAGCTCCACATAATAATGGAGATCCATGTGTTGTTCCAACTTGGTTCATTTGCAAGTGTGACTCGCGTCGCGGCAACCACACTGGTTATCATGAGACTGTCACAATATGGCCATATTGACATTCCCATATATGGGTTTAATATTGAGAGGGATCTCCATATATGCGCATAATAGGGCATCGTCTGGGAATGCCCATATATGGATGGTTTTCAGGCTGAAACTACAGAGCTGCTTAATAAAATCCATCCATCCATCCATCCATCCATCCATCCACTTATCCGGACTAACTTCTGTCCCAGACAGACTGATGGACATATTAGCTTCTTTAACCGGGGGATCCCGCGGTGTGTGTAAGGTCACCGTTGAAAGGTTATAAACTAATGAAATTAACTATTAACTGGCTCCGTTCTATTTAGAGGAGCAGCGGCTAAGGGAAGCGCCAGCCTGCCAACCTCCTCATAAAAGTGATTTTCGGCCGCTTGTATACTGTGCAATCTTGTTCTTTACTGTCACAACCTGCATTTCATGCATTTAGAGCAGGTGTCCTCAACAGAGGGTGCAGGGACCCCCCCAGGGGTCCTTGAATTCATTTGTTTTGTTTTTGTCGCAGTCCAATAATGTGATGATGGGGTGGCTGGTCAGTAGGAAACTCAATATGGTGACTCCGCTGATCAGCATCTTGTAGTACATTTAGGGCTGCCATGGCAGAAAACCACTTATCTCCATATTTCAACTTTTCATGATTTCTTTTGTAAATGAATGCTCTACTTCGTCATACTAACAGGTCACACACAAAAGTACCAATGCTCCGTCGGACCATAGTATGCCTCCCATTCAAAATATGCTCCTCATTGACTTACATTGTATGCTGAAAACACTTAAACACAAACAAAGGATCCGGATCCAGATCTTCAAATAGTAAAATCAACAGGAAGTTAATACATTTATATATATTAAAGGTTTTATGACATTCATTTTCATTTATTGTTCTTTTTTCTTTTAGGTTTTATGACCTCAATTACACCCAAAAAACCTGAACTTTGAACATTCAGTGGATTTTCTGTGGTCTGAAGTTTTCTTTGGGGTTTTTTGGGCCTTTTGAACTACAATGAAAACAGGCAACACAGTGAAACCGTGACATCTGCTTGCAAATCCCATTGACATATATGGGATTTGCAATAAGTGATGTCACTTACTGCCGGCAAATCAGAGCACCTGTTTGAGCCAGAAAACCCCAGATCACAGAAAATCTACTGAATGTTAAAAGTTCATGTTTTTTGGGTGCAATTGAGATTAGAAAACCTAAAAAAGACAAGAACAATTCCAAAACCTTTTTTTAAATGTCACAATCCCTTTAAAGAAAAAAGATGCTCTATATTTATATTGTCTGAATCATGATCATCTTTGTGTTTGTTTATGTACTAAAAGAGTGACCTTTTGATTTATTGTCAACATTTGGAGTTACATCATGGCAAGGTAACTACACAACCCAAACCTCTACCAAAGTGGTCTTGGACTTTAAGTGGTTAAAAAAAGGAAGTTGTTGTGTTGTGCTATGGTGTTTGGTTCCGGTTGACCCGCCAACCGCTTCCTTCCACCATGGCGAAGCAGGCTTTATTTTTGGTGAAGCAGGGCCCATGAAATTGGGTTCTGAGAAGTTGTGAGAACCATATCTGAACCCAAGGAACAAATCCAGAATCAGTTAAATTGGTTTACACAAAACAGCACTTTCTTCTATCTTTACAGTGCTGCACCATGGGTTGCTTTAGTATACAGTGGTTATTTAAACATATAGCTCACAATGTGCTATTTTTGAACATTTTTGAGGGAGAACGAGGTGAAAACACTGTCGGTCTGGCGTTTTTTGGAAAAATCTTAAAAGTATGTGGAACATTTTTTATTATTTATTTTTTCCCTGCAGCACAAAACCTTTTCAGATGGGGGATCAATTTGGGGTTCCTTGACATGAAAAAGTTTGAGAAGTACTGCGGGAACCCTTTTTGGTGTTTTAAGCATTATGTTATACTTTAGCTATTTAAAAATAGCAGATCTACAAGCTCATAGCGCGGCACTCGAGCTTGTAGGTCTGCTATTTTTAGAAAAATCGTGACAATGTGGCGTAAGACATTTTATACATTTCAATGTCTCAGGCCTAAATCTATTTTTGTTACAAGCCTGTGCCTCTAATAAGAACCTTTCCTCACCGTGTTACTGTACCATGTGGTAAACAAACTGCCCCATGTCAGTGATTAATACACACAATAATGTCCCTGTCTGTGTGTAAATGTGCAGATTGTCTGAGGGATTATTTAGGCCTAACATAACTGATCTTCCAAGTGAAAAGTGTCCATGTGTCAATGTGTATATCTCTGTGGACGTATTCGTCCAGCATGGCTGTGGGAAAACATATTAAACTAGAAAAAGTGCCCTTCTGGGCACAGGTCTCCACCAGGATAGGATTAGGAATGTAGGACATTGCAGCTTGCCTTCATCTGGTGGTTGGATAAAAGGGCAACAAAAGTAAATTATCCACAGATCCGTGCAGTTAGAGGTAAAAACACTTTTCGGCCAGTTATAGCGCCACCTTGAGGCTGAGTTGAAATTGTTCATGTGGCATTTCGTCCTCGGCCTAGTGGGAATGTGCGTGCACAATTTCACGGAAATCACGCGATGTGTTCAGCATTTTGTTTGAAACTGAGCACTCCTGTGAACTTTGGAAGCCAATCTTAACCAATCAGGATGGAGTCTGAGAAATCTGAAAGACCGGTTTCGTTGAATGGCTCTAGAGAGACTGTGTACCAATTTGCGCGATGTTTGGACAAAATCTGTAGGTGTACTGTGCAAAAACTTGTTTTGCACAAAGCGGCCTCCTGGTGGCGCTATAACAGGCCGTTCTGGAAAGTTTGGGGCAGAGGTTCATCGTTGGCATCCAGGGAGTGTGTGTGCAAGATTTGGCATCGACCGGGTTAACGGTGGCCGAGATTAGCTGCTCACGGACACACACACGGACGGACACACGGACGGACGGAGTGCAAAACATACTCTCCCCCCATGCCTTCGGCCTGGTGGAGACAATTAAATCTATGCCTGAAGAAGATCTATATGACTGGTGACCACTGGAGAGATGACAGCCGGAATGTAGACGGCAGTCAGAATTTAGTCTTTCCAAAATCTTTAACTGTAGGCTTTAGTAAACTGGATCCTGAGTTGGCTTTGTAGTCCTACTTGGACTGCTTTTTCCCTCCATATAGATACCGAATCTCTTTGTCAAATATAGCCGATCTACAAGCTCAGTTGTAGATTTTGTCAAGCCAAATAAATGGCCCTTCATTTATTAAATACATCTAAACTGCCTCCCTGTGGCCAGCGGATGGAGGGGAAAGTAACTGGTTGGAATAACGTGTTACTTCGACGCGCTATGTCCAACCAGGGAAACTCCCCCCTGTCAGGTGAAAAGAAGCGGCTTGGAGTCTTGGACTCCTAGTCCTCATGCATAGAAGGAAGTATATGGTCAGTCCATTGCTCTCCCCAGGTTGACAGAGGGAGTGTAGAGCCCAGGATTACATTAGATCATTGACACTGGGTGAAAAAATGACTTACACAATTGTGGGATAAAATTGAGATAAAATAATTGTAGCCTAAAGATAAAATAAATACATATTTAAACAAATGGTTGTCCAGGGTTGTCTGGGCGCACTGTTCTGGTTACTATCTCTCCCTGTGATCATCTGTGTGACACGCCACAATGTTATTTTTGAGTATAGCCAAAGTATAAAACAGTTTAATGTATGTTTTGTAGTAACTTGTAAATGACGTTTTCAAATAAGTGTAGTGTAGTAAAAAGTGCAATATGTATTTATTTTATTTGCAGGATATGCATGTCTACATACTATACTATTTATTTCCATGGGAAATTAATCCATGCAGCGATGTACACATGAACATGTTGTTGGAAGCTATTGAACACCATTTACGCCTGTGTGTTGGTTAAAAAAATATTGAACCAACAAAAAGTATTAAAAAGCACAATGGATCCTTTTCTCGATAGACCAGCCGTTATGTAAATTTAAAGTGGAAAACAAACTACAAAATCCGTCTATAGACCAATTACTTGTTTACGCATGCACACACACGCACACACAGAAAGTGAAAGGACCACAACAAGCCACTGGCTTGTATGATATGAAGCATAATCAAAGTAGGCTATATACTGTACTGTAAATGAGCACTTCATCTGCCTCAAAAGCTAGTTAATTTCTCTCTGTGCATGCCTGAATGCACAGACTGCTATGAATGACGGCACACAATTGTATTTATTTATATGTGGACTGAACTGAATATGTAAGCCAGAGAGACTATACCTAATTCCTGTTAGTGTTATTTGCAAACAGCGGTACCGTACGTGCCCGGGGGGGAGATTTATACAAGCAAAATGGATCGTGGGCTGCGGGCAGGTCAGGAATTCATAATCATATAAAATATAAGTTTGCGCATCCTGGCACTTATATTCACTATTTCAGGATGTGCACATGTTATTGTTACCTATAGATATAATGATGTGGCCAAAACTGGCCATACACATTGATGTATTGTCTATTCTGTACTACACGTTCTCATCCGGGCTCTGGTCCCAGTTATCCAGCTGTGTGAGTGTGACACAGTGACATTCCACTTTTGCTGTGGCAATGTAAACGTATGTTTTTCCATGCCAATAAAGCCCTTTGAATTGAATTGAACTGATACGCGTCATAAGTGATCGCGGAATGTGCCGTCGCTTTGAAATGACAGCGTAGTACAGAGTCTAGAGGCAAATCCACTCCACCACTCATGTCCTCGCATCGAATCCTCTCCTCCTCGCTGGGGGCGTGGCTAAGGACCGAGTGGAGTACGCGAGGGGAGTGAGCGAGTTGCGGTATTGGAATTTGGCTTAGATGTCTGAGGTCCATAACCACCAGTGTTCAGCCCTCATTCGCCAGCCTCTGATTCCCTGACTCCGCCTTCAACCAATCATACTCACCTGTGCCCTATAAAGGGCTGTGTTTGGCTCAGTGCATGATCTCTCTTCACCAACACCAGTTTGTTTGTTAACCTAGAGACCAAGAAACCTTGCTGTTGTTCTCCTCCTCCTATATCTATAGTGTATGCCCTGCCTTGGGACAGGTATGACAGGGGCCCCTATACATAGACAACATGTAGGTAGTATGTTAAACCACACTAGGTAAGGGATGGTTGCCACTTTTGTATTTATCCTCAATGGACAGAGTAGCAAGGCAGTCAGGCTTTTGTTTTCATATCAGTCAGTTAGACAGTATTGTGTTCACCGTATAGCTGCTTAGTTTGTTATTTTGGCAACATCCGTGTCCCCTGGCAGTGGCATACTTTTATTTTGAAACTTCTGACCAGTTTGTAGATATTGTAAATAATATCCTCTGCTTCAAACCAGTAAAATAGCATAAGGTACTTTTTGCCTCAACCCTGTATTGACTCAGTTTATTTGCACCTTTAATGCTTGGTATCCCATTTTTCATAATTTAAGTTGTGTTACACTAGCCTTTAGACTTTGCTGATATAAGGGTTTCGTAACATGCCCCTTTAAGTGCAGTACTTGAGTAAATCTACTTAATTACTATCCAACACTGCACAAGACAAAGTTTCTTTAGAAACCCCAACAGCAGGAAAAGCAATACACCTATCATATGCCTTCACTGAGAGGACATTGTCATTTTTCAACAAAACACTTGCTCAAGGATACTTAATTGGCTGCACAAGGCCAGAATCTTGTATAAGCAGTGGCTGTCGTGTTTTGTCATACGAGTGCGTGTGTGTGTGCGTGCATGTTGAGAACAATGATGTCAAGCAGATGATTTCCATTAACAGCCACTTGGAATTATGTTTGTGACGCAAATCGTCAATGTCGCTGTGGGCACAAACGGTTACCGTAGGTCAAGGTTTCAGCTTTGTGGGCAGTGACCCTGGCTGTATTATGTAACAAAGACCAACTTGATGACATCCCATTGTTGTTGCACAATGCATTCACGAATGAATGAACGTAACTTGAATTGATCCTCACAAATGCACTATTGTTTTTTCTACTCGTTCTGTGGACACTTCAGAAACCGCCTGCAACATCATATTACAGGTTCAAGATTTAATTAGCTTTATTTAGATTTTCATTTAAGGGGGAACAATGGCTTCCATTGTAATTGCAGTTTCTATTACAGTATAGCTTGGATTCTGATGTCACCCTTTCTTTCACGTCCTCCTCCGCCCTCCTATACCCCATCATGTTTGTTTAACAGCACATGTGCCACCATGCCAGCTGGTCGAGACCCCCGTGTTAATTTGCATGCAGAAGACACTCAGCCTTGATCAGCAGTGACACGTGCCATGGAAGTGGTTAACGCACTGCAGTGGTGGGGGGGGGGGGGGGGGGGGGGGGGGGAAGAGACGTTGGCATATTGTTGCTGTCAGGCAGAAACCATTATAGCAAATATGCTGCTATAATGACTCCTGACTCTGTCTCTCAATGAACTAATGGTGCTTTTTAATGTATTTGTTTTTAAAAGTTAGATTTTAATAGTATTTTAATAGCTCTCTTTTAACTAGCATACTAAAAGCCAGTGAAGCCACATTTCGTTCTCTTATGCATTTTATGTATCTGCTGAATGACAATAAAATATCTATCTATCTATCTATCTATCTATCTATCTATCTATCTATCTATCTATCTATCTATCTATCTATCTATCTATCTATCTATCTATCTATCTATCTATCTATCTATCTATCTATCTATCTATCTATCTACCTACCTTATACCCCCCGTGAATTAACACCCTATACTTGAGCATACAGCATCACACAAAAGCAGCAGTTTTGAGCTTGTAGATCTGCTACTGTACTCTTGCTGTTTTTTAATTTGAATCCTGAAAAGTATAATTATTAAGTATTTATTGGACATATGTGGTTTCCACCCGTCAGGGACGGCGGTGCCGTGTAATTAGTCTGGCGGCCCATTGTTCCGCCGGTGTGTTGGTCCGACACGCACATTACTAACCCTATCCATGTAACCCCTCTCTAACCATAACACATTACTAACCCTATCCATGTAACCCCTCTCTAACCATAACAGCACGCACATTACTAACCCTATCCATGTAACCCCTCTCTAACCATAACACATTACTAACCCTATCCATGTAACCCCTCTCTAACCATAACACATTACTGACCCTATCCATGTAACCCCTCTCTAACCATAACACATTACTGACCCTATCCATGTAACCCCTCTCTAACCATAACAGCACGCACATTACTAACCCTATCCATGTAACCCCTCTCTAACCATAACAGCACGCACATTACTAACCCTATCCATGTAACCCCTCTCTAACCATAACAGCACGCACATTACTAACCCTATCCATGTAACCCCTCTCTAACCATAACACATTACTGACCCTATCCATGTAACCCCTCTCTAACCATAACAGCACGCACATTACTAACCCTATCCCATGTAACCCCTCTCTAACCATAACAGCACGCACATTACTAACCCTATCCATGTAACCCCTCTCTAACCATAACAGCACGCACATTACTAACCCTATCCCATGTAACCCCTCTCTAACCATAACAGCACGCACATTACTAACCCTATCCATGTAACCCTCTCTAACCATAACAGCACGCACATTACTAACCCTATCCCATGTAACCCCTCTCTAACCATAACAGCACGCACATTACTAACCCTATCCATGTAACCCCTCTCTAACCATAACACATTACTGACCCTATCCATGTAACCCCTCTCTAACCATAACACATTACTAACCCTATCCATGTAACCCCTCTCTAACCATAACACATTACTAACCCTATCCCTGTAACCCCTCTCTAACCATAACACATTACTAACCCTATCCATGTAACCCCTCTCTAACCATAACACATTACTAACCCTATCCCTGTAACCCCTCTCTAACCATAACAGCACGCACATTACTAACCCTATCCATGTAACCCCTCTCTAACCATAACACATTACTAACCCTATCCATGTAACCCCTCTCTAACCATAACACATTACTAACCCTATCCATGTAACCCCTCTCTAACCATAACACATTACTGACCCTATCCATGTAACCCCTCTCTAACCATAACACATTACTGACCCTATCCATGTAACCCCTCTCTAACCATAACACATTACTAACCCTATCCATGTAACCCCTCTCTAACCATAACACATTACTGACCCTATCCATGTAACCCCTCTCTAACCATAACACATTACTAACCCTATCCATGTAACCCCTCTCTAACCATAACACATTACTGACCCTATCCATGTAACCCCTCTCTAACCATAACACATTACTAACCCTATCCATGTAACCCCTCTCTAACCATAACACATTACTAACCCTATCCATGTAACCCCTCTCTAACCATAACACATTACTAACCCTATCCATGTAACCCCTCTCTAACCATAACACATTACTGACCCTATCCATGTAACCCCTCTCTAACCATAACACATTACTAACCCTATCCATGTAACCCCTCTCTAACCATAACACATTACTAACCCTATCCATGTAACCCCTCTCTAACCATAACACATTACTGACCCTATCCATGTAACCCCTCTCTAACCATAACACATTACTGACCCTATCCATGTAACCCCTCTCTAACCATAACAGCACGCACATTACTAACCCTATCCATGTAACCCCTCTCTAACCATAACAGCACGCACATTACTAACCCTATCCATGTAACCCCTCTCTAACCATAACAGCACGCACATTACTAACCCTATCCATGTAACCCCTCTCTAACCATAACAGCACGCACATTACTGACCCTATCCATGTAACCCCTCTCTAACCATAACAGCACGCAGAGCCATGGGTGAGTCTTTTTTATTTTATTTTACCCCACGATTTTGCAACCCATTTTTTTTTACCCTGTGTCAATTATCGAATGCAATCTTGGGCCCTACACACTTCCTCTGCCAACCTGGGGGGGGGCAGCGGACTGACCTCATGCTTATCTCTATGCATGAGGAGTCCAAGCTGCTTCTTTTCACCTGACGGGGGGGACGGGGGGGGACGGGGGGGGGGACGACGGACGTAGTGCGTGGAGGGAACATGGATTCATCAGTGTGAGCCCATTCATCAGGCACACTGTGTTTATGAATGGCGCTCCATATGTGATGTCTCAGGCCTCATTCACACGTACAAAACACCAGTCAAGCAATGATTTTTTTTTGGGCCACCACAATGCTTTTCCAATGGGAGTCACATGGTTTGATCAAACATTTGTGTTTGATTGCTGATTGCTGGTGGTGTTCTGCCCCCCCCCCCCCCCCCCCCCCCCCACACCATCAAACAAAAATGTTTGGTCAAACCATGTGACTCCCATTGGAAAAGCATTGTGGTGGCCCAAAAAAACAAAACAAAAACGACCAAACATTTGCTTGATTGGCGTTTGGTACGTGTGAATGAGGCCTCAAGGCTTCTTCTTTGTTGCACAGTTTGTGTGTCACCTTCAAGCCTTACGTTAGTTAGTTAGATTTATTGTCCACGTGTGCCGTGTAGAAATTTGTCTTCGGTCTCAACAACAGTAAAAAACAAACAGTTACAACAGTTATAGTGTGCAGTAACTTTCCTGTTCTCTGTCAATAAGAAAATCAATCAAGCAAGCAATCAATCAATTAAAAATGTACCCAACCCTCTTTTTCTTGTGCTTAAGGAACAGCATTTTGTCTCATGGCGAGTTGGTCATTTATTTTTAATTGTTAATGTTGACATCCATTGACCCCACCCCCACCGTACCGTATTGCATGCGATGCCATTCTGTGCATATACGAGTACCAGAAACAAGCCTTCACATCAGGTTTCCGTCAAGGCTGAATGCATCCTCCCTGCAGCCCCGCCGCATGCGTTTGGGAGGTTTCATAGAGTTTTGGTGTCAGCTTGAGTCAAATCCCAGGACAAAACGGGCCTGTCTTATCTGCTCACTCGACTGCAACAAAGTAATTAATGACTAATTGAGTTTTCTGACTCTGCACAGTGATGCTAATGACCTTGGGCTGGCTTAAACAAGCATGTACAGTGCAGGAAAGCATGAACAAATAGATTGAATGAACAGCTAACTGTAAATCACGCAAATTGTGTGCTGTACTGACAGTTCATGCAATTTAAAAACTAAATACTTTTATTAAAAGGTCGAGTGAGGGTTTAGTGAGTCCTTTTTTCAGTGCTTTTTTTTTCCAGTCCACTACATCGCAGAGGCAAATATTGCCCTTTTACGCCACTACAATATTTGAAAAGTTTAATTACAAGTTAGACTTAGATTATTATGTACAAAACTAAAAAACAACAGTGAACCTATTTTATTACTTTGTCCATTTAGAGAATAGCCGATCTACACAACAACATTGTGAGCTTGTAGATACGATATGTTTACATTTTAGTATGAGCACGCAGAACAAAGTTTCTCTAAAATGGCTCTAAAACACGGTGAAGTCTGCAACGTGGCAACTGCTTTTTTTTTTAGACCATCTCTGCAGACAGCTAGTCATGGTTTCCCTCCCATAGCCCGAGGAGACTGTACATCCAATAATACAGCAGATAGAGGCAGTCAACACTTCCACAGTGAGAGGACGAGAACAGAGAACACAGAACAGAACAGAACTCAAATTACAACCCACCTAGGGCCTTGAAAACTAGATGTGATAGTGACCAACCAAAGATCCAAGGGTGATGGAGCCTTTGCGGCGGCTGCTCCCAGGCTCTGGAACAATTTGCCCTTTCACATCAGAGCTGCCCAGTCCATCATAACTTTTAAATCTTTGCTTAAGACCCATGCACTTATTCTCCCTGGCCTTTAGCCCAGTCCATAACTTTTAAATCTTTGCTTAAGACCCACTTATTCTCCCTGGCCTTTAGTGTCAGTTGAGGTAGCCGTGTGTGTGTGTGTGTGTGTGTGTGTGTGTGTGTGTGTGTGTGTGTGTGTGTGTGTGTGTGTGTGTGTGTGTGTGTGTGTGCGTGTGCGTGTGTGCGTGTGCGTGCATGGAGAGTTGGAATCCTCTGCATATGTTGCCAAAGGACAGCTACTGTATAAGCGAGTAAAATGAAACGGAATAAAGGCAATTGGAGCAGATTCAAGCTAGCCAGCTGTAAAACTGTGATTGATGACCAAACACTCCGCAGGCTGGCTCCTGTTGCACTTCAACAGTCTGCTGAATGATGATGGTGGTGGAAGAAGTACTTGGACATGTTTTACGTACTGTAAGTAAAAGTATAGCAGTGCAACAAAGTCTCACATTACATGCGTGAAATCTCTGTTGGTGTGTCTGTAGTTCACGTATATGTCATATCACGTATATGTCATATCACATATATGTCATATCACGTATATCTGGAGAGCCATCTGACCGACATGCGTCAGAACGATGTCCAGAACGCCGATCCAACGATACACCCATATATAGGCATGGAGATCCAGAACCGCCAATCTGATAGATACTGTACGCCCATATACAGTTGGGTCGTACGCATAGATGGGACAGACCGACTTCAAACCTGGCGTGCGCGTCGGTGACGACTCTAGTCCAGTTGTTCGGAGAACTGATGTTTTTCTTTTGTGTGTGTGTAAACACAAACTTTGTCCTAACAAACATTAAATGCCATTGATAATTAATGGCATTTTTATGTCATTATTGTCCCAACACACATTAACACAATGTATGCCACACCCGCGAAATCACGGGTTTAAGCAATACAAGCTCTTTTGCCAACCCGGTAAATCTCAAGCTTCTTTAATGTCTCTTAATCCAGAATTAGTAGTATTTTATTTACTGTCCGTTCCAAGTCTCCAGCCTCTGGTGATTGGCCGGAATGAAATGATGTATGATGATAAGAGCACCAATCACTTCACGGGTGTGATGTTATTTGTACTGCTACTATACTACTACTAATAATAATACCTTCTCTAATGGGGGTCCCTGGTCAAAACTCTTTCCAGATGCATAGTCTGTGGCCAAATATATATCAGTTTGGGGGTCCTTGACATGAAAATGTTATTGGCACCACTGATTTATGCGATGAGGAGCCATAGATGCCGTAGATGTGCTGTAGGAAAGTTAAACCAGCGATAAAACCCAATGTGTTTGATGTGAACTTGGCTTACATATGGCTCTCCATGCTTAGTGGCATTTATGGAGGAGACGGCCTGCACTTTCTGAAATTGTTTTCCTTCGGTACATACAGCCCTGCCAAGTAATGACATATTGTGTGTGTGTGTGTGTGTGTGTGTGTGTGTGTGTGCACGTGCGTGTGTCCTTTACGTTGACCAAAGTAGCATTTTACTATCCCCACAAGGATAGTAAAAAAACTGGGAAAAAAGCAAAAAGGCCTTTTGAGAAAATCGTTCAGGGAATACGGTCACACTTTTATGGTTTAGAAATATTATTTATTTCATTTTTGAGTTAGGGTTACAGTTAGTTTCAGTTAGGTTAGTTTATCAGGCATTTGTTTGTTAGGGTTAGGTGTGACTGTGATTAAGGTTTGGCTAGCCTGGTAAACCTAAACCGGATCATGTGTCTTCTGCAGACCAGTCTGCTCCCAAACACTTGGTGGGCGTTTTGCAGAAACCAAAAGAGCCAATGGTCGTCTGCTCTCATGGGCCCTGTAATTAGATCATACAGTATCCACTACAACACACCGGTGATCACTGATGACCTAAAAGGCAGTGTTCATTTTGACAGCAATGATGATTTAGTTTTAGTCTTTTGAATTAAAAAATAATTTCGTTTTAGGCACATTTTAGTCATCTAAAATGTTTTTGTTTTTATTCTAGGTTTAGTCGACTACATATACGATTTTAGTCAAAAATCTACAGTTGATTTTATTGCCGATTTCTTTTTTTTGGCGGGCCTTGATGCCGTCGTAAATGGCAAATTTTACACTGTTGTATGCTGAAAATGGTAGATCTACAAGCTCACAACGCATCGCAGCATGTGTTGTTGGCTTGTAGATTATTTTCAGCAGAACTGAGCGCAACCAAACATAAACGACTTGTCTTTTAGTTCTACTGGATCTCTTCTTCACTTGTCCCTCCCTATAACATCTTTAGTGTCGTTTGCATTTGTAGACGAAATTTTATTTCATTCCCGTCAAGTGGACACACCGCTACACGGCAATCAAGGGCATGCTTTCTCCTGCATCCAAGTTTGAGAACTTTTGGAAAAAGATTCTGCCCGACAGCACCTCTGCACGGCCCGCCATGCACTCACTCCAGCCCACCCCACCATATAGCTTAAGGATCTAAGCCTGGAATAGCAGGCAGAGATCTAGAGGAATTTCTGGCCATTTCCTGCGTTAATCTACCGTCAAATTACGGAGCTTGCCCACTCTGCTCTCTGTGTGTCCCCCGCGCACAAGGCTCCAGACTGCTGATCTATGGTATACACATTCCTCTTTCCGAGTGTCCCCAGATAGCCTACTTGTGGGAAAGTAAGCACCACCATACAGGGGTGGAAGAGGGAGTCCTCGGTTACGTTTCAGTGGTGGACAACGTACTAGTATCCACCCCAGTACTCGAGGCTCCAGACGGCTGATCTATGGTGTACACATTCCTCTTTCCGAGTCCCATGACCAGATACTAGTATCTACCCCAGTACTTGAGTAAAAAGTATAGTGTTGCTGTTGGGCAGAAACCTCTCCAAATTCTAACATGATCCATAATTAAAGGGACATTTCTGGAAGAAACTGCAGTCACTCAATGTTAGTATTTGTAGTAGATAACACTAACACAATTTGAAAGTTGCACCCTTTGGCCAGAAAGATTATGAAGTATGTGAGTGAGACTAGGGTTTGACTGGATTGTTGAATGTCTACAATGACCATAATGATTTGGTGCACTGCCAAACAGTGACACTTGGTGGTGAACAAACGCTATAACGCTATTTCCGTGTTCGGACAAAGCCAGGGACAGACCCAGGGACCCAGCCACACACATAGCTGTCTATAGGATTGGTTGCACCACTCAAAAACCCAGGAAAGTGTTTCTTGTGTCCTAATTCATCATTAAAATAAGATCTGGTTGCAAAAGGGGTGAAGAGGCCCTTTAACGTCCTACCTGCAGCGCCCGGTGCTGGAGTATGCAGTCCCAGTCTGGCACAGTTCCTTGACTGTCGGCCAGACTAAAAGTCTGGAAAGAGTTCAGACACTGGCTTGCAAAATCACACTTGGCCGGGGGTACTCGGGATACACAGGAGAGCTCTGCACCCTCACATCGTGCACCCTAGCAGAGAGGTGCACTCAACCTGCCTTGACTTCCCCAGGAAGCCGATCAAGTTCAACTTCAGAAACTGGCAGTTTTGGACAGATATTACTGAACTGAAAGCTGCTCTGTCAAATGTTTTGCTTGAATGAAGTAAAAAGAAAAACTGAAATCTTTAAAACATAAAATAATAGGGAGAGTATAGCTGTCACGTCGTGGCATGTTGTAAGAGTCGTTTGTTTTTACTTTTAAGGGATAATTTGACTTTTAAGCCCAAACCACACAGGTCGGGACAAAACATTGTTTAAGGTCAACCAGAGCATGCAACTCCTTGCAACTCAATGAGTTGCACTGGTGTGGTTTACCTTAAAAAAACGCTTTGTCCCGACCCGACCCTTTGGTGTTGTTTGGCCTTTAAACATGTTTAACATCTACTGTATTTCATATTCATTTTAATGCCACATGAAACTCAATTCTAGATCTAATCGAAAACACCCGTCCTTGGTTCTGGTGGTGACTGATAAATTGTCCTTATTTTCCTCTGAGATGTGAATAAAAAAAGCGTTGAACAATGAACATTTTATTTTAACTTACCTACAGCACTTCATTAATGTTGTCACTATCTTGTCGGGCAGAACCTTTTTATCTCCATATGTATTTATGTTATTTCATTTATTCAACGCCCTACTTGATCACACTACAGGGTCACACAAAAGCATCAACATATGCAGGTCCACAATGAGCTTTAGAGCTGCTATTTGAATTAGAATCCTGAAAAGTAACAGTTTCCAACCGACAGAGACGACATACTTAGCTCCTTTCCAGCACTGTGGGAAAAAAACCAGCGGGCGCCTGAGCCTGCATCCCTGCAGTGAAGGGCTTCCAACCCCCACATATCAATAACACACTACACGTCCATGTTTGCCCTTATATGGAAGCACTAAGCTATACTGAAGGTGAACTTACACATGTTTTTCACTAGTTTATAATTTTTTGCCTGAGTGCATGACTTTGATGCATTCCAGTTATGATTTCACTTTAAACCCTTGAGTCTGCAGAGTCAATTGTGTGTCCGCGGCGCACAAGTTATAGAAACAAGTTATAGATTTCACACACAACACAGACTGTTGGGTGGAAACCTCATATATAGGCCATATGTCCAAAGCTGTTTCTTTTCAGGATTTAAATTCTAAGCTTGAGCTTGCAGATCTGCTACTTTTTATGCTTTTCTGTGACGCTGTAGTACAGTCTTAATTTATACAAAAAAATAGAATATGGAGATAAGACGTTGTAATGTGACCAGGGCTGGTGCGTTTGTGCCCCCCTTCCATTCATTCAGTGGAGATATATTTTTTCCTTGCTTTTGATTCGGACTGAATTGCATGCATATATTTTGGGGCGGCAGTACGTGGCACAGGAGGTGGAGTGGCGTGTGGCGTCTTGGGAAAGAGAAAGTTCTTGGTTCGATCGCCCCCTGGGTTAGTGTCGTATAGTGTCCTTGAGCAAGACACCAAATGCCTAATTGCTCCTGATTAGCAGGCCAGTGCATTGCATGGTTTCTCCACAATGTACTGAATTTACTTGAATTACATTCACACGGCTGAATGTAATTCAGTAAATCTCTTTGGATTGGATATATAGACACTATATAAAAGCACCGTTTTATGTAGACAGATATGTATAGTATTTTATTATGTTATTTATTTATTAGTTTGATAATATCAACATTTTATAATTTAATCACAATTTAATAAAACGTTGAGGAACAATGAAAGACATGTATTTCTGAGCATTATGATTTGTTGAACAGTATTTAGGACAATGCACCAAAGTGTGCAGAGTGCGGGGTAACAGAGACAAGTTTGTTCCTATGTTGGGCAAATTTTCAAAACGTGCCATCATTTGTCTTTTTTTTTTCTTTAACATTTTATAAAAAATAGCATCTGTGCATTGCATCGTGCTGCCAGACGTGGGGAGCTTGTAAGAGCTGCTATTTCCACTGTCAAACCCTGCATGCCTTCCACTATCAAACCCTGCATGCCTTCCACTATCAAACCCTGCATGCCTTCCACTATCAAACCCTGCATGCCTTCCAGTAACGATTTAACTTACATTTTTAAACCCATAACTTTAAAATGTTATGGACAGATTGCAATTCCTTGCTGTTACTGTAGGTGGAAACCTACAGTCCTTCTTAAAAAAAAGGGAAAAGTGAAATCAGTTTGTAGATCTGCTATTTTCAATACTTTTGAGTGAAATGCTTGTATGATAAATAAAATTAGGGTATTAGTTTACAACACAAAAACATAAATAGTTGGAAATATGGAGATGCAAGGTTTCTGTCTGACAGCATTTAATAATTTATGCTCTGGTTCATGGTAGTGGCGTGCTGCTGATGTGTTTACATCACTATAGATTTGTTTACGGATGATAAAATGTAATGGAAAATGCTGCAGCTAATCAATGGAAATAAAACAAAGTGTGCTCAAAATTTGCTGAGAGTTGCTAGAATTGTACATTATGTAAAAGGTACACATTAAAAGTTATTTTTAAATACAGTAACTGACTAAATCCATATTTGGGTTCATATATATCTTCTTCCCTTAAAGGACTTTCAAACTAGGAATATATGGCCTGGTGCATAAGATCTGGTCATCCCAGCTTAGTAAGATGTTAAAAGTAAAAAATATTTAGGACGACCGTTGAGCCGATTCTACTCTATGGCTCCGAGACATGGACACTTTCAAAGAAACAAGAGAAACGGTTGGATGGCCTTCTAATGAGAGCGCAAAATCTGTCTTGGAAGAGCCACCCATCGACTAACCAATATACGGCAACCATCCCCGTGTTTCTTCACTAGTCCAATCCAGAAGAACACAGTTTGCCGGCCACTGCTACAGAGCTGACAATGAGGTTATATCTTCCCTACTTCTCTGGAGTCCTGCCTCAAAGCATTGTTAGGGACACATGCATCAGTAAGCAGGAACTGGGGGTGGCAATGAAGGACCGGGAAGTCTGGCGTGGCATTGTGAAATCCATGATCAAAATGATGATGAAATGATGAAATCCATTATAGTTGTACAATGATGCCATGCAAAAATTGCAAAATATAGCCAATATATAAGCTCACAATTTAATTTTTACATTCAAATATACTCACACGCGTGCGCACGTGGGTGTGTAACATCCAGAAATCCAAAAGTGAACTAAATAATTGAGACATTGTCGAGTCCCTAGATAGACACTGTGAATGCAACTAATTGCTACACACTCCCTAGAAGCAGGAAGTGGGCCTTGCCACAGCCCACAGGTGTTTGACAGCTCCATTATATTTGGAAATACAGAGGAAAAATAAACTACTTATAATGCAATGTTCCACATAGAAGGTGCAGGGTAGAGAACATGTGAAAATGCTGAGTCACATGTGTGACAGACGGTTAAAGTTAAATTATGTTCATCATGACACACTGCATTAATCTCCAGGTGAGTTAGCTATACAGTTAGCTGCTTAGCATTAACTGTTTACATGCTGCAAAGCATGTGTGATGTCATGTCACATTTATTGTTTTATAAAAACTAGTCAGTATAATGCACTTTTGTTTCTTAAATGAATTTGTTGTATTGAGCTACATTGGTGTGTGTGTGTGTGTGTGTGTGTGTGTGTGTGTGTGTGTGTGTGTGTGTGTGTGTGTGTGTGTGTGTGTGTGTGTGTGTGTGTTTTTCCTCCTCATTGTAGCTGCACCATGACCACAATTACCCATAGTTCTGAAACTCTGTCACATATTCTTAATGGCTGCTACAGTATGTACTATGTAGGGCATGTACATGAGGCATGACCATAATTGTTCAGAAGAAAAATACAGAGTTGTTGACCTATTAGCTAAGGACATATATAAGTTCATATCATTATCTGCCAAAATGTATATTATACGCACTCGTGTTTCAACTAGAGCTGGGACTTGATTAAAAAAATTAATCTAATTAATCAGAGGCTTTGTAGTTAATTAATCTCGATTAATCACATTTTAATCGCATATCAATATTTAACCCGAGAATAGTGAGAAACCTTTTTTTTCAAATGTTTTTGGTATCCCAGTGATTAGTGACTACGGGATTCCACTCATTTTCAACATTTTACTGTCATTAATATACCTTAGAGTTGTTGTGTGAAAAGTCCCCCCCATTCTGTGTTGCCTAGAACTGGAGGTCTGAAAAAAATTATGAAGTACATCTCAGTGACATCACAAAAATGTACTTCATAATGTTACTGTTTTTTTCAGACCTTCAGTTCTATAGGCAACACAGAATGGGGGGACTTTTTATTATTTCCAGTGCACACAACTCCATAGAAAAATGTGTTTTATCCCAACAGTGATATATAGTCAGGTGATATATATAGGCAGCAAGTGCCTATATAAAGTGTCTTCAGTGTGTATATGAATACTCAAATGTGCTTTACATGGCTGGGCATGAGAAAACAAATAAAAACAACTTTATTATGGGGGAAACAAAAAGGTGCGATTAATTTATCTGTAGTTAATCGCGATTAATTTTTCTGTAGTTAATTAATCTCGATTAACGCGTTAAAGTCCCGGCCCTAGTTTCAACTGCTATGAAGCCTTTTCGAATGTGACAGCTAAGCTAATACACCTTGTTGTTATTGGTGAGGACAGTAGAGAGTAGACATGACCATTTTTTAAGTGGCATGCACATTTGACCACAGTCTGGAAGAGGAATGAATTCTTACCACGTACCAACGTCCGATGCTCTGGTACAAATGTAAACAGCTTGTGTTCATATTTGGAAGCCTCTGTATGTCAATACATCAGTTGTGAGATGCCTGCAAATTGCAGGAATGCCCAAGCCTAGCTCTGTTTGGAACCTCATATCTGCCTGTTTTTGCCTACTTTCACCCTGTGTACCCCCCCCCCCCCCCCCTCTTTTGATTTACATCAAAAGGGCATGTGAGCTCAAACCCACAATTCAACATTTTGGTTTTAAGATGTTGATATTATTTTTTTATATTCACCCCAAATCACACCTTGGAAAGCATTAGTGTCTATCTGTTGACCACGTGCAGACATAGGCTAATAATAGCCTATTATGTGTGCATGTTGCACAGGGGATAATTATGGTATTGGTATGAAAAAACCTAGACTGCAGCACTGCTTTCAATTTCTTTCTTTCTTTGTTGCAGGGGGACACCTCACCTCCTTCCTCTCCTGGACTACATACATGCACTCAGGCAGGTCTGCAGTGGAGGGGAGCAGGAACACCCAGTAGGTCTCAACGACGCTGCTGTTAGTCTTTACCAGACCTGGCCTATGCAGATGACATGTCTGCCCCGTTACCTAACCATGTGGACCAGGTACAGACATGTTCCTGACCAGAGTGGAGAGACAGCGTGCATTCTTGTGATGAATGGCAATAAAACCGAGGTTATATCACCTACTGTACACTGTGTACAGTATACCACCCTCACAGACCATCCACCTATCATGACAACAGGAGGCACTGCATCTTTAAATACCATGGAGTCAACCTTAAAGTGACGCAAATCATTTGCACAGAGGCTTCTGGATGCCATGGCCAGTGTGTGGGAAGTCCATTAACCTCCTCCGACATATAAATCTCAGCTTAAGTATAGCTGTGAAGCTGTAGCCAGCCAGATGTACAGTATGGAGGGTAGAGATGACTGGAGGCGTTGCTGGAGGGCTCATCCAAGGACAAACTAACTCTTTATCCATGGGTTCCAGAGTTTAACCCTAGCTGGCCATCATGTGCACAACTGAGATAAGTAGAAGACGGCCCGAGGTAGGAACCTTCTCATTTTATCCCCTTTCTTTGCTGTTGCTGCGTGTAGTATGCAATGTATGTGTGACAAAAAACTAGTTTCTGGCCTTGACATAGTACATATGAACACATATAAACCCAAAAGTCCTTTGCATTAACATACTTTAAACTCTGCCTGTCTTTGCCTGTCGCTATGCCACTCGATTTGCCATTCACTTTATGCATGCGCATACCCTCTATTGCTGTCATTTTGGGATCCAATGACTGGTTAGCAATGAAACATGTCCTGTGAAGGCTGCTTTGAATTCCCTCCAAATTACTTATACATACGATCACAGGGGTGACGTTGACACTTTTCTAGTTGAAGGTTGTTGTTGTTGGTGGTGACAGCAGGATGCTGTCATCCTGCTGTCATGTTGGTGGTAATGAATGATAATGAATTCTGTCAGTATGGAAGCATGTTGCCCACCGATAATACATATCCGGAAGTATTATCTTCTGTAACAGCCTATAATGGTCTTGGATATTTCATAAAAGCAAACCCTGCTACAGTATGTGATTACTTCAACTGGTTGGCTGTACACTACCGTACAGGATGTACGGTAGGAATATTTGTTGAGAATAATATAAATCTTATCAAAGAAAATACAGACACTTCAATTGTATTAGATGCAGGTGCATTGGACAGTGACAAATGAAGCAATCATGAACAATAATTCATGAAGAAAAATCCTGCGCTTTTTAGCATTGCTCTGCTGTCGGGAAGAAACTCCAAAATGTTCATTTATCAGAAAATGAAAAGTATTTTTTTCCCCCAGGAAATGAATAACACCTTATTTGAGGGGGAGAGTTCAGAGTTGGTGGAGTTAGCTGTTTTTGCAGACAGTTTGAGGGTCCAATGGAGTTAAGAGGCTTTGTCCAAATCACTTTGAAATACTTTCCATTGGTTCAATATTTCTTTTAACTCACAGACGCATAGGGTGTTCAAAGCACTGGTTTATCTAAAAAAAGCCAGCTCAGAGCATGTGCGCTGCATGGGTCTTAGGCTTGCTCGCCTTATTACAGAAGCCCTGGAGTACTTTGTCCACCACCACTGGTTTCCGTTCTAAACTAACATCGGTATCGGAATATGGTATACTGACATGGCATTTGCATTTGACCATAAAGGCTTGTTAATGGTGTTTGGTGACACACCTACTGTAGGTGTTTGTGCCAACAGGCGTAATTGTTTGGTTGCCTATTTATGCATTTATCCTATGTTTTCAAAGAAAGAAAGAAAGAAAGAGCACTTTGACACTTCTGAGGTTAGCACACAGGTAGTAGGGTTAGGTGAATGCGGTACATTGTGAAGGCCATTGTAGCCTAGTGCAGTGGTTCTCACGGTGGGGTCCAGGGACCCCCAGGGGTCCTTGGAGGGGTTCCAGGGGCCCCCAGCAAAATGTGTTACAATGGCTATTTAAACATATACAGGAGGATCTACAAGCTCACATGCAAGCTTGTACATCTGCTATTTTTGTATATATATTTTTTTACATAACTATTCTCTTCTGGAGGGTCCTTGGCACCAACAACACATATTTTTGGGGGTCCTTGACACCACTGGTGTGGACTATATTCTGCACACATAGGCATAGGCAACAATATGGTTCTAGGGCCAGACCTGACCCCTGCACCACTTTCTCAGACGAAAACAAAACCACCCCCATAAAACAATCTAAAGGCAGTGGATTTGGACGCAAATTGATTCAAACTCTAGTAAACATCCGCTAGCTTTTTCACAGGAGAGGAGGGGACGTGAATGATCCGGGGGATCATAGTTTTTGGCATATCTAAGTCAAATTAAGCTCTAATCAAGCCCCGGATATCGCATTTTGAGCAGATTATGAGCCATAATGCACATAAAGACTGCACGAGTGTGCACGTGAGATTTTCCCGGATTTGGGGGAATAAAACCGATCTTGGGATGCCGGGCATGGCATCGATTGCAAAGGTAAATTAATCTCGTTCTCTCGGGGGCGGCGCTTAACCAGTTATGGCATAAACCCATAAACCCAGGTCATTATTGAGAAATAAACCCAGAGAAGGTGATTAGACCCTGAGTGATAAAGCCATTTAATAAAATTTGCTATTACACAGCTTGGTTGATTGCTTGATTCTGATTGGTCAATCACTGAATTCAGCGGTGAGTTATTTCTGGATAATGACCGATGAGAACTCAACAGCAGACCACTGTCTAATCAAAGACTTGATTTTTTGTAAACAAACACAATGTCATGTACAGCTAAACATTGCTCTCACAAATGTTTTTGAAAACATTTGAAGCAGCGCCGGCTCCAGAAAATGGTGACATATGGGGGTGCTATGGAGGGGCTGGCTATTTAGAGGGGGGCTAATGAATCTTGGTTTACATAGAAGTCAGTCAATTTGGCTTGTTTGGAGGGGGGGCATAGGAGGGCCAAAGCGTTATTCATAGTCTGCATTTTCGGTGGTGAGGTGACCACCGAAATCTTCTCTACTGGGGCCCCTGGCCCGGAACATTTTCAGATGGGTGTCCATTATGGGGGGCCATTATGTTTATCAATTTGGCTGGAACTACTGATCCACGCTTTTGTAGAATCGGCTTCAGGTCTTTAAGGGTTAAGTTACCGTGTAATAAGCAGCGTAATCAATGGAGAGCGGCGGGTCATTATTTAGAAATCAAGCCCTTCAGCGTGATTAGACCCCTCCTCTACGCATCAGGGTCTAATCATCCTGCTGTCATGGGTTTACTTCTTAATGATGACCATCTCCCCATTGATTGTCCCTTATATGCACATCAATGCATTAGCATTGCATCATTGATGTGGGTTGTTTTATGAAAGTATAATCTTTTCATTGTGACCCCAGAGTACACCGTAGTGACACATACAGCTGTGAGCATGTCGAGCGGAGCTTATAAAGAAGAACATGAGAAATGAGAAGAGCGGGCATGGATAGAAGGAATTGAATGGCTACAGATCATGGGAAGTAGGGAAATTAAAAGTCAACATTTATCCCATTGCGGAGTCAATTTGAGTCAATATGTTAGTTAAATGCTCGCATTGCGGAGTCATTTGATTCAGCATGTAAAATGCTCTGTTTGTGTGCGCGTGTGCGCATGTGTGTGCGTGCGTGTGTGTTAAAGTCAATGCACACAATGTAGACAACACAGAATGTACAGTACCATTTAACTCCAGGGCACAACGCCCAGCGGGTAAGATCGAATGCAATTTCCCTGCCAATAATCCACGCTCTGAATCACAGTGGTGTGGTGGAACCGTGGAAAGTACATTTACTCTACTTAAGACACTTTTACTTTACACAAGGTACTTTACTTTACTTGAATTCCAGGGGCCAAAAGCAATAGGTATAAGTTCTCCTTCGTGCCTGTGTCTATCCAGGCTCTAAATGCCGATAGGAGGAGGTAACTTGTCACCTGACTCGCTTGTATGAATTATTTATACAACTGTTCTGAAAATGTTATCAATATCAATGTTACACTGATACCTGTCCGGGCCCGTTTGGGCTGTGCTGTATAGTGAGCCCTGTCCTCAGACCTGAAGGCGGTGTTCCTCTCCTTCAGCAGCCGCTGGACCTCCGGGTCATCCAGGGCTTCTAGTTGGGGTAGACCCGGATGCGTTTGTCCACTGTGACATTGTCTGTGCAGTTTTTAATATAACACAGAACACTATCTGTGAACACATTCAGGTCCTGGTGTTCAAAAACATCCCAGTTGGTCCTGTCAAAGCCGTCCTGCAGCTGCTCAGAGGCATCATCAGGCCAAGTTTTGACAGTTTTTGTGATGGTGGGGGCAGTTTTCCTGAGCGCGGCATGATAGGAATTAAAAGCAGGGACATATGGTCAGACTCAGCCTAGATTCTAGGCTATACAGTCAGTGTCAGCTCATTGTATTTATATTTGGCAGCTTGGGCCATGTCCACAGGCTGGTGGTCACTGGTCAGAGGCTTGATGATTATGGGGTTGTCCAAGTCTAAGGCAAAGCAGCTTGCAACATACTGTTCAATCTCCTCCATTATAGGCAGTTGATCTATAGGAGGAGGTGCTTTTTGTACCCATGGTTTTTCCCAGGTGTTAGTGATATGACAGACTGAAGCGACCAATGTTGACTGTGAATAAGTTCATGTGCATGTATTGCGTATATTATGTACATTCAGGGCTTGTTTGGATTCAAGCACCGAGGCACCGAGGTTGTTTTGAGTGTGTGGGACATCCGAAGCAACTGAAAAATATCTGTGACCTTGATAATGTATTTCAGAAATGTGGACTCAAAGAAATGTGAAGCTTTTACGTTGCTATACCCTTTTTAGGAGAGTGCTTTCAATAGAACTCACACAATCTGTACCTATTACCTAACCACATTCTCACAGTGATTGAGTGAATGCACTTACCCATAGGCCTGTGTGTGTGTGTGTGTGTGTGTGTGTGTGTGTGTGTGTGTGTGTGTGTGTGTGTGTGTGCGTGTGCGTGTGCGTGTGCGTGTGCGTGTGCGTGTGCGTGTGCGTGTGCGTGTGCGTGTGCGTGTGCGTGTGCGTGTGCGTGTGCGTGTGCACGTGCACGTGCACGTGCACGTGCACGTGCACGTGCACATGCACATGCACATGCACATGCACATGCACATGCACATGCACATGCACATGCACATGCACTATCTGTTATCTAACGGCACATTTGACATTTCAACTGGCTGCAGGATATACTCTCACCTTCAACGGTAATGTCTTGTGTACAGTGCAGAAATATGTTTGCAACGCTGACGAAGGCTACAAGCCGAAACGCCTACGTTGTGCTGTCTGCTCTGCAGCATACTATGCCAATTTATATAAACGAATAAAGTGCCTTGAAGGACATGCATTTCCGTTAATGTTGGTATTCTCTTTTTAGAGATTTCTTGAAAAGTTAACTTTCCTCGACCGGCAAGAATGTTCAGACAGATTGAGACGAATTGGAGTCGTGCGGGCTTCCTTGCTTTAATTATAGTCAAAACATCCATAGACATTTTACCTACCGTTTGTTTACAAACATTCAGATCAGGGGGCACGGTGGCACAGTTGGTAGTGCTGTCGCCTCACAGCTAGAAGGTCCTGGGTTCGATTCCCGCTCGGGACACTGTGGGTGCTGGCCGCGTGTTTCCTCCTCCACGTCATCAGTGCCCACACCCGAAGGCGGGGTTGGCGAAAGGGCCTTTCCTTGTGGAGTTTGCATGTTCTTCCCGTGTCCCCTAGGGTAGGTACCCTCACAAAAAACATGCAGTAATCCTGGTCACTAAACTGCCTCCCCCTGGCCAGCCGGGGCGCCTGATGGAGGGGAAAGGAACTGGTTGTCTGGCATGAAGGAAGCATGAGTTCAAGTCCGTTGCTCTCCCCTTGTCCCCCATATATGGGGACTAGGTTGGCAGAGGGTGTGTAGAGCCCAGGATCACATTAGATGATTGACACAGGGGTGAAAAATGGGTTACAAAATTGTGGGATAAAGAAAATATTCAGATCTGGACTATTATAGATCCCTGGTGGTCAACAAAGTACATATGGGTTTAATATTTTAAATAGATAAGCTGATTATGTCACGCGTTATAGGTATTATCCTTTCCTCCTTTCCATACTATACTATCATTACACACACAAACACTGAAATACTAATCTATGACTTTTTGAACTTATGCAAACAAATATTATATTGCTGGCTGGCAGAAACCCATTTTCTCCATATTTTAACTTTGTTTACTCTGTAAATGAATGCCTGCTATATCAACATCGAAGAGTGTCGTGCATGTGCCGATCTGCGAGTGCGAACTTGTGTCGCTTGTATATTCGTGACTTATCTGCTGTTTTTCAATTTATTGTAAAAACTTTTGAAAGTTTATTAAAGAGCTGAAGAGACGGGGAGACCTCTTACTGAACAAACATTTTTGGCAATGATTACTATCAGAATATAGAACTATTTAACACTTATATTTTAACCTAAAACAAATCACCTTTCATTCAGTCTGACTCAGAGATGCCAGAGATAAAACAGGGATTGGGGGCCGGGGGGAAAAGCAGATCCAATCATCTCTGTTGGGTGGTTTCAGGATTCACAAAAAACACAAAGTTACAATATGGAGATATTGATCCCTACGAGAAAAGCGATCTGGGTGGAATTAAAGGGATTTGACTGGAATGTTTTGAGCCGGAGCTATCGTGCGTATCCCAGAAGGTATAATCACTCAGGCTGTGTCATTGAGGCTAAATATATTCAATCCCATATGAGTTGTGAAGAGGCCACAGCTAGGTCAGAGATGAGAGATGAGATACGTCCCCCTCCATTGGCCCTGTATCAATACTATATGCTATTACTTTTTCACATTTATGGGCATCGCTTTGACAGGGAAAACAGTCCGTGTTGGTCGTGGAAGACATAGTCTGCTTGTTAACTCCTTCAGCGCCACCTTTAAATACGTCTTTACGGGCATGGCAACCAGTGCATAGTTGATTTAGATACGGGAATACGTCCCTGGCACTTAAACAGTTTTAAGCAGAAATCAAAGTGTCCAGCTGTATAAGCTGACTTGAGGTAAAGTAGAATAGGGGTATTAGTGGTATTGTATGTGGTAATGTATGTCTCATAATGTATGCAGTGTTGTCTCATATTTATAATCTAACTCTCCAAGGAAACCGGGTTCAAATCCGGGGTAGAAGAGGAAAGTTACATTGTGCAGCTCAGTACTTGTAAAGGTATTTAGTGACTTTGCACCACTGATCCGATGGGGACTGAACAGGGCAGACTTCCCTCGGTCTGAACGATCCAGCGTTTAATAGAATATTACTTTTTCACTGTTATGGGCACTGACAGGTCAACATACTAAACCATAGGTTTAACTAAATAGTAAATACATGTGAGGCATCTTTACTACTACTAGAGTATTTCCATTTTTCAGAACTTTTACTTCTACTCCTACATCTCAGAGACAAATATAACATTTTTGCTTCACATACAATTATTTGAAAACTTGAGTTGTACCCGGTATTCACTTTGTGGATTTCGATCAAAACATACATTAACCACTTCAGGCCTAAAATTTGGCAATTTTAATGCTCATAATTTTAAAGCTCATAATGCAATGCATTGTGAGCTTGTAGATCAGCTATTTTCAAACATTCATATTGTGAAATGGGACATTCTGCATAATGCATACTTTCTACTTTTGGTTCTTTTAGTATATTTTGATACCAATACTTTTACAAAAATGTAAAAGATGTGAGTACTTTTTCTTTTCTTTTCAAAATCTTTTTATTCAAGTTTTTGTGACAAACCCAGGGGCAAGTACTAAACAGACATATCAAATATGAAAATAAAAAATAATACTCAATCCCCTATCCCACTGGGTCTAGATCTTGGTGTAGAATGTTGGATAGAGTATTGAACACATTCCCCCAAAATGGTTGTAATTTTGGACACATCCAATGCTGATGGAACAAAGTTGCATCTTGCACTTGTCACAGGTAAGTTACGTCAGGATAAATAGTTTATAAACAGTTTAGCCTTAGACATATGAGCTCTATGGACTATTTTAAAATGTCAATGTCATGCACAAAGAGAGGACTTGTGTATAGAAGAAAAATGTAATCCCATACTTCATCAGACAGTGTGAGCATGTGAGCCTCTACACGTCATCATCATGCAGCACGTTTTGGTTCAAAGGAAGTAATTCAAATTTGACTTTGATATAAAAAGACACAAAAAAATATATATATATATTTTTTTGGCATCCATGGTTAGGTGTGGCCACAATTATGATAATCACAAAAGTGTGAAAAACATATTTTTCATTTCAGTTTTTGACATATGAGGTTTCCACCTGACAGAGACAATATACCATTATGGAAAGCAGAGGCGTCTTGCTAACGACGCTCCACAGCGGCGGGCTGTGAAGCTTTTACATTGCTTTTACATACTCTTTTTGGGAGAGTGCTTTCAATAGATGTCTCACAATCCGTACCTAACCATATTCTCACAGTGATTGAGCGAATGCACTTACCCTTAGGCCACTGTGTGTGTGTGTGTGTGTGTGTGTGTGTGTGTGTGTGTGTGTGTGCTGTACTTGTACATATTGTACATGTAGGAAGCCATCAATCTTCATCTCCGTCAGCTTGGAAGGTTGCACGTGTCTGTCTGTCTGTCTGTCCACAGCTATTCTCGGAAGCTGCTGGACCGATCAGTGTCAAACTATGCACAGTGCCAGGTAGGGCGTTAATTTACAAAAAAACAAAAAAAAAAAAAAAAAAAAACACAAAAGGTTAGAATGGAGATAAGCGGCAACACAAAGCTTCAACGTCGTCGTTGTCACATGATCATCACAAGTTTACAGGGGAAAATATTTGTTGGACAATCACAGTTTTCAGGAAAGGTGGGGGAGGGAGGGGGAGCAAGGAAATGTTGGTGTTTAACAACGTCAATTAAAATCCAACTGTTGTCTGCTTTTGACGGAGGTTTTCGTCAAATAATGTACTTTATCGATATGAAACTGTTGCTTTTGAAAATGTCCCGTCTTTAATGACGTGCTGCCTGGCATTCAGTTGGAGTAACGTCATTGGAGTATTCTAGGTAATGACATCATCACACAATGTCGTCACAACCGCATTCTTTTAAAATCAATAGTCAAGACTTGTATTAACACTGAATTATATAGGCATGGAACTAATGGATAAGGACGCAGCTTTTAAGATTCCCAATCGACTGGTGAAGCGAAACCAGGCCCGGCTGGAGGACGCTAAGAAAAAGAAGGAGGAGAAGGAGATTCAGTCCGTCACGGAGGAGAAGAGTGAGTACTTCTCCAGCACGTTCAGGGCCCGGCGGGCAGCCATCGAGGAGCTGCTGTCCCGGTGCTCCGGTACCGACCGGGCCGCCACGACCCAGGCCCTGGAGGAAGCGACCGCCAAGGCGCAACAGCTGCAGAACTTCCTCAATGACAGCCTGACGTTCCTGAACCAGTATGACGTGGCACAGGCCCAGACTTCGCTGCAGAGGCTGTACACCTCCCTGGCCGAGAGGAGAGACGAGGTTCTGCCAAAGAAGAAGTTTTCCTTCAAGTCCCGCAGTAAAGTCACAGAGAAAGTGGACGACGAGCTCGTCGCTGGTCCCCCTACTGCCCCTACGGGCGGTTCCGAGTCCACAAGCACCACCACCAACGAGGTCGACTGGACCGTCCGATCGGAGCAGTGCGGCTTCTCCCACCTGGACTCCGTGGTTCTGACCATGTCGGGTGATGAGATCTGGAAGCAAGATGTCCTGCTGACCCACCTGAGGAACTGCAAGGTCCGTCTGCTCGGCTCGCCCAGCACGTTGCACATCAAGCACGTGAGCGGCTGTGAGATCCTGTGTGGGCCCGTGTCCAGCTCCGTGTTTGTGGACCACTGTAGTGACAGCACTCTGGTGCTGGCCTGCCAACAGCTGCGTACGCACAACACCGCCGACACACAGGTGTACCTGCACGTCACCAGCCGAGCCATCGTAGAGGACTGTCACGGAGTGGGCCTGGCCCCGTTCTCCTGGTCCTATCCGTCCCTGGACGAGGACTTTGTAGCGTCCGGCCTGGACCCGGAACGAAACAACTGGGACCAGGTGGATGACTTCAACTGGCTGGATACAGGAACACCTTCCCCTAACTGGACTCTGATCCCGGAAAAAGACAGGAGAACCACCTGGGACCCATAGGGCACTGGTTCTCAAACATTGTATATGTATTTTGTGCCAGGGACACCCGGAAGAGAAGATCAATGTAAAAAAAAGTCACTCCCGTGTGAAGTGAGGGGCGCTATTATCATCATACATCATCATGCATCATCTCATACTGGACAATCAGAATGCCTGTTGCCTGACGTACATTTTCCCTTCAATGTGAATGGCGTTTAATGTTTTGATGTTTAATTTACATCATATTTAGCGGACTTTTGACCTAATTTGTCAGTTCATTGTCAATGGCAAATCTTGAGACGTGTGGGGACAAAAGCTGCGCCCCTCAAAAATCACACCCATGTGAAATGAGAGGCGTTTTTATCATCATACATCATCTCATTCCGGCCAATCTCAATTTGCGTCCTCACCTCACCACAAACACTCAAAGCTGGCCATTCATTGTCAATGGTATTCAATGTTTGTGTTAACAATGTTTGTGTTTACACAAACCCTCAAAGCTGGATATAGCAGGGGCTAGCGCCTGCGAAAAGCTAAATGATTTAAAATTGTCCAAACATTTTTTATATTTTTGTTAAAACATAGCATGTAATAGTCACGTATAAAATAGCCAAACATATACATATAAAGTTGATATTTACTACTTTTGAAAACCATGAAACACCCCTGGAGGTCCCCGGACCCCAATTTGAGAAGCACTCCCCAGCTTTACAAAGTAGCTTTTCATTGAAAGTGTTTTTAAACTGTTCAAACTGTTTTTTGTGAAACCAAAAGTTTAGTTTTCCTTTTTGTTTTGTAATATATCTCTTATTTTGTCACCTGTATTAGGGCTGCATCATTATGGTTGAACTAATCATCCCCATTATTTTAGCTAAAGTTTGTACAATTATTAATCGTGATTATTGGTGATGATAACTCTGGGTGTTTTACCATTTTGTTAATGCACTTTGTCTTTGCATTATTCTGTAATTCTCCAAAATATATATTTTCATGTCTTTGGGGGAACAAAGACATGACACATATAAGTGCTATAGGACATACTCATTATTTGTCGACAAATGTAATGGGCATGGCCTATATGCGGAATTGCATGATGACCCAATTAATCCAGGGGAAGTTTTGATTGTATGTATGACCGACATACAAGTCATACAAGCTCTGCTTGCACAAATAATAATAATAACAACTAGAACTGCACTCTGTCGAGTGCATACTTGCTTGTTGCACACTAGTAGGCCATAAATGGCCAACTAGTGCGCAAGCAGAGCGCGCAAGTCCTTTCGACCGCTGTAAACTGTCAAATCTCAGTATCTCTGTGAAGGAACGTTTGAAATGTATAGTTTTTAGATGTAACTATTTGCTACCTACCTACTTTATGCATATAAACACCTAGTATTATTAAGTATGATTCAAGTTTATATCTATAAGTTTGGGTGAAGAGCTAGTCATACATATACACACCACGTACTCTGGTCCCAGCAGATCAGGCACGACTTGCTATTTTATTTTTACTGATTATGTATATAGTATACGTATGACTAGCTGTAAATGATGACGTAAGAAATATATATAGTATATATATAGTATATAGGCATATACTATATACGTATACATATATACTATATAGAGTGTGTAGTTGTAAGTTGATTAGCGGTATACTGTGGTTACTTTGCGCCAAAAACTGTGACAGCTGTCCCGCCATTTGATGTTTATACAAGAAAACAGCAAATCTGTGCCTGGTTTGCTGGGACCAAACGACCACAAATGACCATATTTCTTACGTCATCATTACGAGCTAGTCATACATATACACACCACGTACTCTGGTCCCAGCAGATCAGGCACAATTTGCTATTTTATTTTTACTGATTATGTATATAGTATACGTATGACTAGCTCTAAATGATGACGTAAGAAATATATATAGTATATAGGCATATACTATATACGTATACATATATACTCTATACTCTATACTGTATAAAGTGTGTAGTTGTAAGTTGAAGCTCTAAATGATGACGTAAGAAATATGGTCATTTGTGGTCATTTGGTCCCAGCAAAACAGGCACAGATTTGATGTTTTTCTGCATAAACATCGAATGGCGGGACAGCTGTCACGGCGGAAGAGACCGGGCGAAAACATTACTTGCGCACTCTGCTTGCGCAAGTAACTAGAACTGCACTCTGTCGAGTGCCTACTTGCTTGTTGCACACAAGTAGTAGTGCACAAGCAGAGCGTGCAAGTACTGTAGACCGCTACAAACTTTCAAATCTCAGCCTCTCTGTGAAAGAACGTTTGCAATATTGAATTATTAGGTTTAGCTATTTGCTATGTACCTTGCTTTTGGATGGAAAAAAGTAGTATTTTGAAGTATGGTAAAATCTTTTATCTATAAAGGAAATACAGTCCCATTGTTTTAGTGTCCAGGATCCACTTGCAGTTTCTCAAAGAAATACCTCCTTTATGATGAATTCCTGTTCTCTTTTTTTTGGCTATATAGAAGTGTCTATTTGTACGTCTCTAAATGTTTTGATGATTTGAACAAGGTGGACCCTCTTGTAAACAAGTGTAATGCTTTATTGGGTCGTCCACTCACAGTTAACAGTCTTTGTATTGAGTTGTGCTTGAAATGTACTGTAATTCTGTAAACTGTTAATCAATATTTAAATCAATCAATCAAAGTCGACTTTGAAATTACAAAGTCACAAAACAAATTCACAGAACACAGCAAATCAGGCTGCAAACCAGCTAATAATGCACATTACCGAGGACCAAGATAACTTGAAAATAGATGAAGTCGTCCTTTAAGTAAAAAGAAAAAAACAACTACTGACTGGTAAATGGATGATCAGTCACTCTGTCACAGAGTAAAATAAACTCTGTTTTTAAAACCTTTTCGGCATTCTATCAGCGTAATACCTGGGGGCCCTGGGCTGGGTGTGAAAGCCAGCTATATCTCAGCCTGTCAGAGCGGAGTGGGATTTGCTGTCACCGACGCAGGCAGGTGGAAAGAGCCAGCCGTAACTCCTGCTCCCACTGCAGCTTTCTTTGGCAAGGCTGAGAGAGGAAAACACATGCAAGGCCTGCAGGCCGTCACCATCCAATAAATATCACAATTACTCCCAACTAGAGATATTGTCCAACTCCTAATTTATGATACCGATATTAACCGATACTGTGCACGCATCCACATGGGTGACGGCAGACTGCTGGTTGAGCACTAACGCTTTGGCATGGGGGGGGGGGGGGGGGGGCAGATCAACATATGAAATGAATTCTGTACTGGCCATAGAGTACTGTATATAGGGAGCGTGTACAAGGTGACGAGGTCACCTGATGAGGTCAGATCAACATAAGGAATGTCAGAACAGTGTCTTGAGTGTACAGGGTGTGATGACGTCAGTTCAACATAATGGAATGTCAGAACAGGTCAACTCCATATATTGACATCCAAGGGTGGCAGCGGGGGCAGTGTCTTGAGTGTACAAGGTAGGGCCGGGCCTTTTGAGAACTCTAGTAGCAATTACTTTGAGATAAATTATGATTAAGGATAACTGTGATTACGGTAGGCTCACATTTCATATCACACACACCATACAGTCACAGGTGTGACAATTTAGCAATGGTCACTCACACTCCAAAACGCACCAAACTAGACACAAACACTGTTTGGGGGTCTGACCCGAGAATAGTCACACAAGGGACCACACCCGGGGTGCAGTGTTACGAACACTGCATGGACGCACATAAGAATACCATCAACTCAACAGGAGCCTAAATTGCCGGCAAAACATTTTTATCATACTAAAAAAATCTGGCACATTCAAGGTGTTAAGTTACATAAGTTGAGCCTATATGCATACGCCTGTAGGTCGTCGGGGCTACGGAGATTGGGAGTGAGTCTGCAGTTCTGATTGCTATGGTGCATTCCATATAGTTTTGGAGCCAGAAGGGAGAAGAGTTTGGGACGTGTGGAGCGTTGTCTGGGTGTTTTTAGTGAAGGTACTTCTACTCCTCTACATCTCAGAGGATATTGACTACATTTATTTGAAAACTTTAGTTACTTTTATTATTTTTACAAATCATACATTATACACTTTTTTATTTCGGCCATTTGAAAATAGCAGATCTAGAGGCTCACAATGTGTTGCAATGGGACACATGTATTTTATATACACATGTATATTTTGTATACATTTGAAAACTTTAAATGAGACGTTCTGCATAATGACTACTTTTACTTTTGGTATTTTAAGCACATTTTGATACCAATACTTTTGTACTTTTACTTTTACTAGTACATATTTAATTTACTTGTAACAGAGTATTTCTATATTGCAGTATTTATACTTAGGCCTAAGTAAATATTTTGAGTACTTTTTCCACCACTGGAAAAAACCTGCATATATCAGTATCACTCATTCACACACACACTCACTCACTCACTCACTCACACTCACCCACTCAGAATACAGTAAATATACTGAAAACTAGAACAATACAAGATAGATAATTAATTAAAACAGTTACAATATTTTACCTAAGGTGCTGGAAATAATTTCCCTGAATTTTCCCAAGGAGGTTTAATTTGTAAGGATTTCTGGAGCTCATTCCAATCAAATGGAGCACCGACAGAGAATGAGAACATCAGCAGTATGTTAAGTGGAGCAGACTGTACCGGACAGAGCATGATGTAATGCACCTAAATAGTAGTAGTAGAGAGAGGAGCTGTTCAGACTGCTTTCACTGTTAATACTTCTCATCGCCCAACCGACCACGGATTAAAAACGCCACCACCGTTGTTGTAGGGCAGAAACCTCATATCTCCATATTTACACTTTTTGTGTTTTTTGTTAAAGGAACGCCCTACTTGATAATACTACACCGACAGGCGGGACCCAAAGTAGCGGGACACACAAGGGACCACACCCTGGGGTGCCGACAGGCGCACCAATCCACACCAAAGATGCAAAAAGTTACGAACACTGCATGGACGCGCATAATAATAGCATCAACTCAACACGAGCCTAAATTGCCAGTTTTCATTTTGACAGCAAATTTCGATTTGGTTTTGTCATATTCTTTTGAATATTTTTTTTATTCTGAGCTAGCGCCCCTAAAAAAAAAAAGAATGTGGCAATGGGGCCGGGCCGGTTCTGGCGAGTCGCCCCACGTCCGAAATGGTTCGAGAAATGACAGTTACCGTGTGGGGGTCCCCGCAACATCCAGACCCCCAGGAACGCGCCCAGGGGGGTGGCCCGTTCCCGCGAGCCTTCCCGCGTCCGAAACGGTCGAGAAGAGACAGAGTTACCCTGTTGCAGAGTTCCGTGCTCACGTACACATCATACACGTACACGTACACATACAGTACATACAGACACACAGCTGCGTAATGGAGCGGAGGCAACGCTAAAAGAAAAGTTGAAAATCGGAGATATGATGTTTGTGCCTGACAGTGACGATACACACAATGACATGATGACATCCAAAGTAGGCACCCCATGCAGGGTGAAAATATGCTTAACCCATTAAAACCAGGAAAGCATCGATGTCCTTTTAGATTTTAACATCTTTAACCATCATTTATACTTTTTATGTGTAAATCTTTGCATACAATTACTTTATATAAGCGAATGTTTAACTGAAATCATTCCTTCTGGGGGTGTCCCTGGAAAACTAAAATAAATAAATATGATTTTGGGGGTCCTTGACATGAAAAGGTATCAGCGATATAAGTTTGTCATAAAACTGTTTGTAGAATCAACCTCAGGTCGTCATTGGTTATACGAAAACTGTTTCTAATTCGTATAGAGGGACCAAGTGCATCTCAGAGGGTATAGAGCCACCGCTGAGAGGAGAAATGACGCATAAGAAATGGATTGAAACAAAACAACACAGACATAGCGGGAGCAGGCAGAGCAGTGTGGGAATCATGCTCTGTAATCTCAGGGGAAGACCGAGACAGCACACTGCTTGAGACTGACGATCATTCATCAAAGCACATATATGCTGTGGACATTTTTATTTTTTATTTTTATTTATTTTAATTTTTTAGATGAAAGGCACAGGTACAGGCATACAAAAAAATGCACATAAAACATAATTCTAATTATTTGCCAACTACAATCAGTGGCTTGCTCCTTGCCTTATTTAAAAAAATCCTACCCCTAAACCCCAGCACCGACAACAAAAAGAGAAAAATATAGTAATGATAACAATTAAATACAACATAAAGCTCGACTTTTTTTTTTATTAACAACAAATTGTAAATAATAAATAAAATATAATCCCTCCCAACCCACCCCATCATAGGCCTGAAAAGAAAAAGAAATGAGCAAAGATTTCAACAAAGACCAAAAAGAAAACAGGGTGTTATGCAGATATAATTAGTTATATATGTCATGCTAGTTATATAGTAGAGGTCCTGACTTGATAGAGAATATGGTTCCAGCTGTCTATTGATTGATAGTTTGCACCATTTAATCTAGCTGTAGAAAGCTCCATTGTTACAACATCAGTTAATAACTGTTTCCAGTGATTAAAGGGCAGAGAATGTGGAGCTTGCCATCGCAGTGCCAACATTTATTTTGCAGCGGTACTTCCTGCCAGCCAGAATCGTCTCTGCTATGCTGTGGACATTCTAACAAATGAGCAATGTACTAGGTCCATTTGTAACAAAATTAACCTTTTCCCAACAAGGCTTGTGTACAGTAGCCTACTTGAAATTATCTAGTATCAAAGTGCGGTCCACTCCTCTGAGGAGGTGTTCTGGGGATTACAATTCAAATGGGAATCGTAGCAGACCTACAAGCTCAAAAGTTAAACTTGTGGATCTGCCACTTTTGGCGCTTGTGTGTGTTGCTCTAGTTAGTCTAGTAGGGATTAATTTCCACAGGAAAAAAACACACACACAAAAAGTTAGAATATGGTGTGTGTGTGTGTGTGTGTGTGTGTGTGTGTGTGTGTGTGTGTGTGTGTGTGTGTGTGTGTGTGTGTGTGTGTGTGTGTGTGTGTGTGCGTGTGCGCGTGTACTGTGGCAAGCAGAGCGTGCAAGTATTGTGGTCGTGCTGGTACGAATGCACGTGCATGCTTGGTAGGTATTGATGGTGACGCAATTAAGATATGTATCAATGTCGGGTTGTAACTGGCTTTTGATGGTGACGTAATAAAGATAGGTTTCAGATTTCTTTTGTTTCAGACACTGAAACATACTAAACTAAACTAAAGTAAAGTAAACTAATCCTGACATTGAAACATATCCATATATATACAAACTTACATACATACGTTACCTGTTACCCAACCAATATTGAAACATATCTTAATTACGTCACCATTGACAGCCAGTTATAACCCAACTTTAGTATTTAATTTCAATGTTTTACAGAGAGGCTGATATTTTTAAGGTTCGTCAAACTCGACAGAGTGCAGTTCTAGTTTGAAGACTGCACTCATTCAGAAGGATGAATTAATTCTGAATTACTTCACTTTTGGCGTCTCTAAAGTTAGATTTATGTTCTCTCTCTCTGTCTCTCTCTATGTGTGTATCCTTTCAAAGAGAAACCTTTCAAAGGACACTCACTCCTTCATGGTGAGGAATGTCTGGATTTATACATTTAGATCAAGTATTAGTTAATTCACTGTGCAGAGATTCCATCAAAGTAAAGCAGGGGAGCTTAATCGATTTCTTCCACACACACACACACACACACACGCACGCACGCACACACGCACGCACACACACACGCATGTGTGTGCACACACACACACACACACACACACACACACACACACACACACACACACACACACACACACACACAAAACAACCATTTATCTTGTTAGGACCACCACTTTGCCCTCACAATGTATATTTATCAAAGTCTACTATACTTTTGTGGGAACATTTGGCCCTCACAAGTATATTAAGGGTAACACACACACACACACACACACACACACACACACACACACACACACACACACACACACACACACACACACACACACACACACACAGTAGACCGAACATCTCTCTCCCAGCTCTTATCTTTTCCATTATAGCTGCTTGCCTGTGGTCTCCCAGATACGGATTTGTCTCACAAGAGTGGGGCAGGGGAACTAATTCATCATGTCCAACCAGCGTGGCAGGCCACTCACTCTCCCGCTGCATCCCTCTGCGTGTAACGCACACTTTTTGGACTTTTGGACTCAAAGTTGTACTTATACAACTCTTTAGTCTTTACCGGAGTATTTCCAATCTTCAGTACTTTTACTTCTACTCCCCTACATCTCAGAGGCATACTTTTACTCCACTACAATTGTGAGTTACTAGTTACGTTGTAGATTTTTGATTATTATTTCAAAACATACTGTACATCATTTCTTCTCTACAAAGTTATTTCGATTTTAGGGCTTTAGACAAATATTGTCACAGGGCAGTATGAACGCAAACAAAGCAAATTAAATATGCAAAACGATGCAACTCGATCTCCCAATCACATCGAGTATACCGAAGTAGAGGTGTGAATGCGACCTTAATCATACTATCACTACAGCGAAAAGTATCAGATCCACACTCTCGAAACGCGGTGTGAAGCGTCACGTTTTGAGGTTCTAGAGATCTGCTGTTCTGGCTACTTTTTTATTAGAATCCTGAAAAGTAACAGTTTTGGATATATGAGGTTTCCACCCGACATAGACTATATTTAACTTCTAAATCCAACCCAAGCTGTGCACAGCTATCCTCTGAGACCACCCGATGTAGTATGAATCCACCCATCGAATGCACAGAGCGACTAGACAGAAACGGCATGGTACCATCTGATAAACTTTAGTGAGGACCAATTTGTATAATTATGAAGACTAGTCCTTACCCGTTCTGAATATATGCAAACAGCAAATCATGTTCAGTGTGTGATGTAATAGATCACATTACTGATAGGGGGGGGAATTGTTTACAGATGGTCTTGGGAAGTTGGGTTGGGCACTAAAGTATAGGCTAATTAAATGCTGTAGTACAATCATAAGTACACCATTGATGTGTGATGTAAATATGGTGGTGATATTCTGCCTATAAATGGAAGTTATTGAATATTTTCAAGGTCGGTGTTGCACTTTGTAGACGGTCCCTAACCGCTCACCGTCTGCTGCCCGTGGAGATATAAGCTATTAAACGGTGAACGCGGAGGTTGGCTTTTTGGGCTTCAAAGCAAGTTGTAGTTTGTTCTTTATATAATCAGGATAAGAATTAGATGTTTTGTGTGATTTAGGAACGTGTCGTTGTCATTGCATCTGTCTGTATGTATTTTGTCATTGTGTTGTTCCGACGGCACGGGATCTGTCTTCTCCAAACGTCTCCATTTTGCCACCCCGAGACCCCGACATAAGCATTCCGTTGTGATCGTGCTGTTCAGTGTGTCACGCAGCCACGCTGGGTGCGCGCAGGGCTGTAAGCTGTCGTTGTCAGTGTCCAGGCTTTGAGCGTGCATGTAGCCCATGTGTAATGCACGGCGAAGGAGGTGGTTGAGGAGGGGGCGGACAGTGTAAATGGTGCATTTATATATAGCGGTGGAGCGGCTGCAGTCCTGGCTGTGTGTCGCTGATCATAAGCCCAGAAACAGTGTCCTCGGAGCGGCTGCAGTCCTGGCTGTGTGTCACTGATCATAAGCCCAGAAACAGTGTCCTCGGAGCGGCTGCAGTCCTGGCTGTGTGTCGCTGGTCATTCACATCCAACACGGACACAGAACAGATGCTCCGACGGGGCTGGGTTTCGCTTCCTACGTCACACTACAAACGGTGACCTATCGAATTATGCGTCCCACACCCCCTCCACAGGCACACAATTCTTCAAGTTACAATTCTCCATGATCGTGTGGTGATGTAAAAACAATATCTGTACAGTAAATATGACAGTTGCGTCGGTAAAAAAGTAGCCTAGCTGGATTGTGGGAGCGTGCAGATTTATTTTGGCATGGAGAGATGTGTGCTAATAGTGTGGCTCGGTCGGAGATAGAGCACGGACAAATAAACTGGTTTTTATTCACTAATAAATTCATTATTAATCTTATTGGAAAAATGGCTTCGTTAAGACCTCCATATTATTATGGTCAATGCCTGTGTGAAAAGTGGGAGCGATTGGTGCAGGCAATGAGGAGATAAGTGTTTGTTTCTGACAGACAGACAGACAGACAGACAGACATTCAGACATTCGCTCTATTATTATTAGGATAGGCTAAGGCTTAAGTGGTCCTTTAACACCTTGAGGGCCCGGGCCTATTTAATCCATTAATAAAATGTGCCCATCGTCAGCAAGTGCCTCTAGGCTTGCTTACGATGGATCAGTTTTCATAGCACTAATTTGACGGAGATTATCAATCTCCATCTCGGGCACATGACCGTGCACTTGAACTTGACGGTGATTTACGATGGTGTTAACTGTCAGCAGCTATAAAAATCCATTTATTTATTGATGCAATAAGAACAAAGGGTTTCTTTTTAATCAACGATCAAAAGATACATGGGTGACCATGGTTGAATTGAATGCAAAGTATTCTCAAAGTACAGTTTCTAGACTACAGAGAAAAGAAAAGCCATGGATTTATTTCAGGCATGCTTGCTTCGAGCAAAAAGGCTATAACTATATCCGTGGCTCGATGTGAGTGTGATAATGTAAGTCCAAGGGCTCTTTTCCTTTCTCTACTGACTTATTTTAAATCTTCCTTTTTGGTTTTCCAAACCACACTGCAGTAGTATAGGAACAAGGCAACTCGTCTTTAACATCTTAACCGGACTCCTTCAAAGCTCTATCTATAGTATAGATCTGCTAGTTTTTTATCCCTGCTATACCAATTTTCTTTTGAATCTGTACAAGGCCACAATGCATTGTGCGCTTAAATTACATTGGCTACTTTCCCAAAATGTTCGCTCCAGAATTGCAACGCTAGGGTTCAGATGGTTAAAATATCCTCATCGACACCAATCTCCTATTTCATCCTATTCTCCAGGGCGGTGCAAGAGGTTGTCTTTGTGTGCTGTGTCCCTAACACAATATTTCCAGAGGGGGGTACCTACATGATTTTGGGGGGGGGGGGGGGGTGTCCTTTGAAATGTTTCTCTTTGAAAGGATACACCCCAGATGACAGTGAAGTGTCAATTTAAAGGAGTCGTTTACTCCAAAACCGGTTGCGTTACTGTCTAATTTACCATTGGGCTTCTATTTAAACTCAAGGAGGGGGGGGGGGGCGCTCAGTTTTGGAAGCCTGCGTCGCTCCAGGTCAAGAATGAACATGGCTCTATGGCGAGCTCTCTGACTGCCCGATCGTCACTAATCGAGTATGTCCCCAATAGTTGGCTTTCTGTTGTAAATCTCCCTCATTGTCTCTTTTCCTGCAAGATGTGTTTTTAAGCCTGTTAAAATAACATTAGAAATAAGTCGGCCATACCACCCATGACCAAAATTAGCATGATTTTAAAACAAAATGTGAGACGCCAGAGGAGTTTAATAACAATGTTAGGCAATATTAGGCCTCTGGTCTAATATGGCATCAAAGCATTTAATAGCAACTCAAGTAATAAGTTGCTAACCCCCCCCCCCCCCCCGTCCCACAAGCGACACTTACTGTATGTCCCTCAAATGAACAGTTTGGATCTGGTCACCCTACGCACGCACGCACGCACGCACGCACGCACGCACGCACGCACGCACGCACGCACGCACGCGCGCGCGCGCGCGCGCGCACACACACACACACACACACACACACACACACACACACACACACACACACACACACACACACACACACACACCAAGTGTTAACAGAGAGCCATGATACGATCACAGTCCATGTAATGGTTCCTCAGAGTGTACTGTACTGTACCAGGCAGGGAGAATGGATGGTGGAGACGGAGAAGTCTCCATGCACCAGTGAAGATATAGATTATAGTATATTACACACCCAGTACACACAGTGAAATTTATGATGTTGCACTTGTTGAACAAAACAGAGAATCAAAAAAGAAAAACGATGTTGAAAACAGAGCGATGTTAACCCATTCTGTTCGGGCACCCATTTTGGTGTCAGCATCATGTTATGCTTTAGCTATTTAAAAATATCAGATCTACAAGCTCATATCGCGCCACCGAGTGGCGCGATACGAGCTTGTAGGTCTGCTATTTTTGAAAAATCGAAGAGCGACTGACATTTTTTTAATCTGATCTCAGGTCAGAATGGGTTCATCAGACCCAGTGTTTGTCCGGCGGAAACCTCATATGAATCTGATCTCAGGTCAGAATGGGTTAAAAATGCCCACTTTTTTCTTTTTTTGTTCCAGACAGGCCAAAGGCCTACTACACCAAGACTATGATTTGCACCCGTCCGTCTGTCCACCCGTCCGTCCGCCTGTCAGTGTCCATTCATCCGTCTGTGAACAGCTAATATCCAGCACCGTTAGCTGAATCTGAAGACGCAAATCGGTACACAGTATCTCTATAGCCATTAACCCATTCTGACCTGAGATCAGATTCATACGAGGTTTCCGCCGGACACACACTGGTCTGATGAACCCATTCTGACCTGAGATCAGATTCTAAAAATGTCAGTCGCTCTTCGATTTTTCAAAAATAGCAGACCTACAAGCTCGTATCGCGCCACTCGGTGGCGCGATATGAGCTTGTAGATCTGCTATTTTTCAATAGCTAAAGCATAACATAATGCCAACACCAAAATGGGTGCCCGTTCAGAATGGGTTAAACGGGATTACCTTCCAAAGTTTGCAGGAGGGCTCAGTTTTTAAGGAAATGGCTCAAATAATGAACGCAGCATGCAATTTACGTGAACTTTTGCACACACATTCTCGCTAGGCCGAGGAGGAAATGCCACTTGAACATTTTTCAAGTGCCCCGGTTTGTTTTTTGACGCACGCGACGGAGACGCAACGTGCCCGGTGGAGTGTGTAATATACTATAATCTAATAATCTCCACTGGTGCACATGGACTCTTTATTCTCCGTCTCCCTCATCCATTCTCCCTGCCTGCTGGTACAGTACACCATGTCACATCATCACAGTGTGACGCCCAATTTACTTTCATTAGTCACCTCCTGAACCCTGCTAGTTCCCTCTGTCTTAGTGAAGCAGCTGGAAATTGTTTCAAGCTAACCTGCCGAGAGCTGACGTCGACAGAAAGAAAGAAACGCCATGCTTTCTCAAGAAGTGTGATCTTCTGAGGTGGGAATGTTCACAGGTTTCTCAATTAATTTGAACAATACATTTGACTGACAGGCTCCTGAGGTGACTTCATCTTGGACACAATATAGTGGTTGTCAACCCTTTTCATATCAAGGTCCATTATTTATTTGGCATTTGTGCCACAGACCACCATTTGATGAGATGTAGCCCCTCAGACCCAAGACTAAAGAATGGATAAGATAAGATGTTGTCCAAAATGCCATGCTGTATTGATGTGGACATCAGACGTTGGCAAACGTTGATCGAAATAACAATTATTCTAATCTACATGCTCTAATTGTGTTCTTGTAAATTATGTAATGTAGATGTTTAACAATAATTTAACTCTTGGGAGCGTAACATTACATTATTTGGTTTCATTTTACACTTGAATTAAAGATCTTGTGCAGTGCCCGGTGTTGAGTTAGTCGGACACACGGTTGTCCAGAACCGCTACAAAAGGCATCTATCTGACTGGGCTCTGTACAATGCCCCTGCCCGGGCTCCATATATGGAGCTGGCCTGTTCTGACATCACAACACTCCATATTTGGGCATGCCTGACACAGAACTCCATATAAGGGACACAGAGAGACAGATACAGATATCTCTATATATGGGCATAAAAGGGACACAGACAGATGGGTGGAACGGGTCTGACACGGGTACAACGGGTATTGCATAGCCGGGTGGGGCATCTCCAACTTCCATCATCCATCAACTCGGTTCTCTACAGCCGGGCACCGGTGAAACTAATGGGGGGCCACAGTTAAATACATATTAATGTATGGGTCCTTGAGTGAGTTGAGTTGAGCTATGCAAAACAGACATCATAATTTAGTCTGCCTTTCATTATTTTCAAGGAAAAAAGCTATCTTTTGTCAACTCTGCCTTTCAATTGACCTACTTCAGGGCAAAAACAAATACATCATGTCATTGATTAGTGAAGTGGTTAACGCTAAACTCCAGTTTATTTATCTGGTTTTACTGGAACAGGAGCAGAGCGAGGAATGTAATGAGAACTTATAAGCACAGGGGTCAGTCCAGGGGCACCCAGGTGAGGAAACACCCCTACCAAAAGTCAGTAAAGATTCTTCTGGACACTTTAAAAGTTTAAGAAATCAACTGAAACAATGTTTTAAAACATACAAAACAATTCTATTAATACTAATACTATGAAAATCGGATATTAACTGGCTGGCATACTGTTCTGGGAGGTCCCAAATAGATGACCCCCCCCCCCCCAGAAACGGGGTGGGGGTCCGGGAACCGAAGTCTGACGTCAATATCGATAGAGGGCGCAAGTACACGGCTTCATGTACTTTTATTTGCATTGTAATCGCCATAGGAGGATTTTAGATCGCCTCATATAAGAACTGTGTTTGAAAAATAAACATGCCGTTTCACTCATATGGATCTGAAGAATCAACTGACTGTGAGAAAACTCTAATGTTACAAATTAGTTACATTTTAGCTAGAAAAAGACAGCATCAAATATGAGTGACTGATGGTCGTAAAGGACCCAGAGCCACGTCCCGGACAATTTAGTTGAGACACTTTTGTTTATTTTTGAATCACAAAGCTTATATGAGATGATTTTAAGATGACCCCATGTTATTCTCCATAGAGAAATTACTTCCGTGAACCAGGGGATGAGCGAGTGACGTCAGGACTTCGGTGCTCTATAGTATGGACATCCAACCGATCAACTTCAAACTAGCCGTGTGTATTGCCAAGGACCGGAGGCAGTGATGTGCATACCGTATGTGGGAATTCAAGTTGGTCGGATCGGTGCAGTTGTACGAAACATCTTCATATATGGAGTAGTCATTGATATGTTGTGATGGTACTGACATCATCGTTGCCTGGACTCCATATTTAGGCATATTAACACGGAACTCCATGTTTGGGCACAAAAATGTCAGTATCTAACCATAAAATAAATGTAAAAGTGACCGCGACGTGACTTGAACACGCAGCCTTCTGATCTGGAGTCAGACGCGCTACCATTGCGCCACGCGGCCGATGTAACATGGTTGGAAAAATATAGTATTTATATGTTCACATCCGTTGTCTAGGGGATTGATTTGTTTATTGTCAAAGTGTGAACAATAAGCAACCAGTGGGCATCATAACCTCGTATTAATTAGATTTTGTTGCGTGTCAGGCACACAGGACTACGTACTGTGGCACCTCAGAAGTCTATCGTTGGCGAGATTAGTTTTAATTATATTATTTCATGTTAAATATTTTTCCTATTACAGTGATCACTGATTCTCAACCTTTTCTAGATAATTTCCCCTATTGGGTACAGTGGAGTGTCCCTCTCTCTCTCTCTCTCTCTCTCTCTCTCTCTCTCTCTCACTCTCACTCTCACTCTCACTCTCACTCTCACTCTCACTCTCACTCTCACTCTCACTCTCACTCTCACTCGCTCTCTCTCGCTCTCTCACACTCTCTCTCGCTCTCTCAACAGTGTCTCAAGTGCCTTTCGAGCAAAATCTCAGCGAGTGAAGCCTGAATTAGCATATTCTAAATTTCAATACAGCAAATTCTTACTTATACTTTTGAATATATAGGCCTACTGTAAGTATTTTCAAAGGTACGTACAAAATTTAACTGAGCGACTTTCACTTACTTGTATACTGTATAATCTATCTATACCACCTATCTCCCAGACTTAATTTAACTGACTTAAACCCTTTTTGAGGGGCGCTAGCCCCTCCTATATACAGCTTTTGACCCCTCACGTCTCAATATTTGCCATTGACAATGAAAGGAGGAATTAGGTCAAATGTCCGCCAAGAAGGTGTGATTTTTTTTAAATACATAAAACTCTCTCACACCTAATGCCAGTGTGACCGTGATTACCCTTCCCTGTGCCAATGTTGGCACCCGTGCCTACGGTTGCCTATACCCCAGAACTATAGAATGCCAGGTAGGTAAACAAATAGACCTGGCATCTGTCTAAATAACATGCTATCTAAATTAATACATTGTAACCTTTGCATAAGCCTGCAAGGTCGGCAACACTAGGGGAACTGTCCGCCACTGTTGACCATTATGACCAACTCTCCTCAAATGGTCAGAGAACAGTCTCTGTTTTATGCATCCATTTTGGGACTGATAACGCCATGGGCATACTGTATATACACTACAGTACGTACATGTAGCTGATAGATGGTTTCACATGTTGCATTGTTAGCCCACTATAAGCCGAGCAGAAACCATGCATCTCCAGAATTCATTGTATCTGTTTCATAAAATAATTATGCCCTACTTTGTCGTACAAGAGTGTCATGCAAAAGTACAGAAAATGTATGTATTTATAAATATTGAAACAATGAAAAGCATTAACAAGATGTCACCTTCTTAAAAGAATGGCTGATGTCGTGGGTCCATTTTTCCAGAAAACAAAAAAACTGAACCAAAACAATACTTATTCATCAACAATGTATGACTATTGACATTATACAAATAACACTGTCAGTTATGTAACATGTAAGGATGACATTTATTAGGCCAATTTGTGTTTTTACTTAGACAATTGTAAACCTGACTCAAGCCAAAGTAATAACTGACCCACAAGAACAAAATGAGCCCAAGTCACATTGGCTTTGACTTAGGCAACATAAACAGTGATTTTGACAGGAAGGGGGGAGAGAGAGAGAGGGGAAGATTATGGTGCAAAGGCCGACGGGGTCGGGACTCGAACCCGCGGCACGCCGTCAGGCTGGGTTGCCGGCGGCCTGGGTGCCTGGACCGCTCAGCCACGGCCCAGGCCCCATGAAGAGCTTTTGACTTATTATTTAGTTATTATTTATTTACATTGGACTTCATCTATTGGAATGCAGGTTATTTTTAGAGCGTTGCAACCACCTCCTTTAAATGACTGTGTATGTCTAGAATGTGAAACAAAGTGCTCATCTCTTGTGGCGCTGCATGTCTCGTTGTGGTGTTATTATGGATTGATTCCCACCGCAGCGCATAGGTGTAATATAGCCTGAGAGCGGATCACGGCGGCCAAGATGATTAGAGAAATGCCATCAGCTCACGGAAGCCGTTCCCCTCGATCATCTTGGTCGCCAACTCTGCACACACTATGCTCGGGCACAAGCAGGAAATAAACAACCGTTCATCTGGGCCGCTCTCTATCTTTTATAACTCCTCTGTGCTCACAGCCAGGGCTCCAGACTAACTTTTTCACAGGTAGCACTGGTGCCACCTACCTTTTAATTTGGTAGCGCCACCAGAAATTAGGTAGCACCATTTTTTTCTTTGTATAGCGTGGTATTATTACATGATCTTATCGTGCCCCCACATAGGGCGCCATTTATTTTTGTAGTGGTTTCCACCATTAAAGGTTTGAATCATAAAACCCCCCTACAAAGGTCACTGTGTGAAAAACAGCAACCTACCTGGTTATACTTCAAAACACTGTAGATGGTTTGAACCCAACACAAAGTCACTCAGTCTATAGGCAATATTTATATTCCACACACAGAAAGTCATTTTAAGGTTTTGTGTTGAAAATTAAATGCAGTCCAAACCTTTGGGATTAATAAAGTGACAATTTGTACAATATCCCATTACGATTATCCAAATTAATTCCTTATTATAATATTTTTACATTTTGGAAAAAATCTTTTGCAATGTGAAGTGCCACCGAATTCTTAATCCTTTTCCTTGTCTTCATGGGCCAAGTTGGCCAACTTGTGAAAGCTTCATACTTTTATTGTGAAGGCAAAAGTTTCTAAATGCTCTCAGAGCCTGCATATCTCCGCGTGCTGAAAATAGCTGATCTACAAGCTCACAACATGTCGCGGACGCGACGCGTTGTGAGCTTGTAGATCAGCCATTTTCAGCACACACTTGGTACGACGAAGAATAAATCAGGCATCAGTGCTCTTCACTCACTGGGAGGGAGATTAATGTATTTTGTTGGCCGTCATGTATGGACACAGGCTACCTCCTCGATGCAAACATAACAAGCTTTGGAAGCTATTTTTCGTGGCACATTATATGTTTAATCAAACAACAAGTTTACCTCCTCACTTATTGTTTGGGTCGGGAGCTTACAGTCTATGGTCGGGAGTCGGCTGTCTGTGTAGATCATGACTAATCATCATGCAGTTAGATATGCGCGCTGCGCTCCAGTGAAATTGTACAGCTGAGAAAGATTAGTTAATTTGTGTCGGATAAACTGCGTTCAGACCTGAATATATATTCGCCTCGGTTCGTCCAGTTTGTACAGCGGCAGGTCGCGCTGCGCCTGTTTGCGCAATTATCGTCTTTGCATTGACTTTGCAGGCAGGCAGAGAGAGAGAAAGAGAGGGGATTCGATTGAGCCAAAACAAAGTAATACTTTATTATCGCACTACTAATAGCCGCCCGGTGCCCGTGCCTCAGTGTTGAGACGGAGTAAAAATAAATAAATAAACGGATCGTTTTTCTTTCTTTTTTCCGCACATTTCCAAGTATCACCGGTGCGACCTCATTAAATTTTAAGTATCACCATAAGAAATTAAGTCGCATATGCGACCTAATAGGTCGCACGCTGGAGCCCTGCTCACAGCGTCTGTCATCGTTAACAGCGTTGATAACAGAGTCCTATGTGAAACAACCGCTAAATATTTTAAAGCTTCTGGGCACAAGAAGAGTTAGCCTCGCATAGCCAGCTGCGTGGATTATTATTATTATTAAGGTTAAATCTATCCACACGTCGATTTTTGGCCTCGATTTACACACACTGTAGGCCTACCACTCAGTTCACAAAGGTGTGATTTATTTTCTTTATTTCTTTCTTTCCAATTTCCTGTAATGTACTGGCTGTGGACGTACGAGGTTCTCACCTGACAGTGACGATGTGCTAACTTTTAACAACGTGGAGTAATGTAGCCTACAGTACAGAATGCATGATGATAAATGGCGGCACATATTGCGTTGGTATCTGCCACGTGCAGTATACATTTTACACACTCATCAAAATGCATTTTACACAATCTCCAACACATTCAATTCAAACTTTTCACCTGTAGCATTTTGACTTGAAAATGTAATATTTGTAATGTAAAAGGAGACTTGTATGCAAGACGATTGACACCGTGACAAAACTGACCATCCCTAAAGGCACCAGTGGTTCTCAAAACGGGGCCCTGCATGGGAACCCCCAGGGCCGCTTGCCGGCGAAATGAAACACTGACGAATCAAGGGCGTGCGAGCGCATTTTAAGTCACTTTTTAAGTCACTTTATAGGTCCTACAGTGACCTAACAGGCTGCGCTGCAGCAAGGATTGTTGAGAGCGGCTGCTGTGCACAACATTATTATGTCACAAAGCAACATGATTATATAGGCTGTTACCTTGTTAAAAGATAATTGTGTATCTACGAAATTAAATATATGTTCTTTTTTTTTTCCTTTTTTTTAATTAAAAAAAAAAGAGAAAACGGCTGGCCCACACCGGCCTGGACTGGACCGGCCGTTCGGGAGTTGTCCCGAATTTCCCAATGGCCAGCACGTCTCTGTACCACGATCATTTGCATAACATGCCAGGGCTACCAACATTGGACTGTGAGAATCCAGGAGGATTTGTTGGGCAGTGGGGGGGGACTCCCCAATTGGGGGGTCTGGGTGTGCTCCCCCATAAACCTTTTAACAAAGTATGTTCTGGTGAATTTTGGGAGTTTGATACTTTTATCAGGCTTGCTTTACTAGCATTGGAAAATGATGAGTACAGTTTCAGCCATTAAAACGCTAAATGCCTGCCTGCAGGAATTGATTTGAAGCAAGACACATCTTTAATAATAACCATTCATTATTTAACACAAAGCGTGCTAACGATTTCCTCAGCCATTACCTCTGACACTAACACTGATAGCATTGGACGACCAACCTTTTCCAAGGCCGACAGCAAATGTTCTCTTATAGCGAGAAGCACAAATGATTTCATCATCTTCCAGTATGGAGATAATTGACCTTTATGTATCACCTGCTTTTGTAATAACGTGCTCTTCTTGAACAGAAAGCAGAGTTAGGGACCGTTTTGTCAGACGTTGACAGGCAGTAATACAAATGAACACAAAAAATATCCTATACATACTATACACCGAATGAAAGCCCTGAATGTCTACTTTTACGAGGAAAAAAGTACCCATTGATCCCATCTACCCTTCGTCAGTAATTGGCTTTTGTATGAGCTACAGAATGAGCATAGGGACTGAGGTAACATATTATTGGGGCTACGTTAGTACAGTTTTGTTTATTTTTTATGATGATGATGATCATGACGGATAGGGCACACAGCAGGCGGGCAGATGAAACGATGCAAAGACGCGTTGTCATTATTTATCCATCTATGTACGTGTCTGTCACTGTGTATCGTTCCAACTCGGGTAGCCGAGTTTGCCGAGGGACGGTGGTGTGGCTGTGCGGCTGTGCCCCTCCAGTGACACAACAGCGCATATTTGTTCCATCTGACCGTTGATCATCATCATCAAAAAATAACCGTCCACCGTCCCTCGCTGAGTTCGCCGAGGGACGATACAATCCATGATAGTTTTCTTGTTTGTTCGAGCATGCAGAAGGAAAGGAGACATGAATCTGACTTTAGAACTTTAGATGATCGCCGGAACATGTCGGAACACTACACACAAGACCACTCCCCTCCCCTTAAACAAACAGGAGGGGAGGGGAGGAGGGAGAAACGGGAGGAGAAGTGGAGACAAGCCGATCAAATGTTATTCAGTGCAATTCTGTTGACTGGAGTTTTATGTACGCTCGCATGGGCGCCGCCATTACGTTTACAGAGACTATTCTACACAATGCGCCCCTCCCGTCCTGTTTTCAGGAAGGGAGGGAGAGGCATTTTTTTTATCAGTGAACGGAGTGTTGTGGGATGAATCATGGCTGCTTGATCTATTGTCCGGGTGTGTAGAAAGGCGATCAATAAAAAAGTCCCCGAAACGTATACGTGTGACGCATGGCTTATTAAGAACGTATTAATACGCTTACCGCGTTCGGAGTGTTAAGTGGACATCTCTGTATGAGTGCATGCACTGCCCAGACCCCCAAAGCTGCTCCCCCAGAAACCTTTTAGAATAGATGTAAGTTAAGTTCCTGTGTTCTGATGAATTTGGGGACATATATATACGTATATACAAAGATCCAGGAGAAATGACAATGTAGGAGAATCCTGCAGGATCCAGGAGTGTTAACAGCCCTGGTAGTATAGCATGCTTCTTAAATTATGGTTGCAATGCATTCTGCAAAAATTATAGCCTGCATGTTTCATATACTTTTCCTACATTCATACATACTTGCATAACTTACATGTGTTGGTATTCAGCATTTTTGCTTTTGCATTTGTTTTTGCTGAGGGTTGTAAAACGTAGCTAAGGAGGTCCCATGGCTCATTACGGAGGCCTCGTGTGCACAGCCATGCGTTATCTATCACCACTACCCAGTGAGCAAAGCACTCAAGCGGTTAATTAATTATTTATACCTATTGCCTTTCTAGAAATGTAGTGGAGTCAAGTACAATATAAATAAAGTTGGATTGGATTGGACAATGTTTGTCTTTGAAATGTAGTGGAATGAAAGTCAGTATCCAAAGATACAAATACTCCCCCCCCCCCCCCCCCCCCCCCCCCAATCCAGGCTTTGAAGTCAACCTGCATTGGAATCAAAGAGGGAAAGTGATTTCACACCTGAATCACATCGTCCCCAGGTCCCTCGAGTGCATGTACATCATATCAAATGTAATGGAGCATGCACGGTCCAATCCTCAGTGTTTTCCATTTGTAACTCTGAGAGGGAGTCTGGTTAGATATGTACTGTACACTCTCAGAGTTGAAGCTGCATAAAGTATGATGAAAGGCATTGGCTGTGTGTGTGTGTGGACATGTTTGCCTGTGTGTGTGTGTCTGTGCATTTACGTGCGCGCATTAATGCACCCCTAGGGGTCCTCTGAAATACTGCATGGGGGCTGCCAAATCTTTGTGTGATTTGTTTTTGAGGGGCACTATAGCACCGGCGTAGGGTCCATTGGGCCACGCGGGCCGTGGCCCAATGAAGTGTGAAGCTGATGCACATTATGCTGTGATGCAATGGTACAATAGGTACGCCTGAAATTCGTCCAGTGCAAAAACTAAGTGTGAATCTAATGTGTTTTTTTAATGTGCATCTGTTTTTGCACCGTTTACATCTGCCCGTGTGAACGCACAGGAAGGTGGGTGCCTCCTCCGCGTCATCAGTGCCCATACCCGAAGGCGGGGTTGGCGAAAGGGCCTTTCTGTGTGGAGTTTGCATGTTCTCCCTGTGTCCCCTAGGGTAGGTACCCTCACAAAAAACATGCAGTAATCCTGGTCACTAAACTGCCTCCCCCTGGCCAGCCGGGGCGCCTGATGGAGGGGAAAGGAACTGGTTGGAATAACGTGTTCCTTCCACGCGCTACGTCCAACCAGGGAAACTCCCCCCTGTCAGGTGTAAAGGAGCAACTTGGACACTCAGGCAAGAAGGAAGCATGAGTTCAAGTCCGTTGCTCTCCCCATGTCCCCCATATATGGGGACTAGGTTGGCGGAGGGTGTGTAGAGCCCAGGATCACATTAGATGATTGACACAGGGGTGAAAAATGGGTTGCAAAATCATGGGATAAAATATATATAAAAAAAAAAAAACATTACAAAAACAGATGCACATGAAACAAAAAACACATTTCAATCACGCTTAGTTTTTGCACTGGATGAATTTCAGGCGTACCTATTGTACCGGTGTACCAACCTGTCTAACCGACAAACCTCAGTGGACACGATGGGAGAAGTTGCCATGCCCACATGACAGGCTCTGAAATTGTGAAAAGCCTATTTCTCATTTCAGCCTGGTCTTTGTGGGGTCAAGAAGGAATTCTGTGCGTGCGTGCGTGCGTGCGAGCGTGTGTGCGTGCGTGCGGTGAGTAAAGTGATGTGAGCGAGCTGATAAGAGATGGGTAGCAATCGCGTTCAAGTGTGCGTTGGCCTGGCTCCATCTGAACTGCTTTAATGAAATATGTTAATTTGATTAAAGTGAATGACTAATGGTGCCGCGGCGCTTCTATGTTCACCTGGGCTTCCTCCCAACATCGTGCGGTCTTTGCTCACCTTCACCAGCAGCGTTCCTTCATTCATCAAACGTTTGTACATTCATCATGCATGGGACTGCAAACGTCAAGCTAAACATACCTGAAGGTCAGCGCCATGGGAGGATTACTGTAATCTATATCTACTGCACAGGGCTTTCAATGTGCTCTCTGGAAACCTCATATGTCCAATATTGTTACTTTTCACAAAGCCATTGTTGATGCTTTTGTGTGACAAGCTGTAGTATGATAACTAATTTATGAAAAACAAATTCAGAATATGGCGAGAAGAGGTTTATGTCCAACAGCGCTGGCTTGCTTATATCATCAGTTGTAATTGGTCCTGGCTGCATATTGATTAGCCAATGAGAGCGGACCTCTTTCTCCATTCCCGACCATGAACCTTTGATTACTTTCCGCCCCTGCAGTGCAGTCAAACGTTAAAATGTAATTTAGATATAGCATGTTATTTAGACAGATACAGGTCCATTTGTTGAGCTGGCATTGTATGGTTTGTTTAGTTTCAATGTACAGAATTGAGCAGTGCCTCCGCTCCATTACGCAGCTATGTGTGTCTGTATGTACTGTATGTGTACGTGTATGTATGTTTGTGTACTTATGTGTCTGAGCACGGAAAGCTGCAACACGGTAACCCCCCCCCCCCCCCCACGGGCACGTACAAGGCTCTTTACAATGTGCCTTACATTCACACTCTCTCTCACGACTCGAAATGTGCTCAAAGCTTGTGGATCTGCTACTTTTGCTACTTTTGTGTGACGTTGCAGTACGATCAAGTAGGGCGTTATTTTACGAACAAACACAGAAAGTTAAAATATGGAGGTAGGAGGTTAATTCTGCCGGACGATGTTCAACAATCATTGTAGTGTGTTTGGAATGGTAAAAGACAAACAAAAAACATCTCCCCAATGGTTTTAACTATAATTCGGGTGGCAGGATGTAAAGAAAGTGACAATTAAGCCCACAATTAAGCCCATATATGGACATATATGGAGATCCCTGCATGTCATCACTATTGCCAACAACTCCACATCTGACCTAAAACCCTTAGATCTCCATATATGGATATATGTCAGAACCTGTTCTGACATTCCATACAGTATGTTGATCCTTGAGTACTTTCGAGTTACTTTCAACCACTGGCAGTAGCATACGGCGTCTTGCCAGTGGTGAATGCTAGTATGGTATGTCTGATTGTGAAGACTTTTTGCCTGGAGGGGAAAGCTTGAGACCCCAAATATTGCTATTGCTTATCTGTCTCTGTTTATCTGTATCTTATCTGTCAAATCCTAGAACCTTTGACAGGGTGGCAAAAATAATCACTCGAGAATGTTTTAAGTCTGGGACAAAGGAAAAACAGATTGCATGGAGAAGCATGACGTCTTTCACATTGATCTATGATAGATGGGTAGATCTCAGATGGTCTGGATCTAGAATAATGAATTCTGTGAAGTACTTTGAACTGTATGAGTTCTAGTCTTGCGCAGGGAGGGAGTACTTGATCTTATTCTGTTTAAAGCTTCATCCCTGCACTGATTTACTCCCTGGTCACTCGAACCTTGAAGGTCATCAGCTTCTCTTACAGTATATGTTAGAAATGAGGGATATCTGATAAGGTTTAAAGGTCAAAAGGTCTTCCCACTCCAAGAGGGAAAAAGAGAGAAAGCACACTTGAATCTTGAAAAACTATTGACCTGTTTCTTATAGCCCATATAGTGCATTGCGTTTGTGTGTGCATGAAGTTCCTCTTTCTCATGCTGTGTTGCCAGTTTTGCAAGAGAAACGAGTGGCCAGGTCTATGAAAACAACCACAAATGAAAATAACTGATCTACAAGCTCACAGCGACACATTGTGAGGTTGTACATCCGATATTTAAAAACACATTGAGAATAAATCAAAATATTTTTAAAACATTAAAAAAAGGCACAAAATATGTTCCGATGGAAGTCTGTGGACAATTACATATTAATCTGGGGTTCCTTGATGTGAAGCCAAGCCCAAATATGGTATAAGCAACTACTATACACTTTAGAATCAAGCCCAAAAAAAACATCAACCAGCAACTACCGATAATTTATTTTCAAGTGACTTTAAAGAAAAAACAAGTCAAAGGTTGCTTATAATAAGCAGACATGGAAACACGGCCTGAAGGAAGCAAAGCGCACACACAAGGAGCCCCAGTACCTTGGCGGGGAAAAACGTGGATAAAATGTACCATCTTTGTAAAGATCTATGAAACATTGAATTCCTTTATTCTGCCAAACCTTGTCAGACATATCTTCAAGTGATGGTTGTAAGTTTGTGGTTCTTCGCTAAAGGCATGAGTAGAGGGTGAAACAGACTTTAAATGGTGTCTATACTATGTATGCAGGCAGATTACTGTGAGCAGCTAATCTCACCGTCTCACCGTTATACTTACTGGAGGTTGTGACGTGTTGTGACTTGTGACCTTGTAGATCAGCCATTTTTTGCTACTTCTGTGCAACTATCGGGCGGCTGTGGCTCAGGAGGTAGAGCAGGTCGTCCAATGACCCCTGGGTCGGCGGTTCGAATCTCGGCTCCTCCTGTCCACATGTCTTAGTGTCCTTGGGCAAGACTTTGAACCCCACCTTGCCTCCAGTGATCGCCACCATTGATGTGGAAAGTGAGGACGCTAGCGTTGACTGTTCGCCGCTTCACTCCCCAATGTATGAATGAATGGACCATTGTAAGTGCTTTGAGTATGCATGTAGTGCATAGAAAATGCAATCCATTATTATTATAATAACTATATCGGAGATATGAGGTTTCTGCCCGACGACAGCAACATAATGAAACCCTTTCATGGAGCTCAAAACCTGGTGCATCGATTAAATTACAGCTCACCCCCCTACCCATAATTCCTTAATGTTTGTTTTGCATCATAGTTTGGAAGCGCTCGCTTTCAGCAAAGCAATGCCTGCTGCCTCCTGCAATTATGTGCTAATTCAAAGCAGGTGGTATGCAGGGCTGTGGAGCTCATAACATGTCTACAGCGGAATTCTATGAAACAAACACTTTCAGATAGAAAGAGGATAATTCAAGCTTTTTTTTACAGCTGAAATGTTGGTAAGTTTGGCGTTTGATACAATCAGATAGGACTTTTCTGTTTGGATGTATGGGCTGTCAATGGCAAATTGCAGCAAGATCCGTTCCGCTTCTCTTACCAAACTCTGTTAGCAGACATCTCTCCATGCACACAAAAATACTGCATGCCATAGGAAACCATCTGCACTACATTGCCGGGGCCCGGGGACCAAAACAGTACCTGTTCCACTTCTCCTTCCAAACCACTCTGTTAGCAGACATCTCCCCTTGCACAAATAATACTGCATGCCAGAGGAAACCATCTGCTCTACACATTGCATGCTTCCATTCCTTCCAACTTGCATATTTACCGTACATTTTGCATTTATATGACATACTGTTATTGCCCAATTTTCTTTTTTAGCGCGTTATTCCGACCAGTTCCTTTCCCCTCCATCAGGCGTCCCGGCTGGCCAGGGGGAGGTAGTTTAGAGACCAGGATTACTGCATGTTTTTGTGAGGCTACCTACCCTAGGCCTAGGGGACACGGGGATAACATGCAAACTCCACACAGAAAGGCCCTTTCACCAACCCCGCCTTGGGGTGCAGGCATTTGTCCGACGTAATAAGAGTCCGACAGCCAATAGTCCGACGTTTGCAGTATAGTATAAAGTGTGTGTGTGCGTGCATGTGTGCATCTCTGCCCCAGTCTGTATTACCATACAAATCATATCATCTCTGTCAGGTGGAAACCTCATGTTCAAAACTGTTACTTTTCAGGATTCAAATAAAAAAAGTAGGGCAGTTAATTTACAAAAAACAAACAAACAAAAAACATGTATTTATTAGAAAAAGTGTCTGGCCCGTCAGGGACGATATGTTGATTTGTGTACAGTGTGTGTACAGAAGAGGATTGGAATTGACAGGTGCGTTGTGGATATGATTGTTCCTGGTGTTAGGAGCATAGTGAGGATGTGGTGACCTCTGTCATGCCATTAATCCCCCCCCCCCCCCAGCCCCCATCAGGCACCAGCCCACTGACGGTGTGCATGGAACTATATAATCAACTCTGTAAGAGGTTTACAGAGTCTGCGGAGACTGAAGGTACAATCGGCCCTGTGTGTATAATATCACAACCCCCCCACCACCACCACCACCGACCGTATTGCACAGAACGCGATCCAACTTGCTTATCGATCCGTTTTAGCTTTCCACACAATAACAGAAACTACACTTAGAACCCTGAGGGACTTCGCTCATGAACCATATAAGACTGGTTACACACAGAAATATGCATCGCCAATCTATGAGCTTGTAGATCACATGTTCACTCAGTCTTTACATTAATGTCTTTCTCAGGTTTGTACAAGTTCATGTGGTTATAGGTATAGTCTGGCAGAGTATACTGTCTGCTTAGGGCCCAATATATTTCTAGCTTGTGTTGTGATTGTTTAAATTCATTCTAATAAAATTATGATGTATTGTGTGTATTGTACATTTGAACTGAACGCTCACTCACTCACTCTCCCTCTCTATTTCACTCACTCTCCCTCTCTATTTCACTCACTCTCCCTCTCTATTTCACTCACTCTCCCTCTCCATTTCACTCACTCACTCTACCTCTCCATTTCACTCACTCACTCTCCCTCTCTATTTCACTCACTCTCCCTCTCCATTTCACTCACTCACTCACTCTCCCTCTCTATTTCACTCACTCTCCCTCTCCATTTCACTCACTCACTCTACCTCTCCATTTCACTCACTCACTCTCCCTCTCTATTTCACTCACTCACTCACTCTCCCTCTCTATTTCACTCACTCTCCCTCTCTATTTCACTCACTCTCCCTCTCTATTTCACGCGTGTGCTTCATCTATTTTCCTTGCATGTCAATAGAATACAGTATGCCGTGGCAGCGCTGATGGAAAGGGGGATGAGAGGTCATGTTCCTGGGATTAATACCAGATAAATGGCCTTCTCTGACGGCTGATGCATTGAAAGGGTCTCTGACAGCTTCTAAATTGGTTTCGCCATCGCTGAAAGAGCGCTGTAATCTTCGTCGCATTGTGCATGGACATGTGCACCCACGTGTCGCTGCAGTGAACCGTAGTGAGTGAGTGAGTGAGTGAAATAGAGAGTGAGTGAGTGAAATAGAGAGGTTGAGTGAGTGAGTGAAATAGAGAGGGAGAGTGAGTGAAATAGAGAGGGAGAGTGAGTGAGTGAGTGAAATAGAGAGGGAGAGTGAGTGAAATAGAGAGGGAGAGTGAGTGAGTGAAATAGAGAGGGAGAGTGAGTGAGTGAAATAGAGAGGGAGAGTGAGTGAGTGAAATAGAGAGGGAGAGTGAGTGAGTGAAATAGAGAGGGAGAGTGAGTGAGTGAAATAGAGAGGGAGAGTGAGTGAGTGAAATAGAGAGGGAGAGTGAGTGAGTGAAATAGAGAGGGAGAGTGAGTGAGTGAAATGGAGAGGGAGAGTGAGTGAGTGAAATAGAGAGGGAGAGTGAGTGAGTGAAATGGAGAGGGAGAGTGAGTGAGTGAAATAGAGAGGGAGAGTGAGTGAGTGAAATAGAGAGGGAGAGTGAGTGAGTGAAATAGAGAGGGAGAGTGAGTGAGTGAAATGGAGAGGGAGAGTGAGTGAGTGAAATAGAGGGAGAGTGAGTGAGTGAAATGGAGAGGGAGAGTGAGTGAAATAGAGAGGGAGAGCTAGTGAGTGAAATAGAGAGGGAGAGTGAGTGAGTGAAATGGAGATCGGGAGAGTGAGTGAGTGAAATGGAGATCGGGAGAGTGAGTGAAATAGAGAGGGAGAGTGAGTGAGTGAAATAGAGAGGGAGAGTGAGTGAAATAGAGAGGGAGAGTGAGTGAAATAGAGAGGGAGAGTGAGTGAGCGAGCGTTCAGTTCAAATGTACAATACACACAATACATCATATTTAGAATGAATTTAAACAATCACAACACAAGCTAGAAACATATTGGGCCCTAAGCAGACAGTATACTCTGCCAGACTATACCTATAACCACATGAACTTGTACAAACCTGAGAAAGACATTAATGTAAAGACTGAGTGATCATATAGTTTGGTATTAGAGAACAGCCACATAGATTTTTATGTTATGTTGTTTAGTTTATGTTTATGTCATAATTGTTATTGGCAAATGTCACGCCAATAAAGTTTAATGAGAGAGAGAGAGAGGGAGAGGGGGAGGGAGGGAGGGAGAGGGAGAGGGAGAGGACTAGACTAGTAGAGTAGTGCACTTAAAGGTACAGGGTGTGTTATCATGATGTGAAAGGACACAGATAACACATTCATACCTCACTGGAACGCTGACAGATACTTTAACACAAGCACTTCCATTAAATCAGCCACTGAACCGCATTACTCAATGTCTCACTGATAGTCATCGCACGCATCACACATGCACGCACACACACTCACGTGCATACCCTCTAGTCTAGCGCTTTTATTGGTACTCAAAGACACTTTACAAGACAGACCAAATACAATATACAATTAACTTTATTAAGAGGATAACTAGTTAAAAGGCTAAAAACTAAGCAAAGAAAACAGTAACATTAAAAGGCAGGATGGGGGATTCGAATTATGCAGGGTTTTGAAGGAGGCTTTGAACAGGGTCGCCTCTGGCTCTGATGTAAATGGTAAATGGTGCATTTATATAGCGCCTTTATCCAAGGCGCTTTACAGAGATTGTGCATTACATTCACCCATTCACACACACATTCATACACCGATGGCAGCGGAAACCATGCAAGGCAACCAACTAGCACATCGGGAGCAATTAGGGGTTCAGTGTCTTGCTCAAGGACACTTCGACAGTAACTCTGGGGGAGCCCGGGTTCGAACTGGCAACCTTACGGTTACCATCTAGGCACTCTACCGCTGAGCCACCGCCGCCGTGAGCTGGTAGTGAGTTCCAAAAGGACGAGGCTGCGACTGAGGAATAATCCCTGTCAACCCAGGTGTGTTTCTTTGTTGTCTTTCAGAGAGTTCACGTGTGCACGTGAATGTCCAGACTTACGCTACAGGGGACGTTGTGTAACATCCATGTTCATCATATAGGAGGGACTAGCACCCGCGAGGGACTAGCGCCGCTAAAAAAAGTACCGGTAATAATAATAATATTCACACTTGTTTGAAGTGAGGCGCCTACTGTGGCTGACATTTAAAATTAGAGATTTTTACGAACCTTTTTCTACAATGCTTATAGTCGTATGCGGTTTCTTTCCTTCTTCCTTCCTGGCTCGTTTCTTTCTCCTGTGAATTATCTGGTGCTGATTACATGTTCTGTTTCTTGTGAAGCTTTTTCCAAATTGGTTACAGTTGAATTGTTTCTTTCCTTTGTCTATCTGGCTTGTTTCTTGTATTAATCAAAATTATTACAAGATGTATTCATATCAGCCAGATGACGTCTTTCGTTGTCGTTTACTGCTGCCCTAGACAAAGAATAAAGTCCATAGACTTGGCTGGCAAGCAAATTACATCATAGCTACCCTAAACAAATCAATTTTTTTTTGTTTGGGTAACAAATTGGCATATTTTTAATTCATCGTTTTAACATTAATAGAAAGATCTGGTGGTTTGAACAGATGTGTCCCAGTCCAGTGATTTCAACCGCAAGTCGGCACAGTTGATATACAGTTATAGATGAAAATACAATTCATTTCTTTTTTTGGTGGTTTTCGTTTTTAGCCACATTAACACAGTTGGAATGTTAAAGAATGTTTTTATGTTTGGTTGTCTGGAGGGATAAGACTGTCTGCACGAAACTGGCTCTAGATGTGTGGGGGTGCTACGTGGACATGCAATGGGTGTCTGATGTCTATCTCCTGTGTTCTCTGTTCATCTTGAGCGATACAGTCGTCTGATGTGCGGAGGAGAGATGCCAGCTAGCGCATTGAGGCAGGGGCAGGTGTTGTCTTGACGCATACCGTGATGATGTGGCATGGGTGTCATTTAAGGCTGTGTCGACCAGTTTGGTGTGATGTGATAGGCTCCAGCTTGAGCAGGCATACTAGTTTGCGCAGGATGTTATTGCGGGTGTTGACCTTGGCTTTTGTGTTTTCCAGGTGTTTCTTGAAGGAGAGTGTCCTGTCCAGTGTTAGTCCAAGATACATGGGGTGACTACAGTTGGAAAGATTGTGGCCATCCCAGGTGTCGCTCAGTTATTTTTTCGCATCTCTGTTTGTGATGATGCTAGCCAATGGAGGGAGGGCAGAATCCATTTGTACCGGCTGGTGCGATGGATCGGCCGGTCCGTGGGTGGGTCGGCTGGCCAGAACTTTTTTATTTTTATTTTTTTGTACCGGCCGGTGCGATAGGTCGGCCGGTCCGTGGATAGGTCGGCCGGTCGTTTGATAGGTCGGCCGGTCCGTGGATAGGTCGGCCGGTCTGTGCATAGGTCGGCCGGTCCGTGGGTGGGTCGGCCGGTCGTTTGATAGGTCGGCCGGTCCGTGGATAGGTCGGCCGGTCTGTGGATAGGTCGGCCGGTCTGTGGATAGGTCGGCCGGTCCGTGGATAGGTCGGCCGGTCCGTGCATAGGTCGGCCGGACAAAAAAATAATATATATATATATATATTTATTTATTTTCGGCCGGCCAACCCACCCACGGACCGGCCGACCTATCCACGGACCGGCCGACCTATCCACGGACCGGCCGACCTATCCACGGACCGGCCGACCTATGCACGGACCGGCCGACCTATCCACGGACCGGCCGACCTATCCACGGACCGGCCGACCTATGCACGGACCGGCCGACCTATCGCACCGAAAAACCAACCAAAAACAACGTTCCAAAAATGGGAAACAAAATGAACACTTGACGGCTCAACTTCAAGAAAAGAACAAACAGGAACTGTTACAGGCTTTAATGGCTCCTGCCATGAGGCCTTGGCTGCTGTTGCTCTCTCACTATACCCTCAAGTCACACTCAACTGCCTTCACCTGCAACAATCCTGCTTTTAAACAGGTGGGGCAAACCATCCTCTAATTAGTAAGTGGTCATTCATTAACTCACCACACGGCTAACTATAAGCCTACGAGCAAACTTCCACATTACTATACCTTAAAGGAATATTACATTGGGTTGGGTTTCATTTAATAATGATGGTAATGCATGGTAATGCAGAGGTCAACGGAGTAGATGAAACACTGGCATTCTGGGTGTTAAAACGCTGGCTGCCATATTTTGAGCAGGTTGTATTATGTCATTACACTCAGTTCATCTGTTATGATTCAGTTAATTTGTCATGACTCAGTTCATACAGTATGCCAAATGTATTATCTGTCATGATTCAGTTTGTGTGTGTGTGTGTGTGTGTGTGTGTGTGTGTGTGTGTGTGTGTGTGTGTGTGTGTGTGTGTGTGTGTGTGTGTGTGTGTGTGTGTGTGTGTGTGTGTGTGCGTGTGCGTGTGTGTGCGCGTGTGTGTATGTTAACCACCTCATATGGTTTTTATTCCACAAAATAGAGAAAATAGCCGATGATGTGACTGATTGTTGAGCTTCCAGATTGTCTCTATTTGTCACCCAACAAAGTGTATAGAGGCTTTCTTAAGTGGTTAACAGATGAATGGTTTAGGTTTAAACGAATGGATCCTTATACTGTAATGCCTGACTGAAGACCTCCCCAACGCCACCAAACGACTAAACATGTGCCTTCCTTTAATGTGATGATCTAAACCACTTGGAGGACAAACGGCAGCTCAACAATCCGTCCAATCAACAACGGAGGAATCGATGCGTTGACCTTTGTTGTGGTTTTATTACGCCCTCTCAGCGCTTTTTTACAAGACCCATGATGGAAGCCTGACTTTCTCCTGTCATTGGGACCCGTCTGTCTGCGGAGAGGGTTAGACAGGGCACTGAGTGATGGGGGGCATCGTCGCTGGGACCTCTAACCCATTCTGACCTGAGATCAGATTCTAAAAATGTCTATTACATCCTGACAGTTTCATTATTAACCCATTCTGACCTGAGATCAGATTCTAAAAAAAAGTGATTTTTCAAAAATAGCAGACCTACAAGCTCGTATCGCGCCACTCGGTGGCGCGATATGAGCTTGTAGATCTGCTATTTTTCAATAGCTGAAACATAACATGATGCCAACACCAAAATGGGTGCCCGGTCAGAATGGGCTAATGACTAGTGTACATAATTATTTATGATCATGTGGATGCTAGTGTGCACAATGCGCACACATGCAGGAACACACACCCAATGTGTGAAGCAACATCTCATCCTTAACCCGTTCTGACCTGAGATCAGATTAAAAAAAAATGTCTATTATATCCTGACAGTTTTCTGAAAGATCTATGTTTCTATGTCGTTCTTCGATTTAAAAAAAATAGCAGACCTACAAGCTCGTAGCGCGCCACTCGGTGGCGCGCTATGAGCTTGTAGATCTGCTATTTTTCAATAGCTAAAGCATAACATAATGCTAACACCAAAAGGGGTCCCCGACCCAAAATGGGTTAAACCATTCAAACCGGGTAAGATTAGATTTTGGAAATAATAACTGTCGGGTGAAAACCTCGTTATGTTTGAAATTGTTACTTTTCAGGATTTCAAATTCAAAAGTAGCAGACCTGTCCCTGTCATTGTGTGTGGTGCCATTGTGTTTTAAAAAAGCAATAATTGTACCCATTGCCAAGAAAAAACCTGTTACCTGTCTCAATGATTATCGCCCTGTTGCTTTGACATCTGTTCTCATGAAATGCCTGGAGAAAATGGTTATCTCTTATATCAAGAGCATAATTCCTGCTAGTATTGATCCTTTACAGTTTGCTTACTGTGCAAATAGATCTGTGGATGATGCAATCTCTCTTGCTTTACACACTGCCCTGGTACATCTAGACAAGAAAAGCTCTTATGTCAGACTACTGTTCATAGACTATAGTTCCGCATTTAACACTATTGTACCATCTAAATTAGTGTTGAAACTCAGTGGACTTGGTGTGGGCAGCTCCATCTGTAACTGGCTATTTGATTTTCTGACGGGTAGGCCCCAGTGTGTTCGCATAGGAGAGAGAAGCTCATCCACAATTCTCACCAGAACCGGTGCGCCCCAAGGCTGCTGCCTCAGTCCTCTGCTGTACAGCTTGTTTACGTTTGATTGTGTCGCCAGATACGAGAATAACATCATAATTAAATTTGCGGATGATACCACAGTGATCGGACTAATAACCGACGGTGATGAGAGGGCCTATAGGAGGGAGATAGAGGATCTAACTCTATGGTGCGATAACAATAACCTCTCACTTAACACCAATAAGACCAAAGAAATCATTGTAGACTTTAGGAAGTCCAAAGGCATCCACACCCCCATTTCCATCAAAGGGTCATCTGTCGACATAGTTGATAACTTTAAATTCCTGGGCATACATATCACAGACACATTCACATGGTCACTCATACACATCACAGACACATTCACATGGTCACTCAACACCGAGTATATCCTCAAGAAGGCGCAGCAGCGACTGTACTTTCTGAGGCGCCTTAAAATTTTTGGCTTAAGTACAAAAGGACTAGTGAACTTTTATCGCTGTATAATTGAAACTGTCTTAACTGGCTGTATCACAGTGTGGTACGGTAACACGACCGCTCAGGACTGCAACAGGTTGCAGAGGACCATTAAAACAGCAGCTAAAATCATCGGCACTACAGAATTACCCAGTCTCCATAACATCTACACCACTCGCTGTATGAAAAAAGCCCATAACATCATGGAAGACACCAGCCACCCCGCAAATACCCTGTTCAAACTACTCCCCTCCAAAAAACGCTACCAGAGCATCAAATCTCGTACCACCCGTCTCAGTAACAGTTTTTACCCCCAGGCAGTCAGGCTGCTAAACAGCTGACCTTGAACTGTATTGCACTTCACTTCACTTGCACTTTCTTTTACTGTTTTTTGTCTTTTCTTGCACTATAGATGTTTGTTTATGTCCTGTGTATGTAAGACGGAGAGTGCTCTGAGCAAAATAAATTTCATTGTATGTATACTCTGTATCTATACAAATGACAAATAAACCTGAACCTGAACCTGAACCTGAACCTGATCTACAATTTTGATGCGTTTGTGTGACGCTGTAGTATGATCAAGTATAGTCTATGGCATTAATTCATGAAAAAGTTACAATTATGGAGATAAGCGGTTTCTGCCCGGCAGCAATGACATAGGCCTATAGAAGCATACCTGTATTTTTCCAAATAGTAGCCTGGGCTGTTAATATGCAAAATGTGCATATTAACAGCCCGGGCGTTTATAAGGATCCTTAGAGTTTTTTTTCAGAAAACTGTAAGGATGTAGAAGGCATTTGTAGAATCGGTCTTCATGGGTTAAGGCCATTCCATACCAATGCAACTCCTTTGCAACAAAAGCATTTTAGAGGGCGCCCGCTGGCCAAGTGGTTCAAGCGCATGCCACATATATAGGCTCTGGCGCGTTGCGTATTCGAGTCCCGTTCATGACGACCTTTGTTGCATGTCTCTCCTCTTCTCTCCCTCCCACTTTCCTGTCTGTCTTCACTAATAACTATCAATAAAGGCAAAAAGCACCTTCCGGTGCCATTTGGGGATAATATATTTGCAAGGAGTTCAAAGTCAAAGTCGTACGATTTGTCACACACGTTACCGCAGTGAAATTTGTTCTCCGCATTTGACCCATCAGCCAAGGAGCGTGAATGCAGCTCGGGCATCATTTGATTAGTTGATTTGACCCCCAATCCAACCCTTTGATGCTGAGTGCCAAGCAGGGAGGCATTGGGTCGTTGGTATGACCCGGCCAGGGATCGAACCCCTGACCTCCCAGTTTCAGGGCGGATACTCTAACCAAAAGGCCACTGTCTGGAGTTGCATGTATTTGCAAGCTCAACACTTCCTCCAAAGCATCCTCGGCTGTTAGCTGACTCGGGTGAGCAGTGAAATTGCCCTCAGACATGTTATGTGATACTATTATCAATATAACATTGATCTGGCCTGGGATTTAGGTAATTGTAATATCATATAGCTTCAAGTAATATGGTTTTGTTTTCAATTAAACAAAAGTGTATACATTTTGCTTTTTAGCCTCAATTTAGTCGTTATGCCAATGTATTCCTCCCCACATTTAATTTCTGTCACTGCTGTTTTACAATACTGACTCACCTATGAGGAGCCTTGGATTTTCAGTACACTCAAGTCAATGTACTTCAGATGAACTTCACACATGTTCATCCGTGGCCTTGCAATGTGTTATTTGTCCAAGGACCTTGGTCAATAAATGTTTGAGTTGGTGAATAGACACAAAGAAACATGATTTCAAAACAAGATTGCCGTGCACTTTTTAAATCAATTCTTTGACACACAGGGAGCCAGTGTAAGGAGTTAACGCCTTCAGTGATACGCTGCACTTTCTTGGCATTATATAAGGAGGAGCAGCAGCATTCAGCATTCATTGTGGTCATTTCTTTCAGAAAAGACTACAATAGTACAATGACAGATGGAGGTCCAGTATGGATGTACAGTATTGTAGGCTACTTTCCTCTACGTTGTGTAACAACCTTGTTCATTGTTGTTCATTGTTCTTTTTCTTTTAAATATGTTTATTGATTTTCTTTACAGCACAATAAGTAATTTCAAAACAATTATTGACATTGACATAATTCCCCCTCACATCCCCATGGCAGCACAAATACAAACAAGAAACATCAGGAAATGTTTTGACAAGAATAAATACAGAACAAAATAATAACAATACAAAACAAAAACGAAAAAAACACATTACATACAGTTAAAAAAACAAATGCACAATGTCCGTCACAGTTTTCATTGTTCATTCTAAAGTTACAAAACTCGCATTGTATTGTAATGCCACTCTCTCTCCCTTATTGCTCTTGTTTGCACACACACCCCTCTCTCTCCCATATGTTTTACTATATTTTCATGGTTCCATATTTTATACTTTGTCCTCCAATCTTTGAATATTTAATGTTTGAATATATTGGACACATGTTGACAAATTAAAAAACATCGTCCAAAATAAACATACAAGGAATTAATGTGGTCAACATAAATCCTAAATTATGACATAAGACATAAACCACCGTTTTCATAAAACATAAATACTCAATGTATCTAATTAATTGAACCCCAGACTCATTTACAAACACACTTTTAAATAAATAATTAAAACTGCCCCTGTGGAAACTGAGACAGTGTGCATAATCTCTCAAGACAGATAAACATGTAGTGTTGTTGTTAGTATACGAATAAACACAGAGGTGGACTAAGAAAGAGGAGTAGCCAAACTGAGTTCCGGTTTCTACACAAAAAGGTGAAAATAAAAAATAAATAAAGTTTTATTTTTATTTTTATTTACTTTTTTCCTAATGGGTTCCCAGATTGCAGTGTGCATGGCCTGTCGCTGTCCATCGGTGGTGGTGCTGAACCATTCACCAATCCATGCATGTAGAGCCATGTGCGCTGTCCTTGGTGCTGAAACGTATACGACTGGCAACCTCTTTTCGGTGTTTGCGTCCCATTTCTGAGTCACTTACTGAGCCAAGCTCGCTTGAATCAGCACACCTTCAATCAAGAGCACTTCACACCAAGGACCAAGTAAAAAACCTTGGTGTTATCTTTGACAGTGACCTGAACATGGAGGCACATATCAGAAACGCCACTAAAATATCCTTGTACCATCTGAGAAATATTGCCAAAGTCCGACCATTTCTGTCCCAAAATGATACTGAAAAACTTATTCACTGTTTTATCACCAGCAGGCTTGATTATTGTAATGCTCTCCTGTCTGGCTTATCCAAAAAATAATATTGGTCGGTTACAACTTGTCCACATTACAACAATTTTAAAGTCCTTGCATTGGTTGCCTATACATTCTAGAATAGATTTTTAAAATTATTTTACTTGTTTTTAAAACGTTGAATGGAAATGCACCTGCCTATTTCTCAGAAATGCTTCCTAAGTATGTGCCCCGGCAGACCGGCTTAGATCCTCTAGTTCGGGTCTTCTAGAGATTCCAGAGACCCCTAACACAAAAAAATATGGAGAAGCCGCTTTTAGCTACTATGGCCCTGTGCTGTGGAACAGCCTGCCAAGGGATCTACGGCTCTCTGAATCTGTGGACAACGAAATCTTAAAACCTCTTTAGCATTGCTTTTACTTAGATCATTGCATGTCCGTTTCCTGTTTTAGTTGCTTCTTTTGTTTTTGCTATTACTATTACTATGTAGTTGATGCTCGCTTGTTATGTTTTTGCTCTTTCTGTGAAGTACTTTGAACTGCACTCGTCTGAAATGTGCTATATAAATAAAGAGTGATTGATTGATTGATTGATTGATAAATGCAGACAAAAGCAGGAACAGCAGAGGCAGGCGTTGAAGTGAAAGTAATGGCAGTTTAACGGGACATAGAGGAGAACAGCTAATGAGCCCAAATAAGGTTTGTGACTCACCACAGTGACAACGAGGGTAACGGGACACTCCCAGTCATCTATCTTAATTGCAGCAATCCCATTAAAATCCTGGCCCAGATGGATGCAGAGAGAACATTAACCAAATCACACACTCCGATCACCTCACAGCAGGGGGGGGTGTAAGACAGTTGCCCGGCACCCTCTTTTTCTTTCTTCTAAATCCCATCAGGTTCGCCCACAGTGGATCATCAGTTTTCATCTGGTTCTATTTACTGTGACGTCTGTACTTTTTTTTTACTGTGACTGCATCTCAACCGCTCTAATAATTTCGGATCACGTCCACCCTTGTCACTCCGTGAGACTCGTAGCATCCTCAATTCTGTCGCCTCCAGCTCTGCCTCCTGTCTTTTCATCAGTGCCACAGTTTCCAAGCTGTATAAGGCATGGCTGGTCTCACTACCGTCCTATACAGTACATCTTCCCTCTCTGTACCCTTACTTCTGTCACATGGATAACTCCTGACACTTTCCTCCATCCGTTCCACCCTGCCTGCACTTGCCTGGCATACTCAGAAATCATAAATAGTCCATTGTTGGAGCTCTAAAGCTCAAGATGAGCCAGGGTGTAATGATGATTGTTTCCATGGCTTGATATTTATTATACTATACCTACTCCAGGCTCCACTATGTCTCAAATTCATTAATAAAGTACACAACTAATCTTCACATCATTGGTCTAATGCTCATTATAGAAGATGGCACAATTTCCGTCAGGGTTTATATACCAGTTTATATACACACGTTGTGTGTGATACAGATCATAGTTGTCTCTCTCTGTTTGCTTTTTGGTGCTTTTCTTAGGCAAAGCACTTTGAGTTTACACTTAATTTAATTTGTTACTTCATATTTCAGTTTAATCGAGGGTCACACATTGAAGCAGTTGCCCGGGATACAGATAGACACATTAACATGCAAATACAAATTGGTTGTGCATGCTATTACCAGAATACAAAATTGGATGTGAAAATTGGGCATGAAGTCAAGTGCTGCATGCAGCTCCACCAGCCACTATATATAAATATTGCCACTGTCGGGCAGAAACGTTGTACAGTATCTTCTCTGTAATTCAACTTTTTCTATTCTGGGCATCATGGCATGATAGGCAAAGTGTTGATGAAAAACGATTACGTCTAGTCAATGACAAAATTGACGTACATTAAGACTAGTGAAGAGTGCTTGGAGGGAACTATTAAGATTTAGGTTGTGTTGTTTGCCTGTTAGCGAGAATGAAGGCAGATTGAATGGCCCAATTGAATGACCCAAAACCCCCAAGGGAAGACAGACTATGCACCCCACTGCACAGACAATGTGATGGAAACAGCGCTACACTTTCTAACAACCTTCCCACTATACCAAGACATCAGAGACACATATAGTTCCCACAGAGTACACACACCTAAAGCGAGTTTGAAACTATGACCAACGACAAAAGAAGGTTAGCTAATGGAACCCTAAGGACTACAATATGTACCAAGTAGTACTGCTGCACCTTTAAGCACATCTTAAATCAGACTTTTGTATACTATTTAAATAGTCTTGAGAAAATAATGCTGCTATTTGTTTATAACATGTATAACATGTATACCACAGAGTGGTCAAGGCTGCAGGGAGGATCATCTCTCCCAGCTAATCTCTCAATCTGCTTTCGAGAACGAAATCAGATTGAATTACGGTAGTTGAGCTTGGGGAACCGCCTGATTGCTGTTCCTGCTGCTTGAACTATAGCAATGTTCGATAAAAGGTCATGGCTCCATCCAACAACTCAGGAATACTATAGGAACCAAAGACAAACTACTAAATGTCCCCCACCCCTGGGGAAAAGACCTTTCCTCCAGGAGTAAATAGGGCTGTCCAAGGTGACGTGAGGTGAGGAGGGTCAGCGTGAGAAAAGGATGAGTTATGAGGGAGAGCAGCCCTTGTTCTGCCCCATATCCTGACCTGCTGCCTCTGTGACATCCCCTCCCTGAGGCGTATGGTCACATCCAGAGGACATATCCAAGAATGTCTTATCAAGCCTCCAAACACACGCACGCACACACGCACGCACGCACGCGCGCGCACGCACACACACACACACACACACACACACACACACACACACACACACACACACACACACACACACACACACACACACACACACACACACACACACACACACACACACACACACACACACACACACACACACACACACACACACACACACACACACACACAGAGAGACAGGCATGCACGCACATTAACTCACACTTAACTCACACCCACACACACACACACACAGTATAACCCACAACATTTTGTAACACAGAGAGAGTACAAATGGAACCAAATGGACTGTACGCTCTCCGAGTTAAATTTACAGTGTGCAGAATAAACTTTATTGAAGTATATTTGCTAAAGCAGAGAGTGAAGTTACCTAAATTGTATTATTTAGGTAATATTGTTTAGCATCCTAGTAAGTGATTGTTTGTAGTACCTTGGTTATCCTCTTAAACCCCAGGGGGGTCCAGGGGGGGAAATAAAAAACATCAGAGTTGGAACCTGAGACCTTGACCAGCCCCATTTACCCGCTGAGAGCTGTTCATGAGGTGGACAGCCTCTGGGCAATGGGGCTCAAGAGGTGTCAAATAAAGCTTATTTTGACAAGGGGTGCAATCTGTGTTCCACACCCCCACAGGGAGTGCAGTGCCCGGTGTCGAGTCGGTCGGACCAACGGTTGTCCAGAACCGCCACAAAAGTCCTCTGCCCGGGCTCTGACAATGCCCCTGCCCATGCAGGTTCCATTCATGGAGCCGGTCTGTTCTGACATCACTCCACAACATATTTGATTGGACGTAAATGTATGTCTTCTTAGGCAGTCAATGTGTTACTCCTGCTCCATTTGGCTCTGGCATGTAGAGCGTCGCAGTCCCTTTCCCGACGAGGGCCCGGAAATAATTCCCGTTAATTTTCCCTACAGACTTTTCAAAAGGTATTTATTTAAAGACGTTTACGCCGCGGACAAAGCAAACTCTTGTTGTGACAAATCATGACAATAAACACAATGTTTTGGGCAGATCAAGTAATTAGTATAAGAAGAAAAAAAAAAGTTTTGTTTTTCATCTTACTAATTATTTGATCAACAAGAGTTGGCTTTGTCTGCGGCGTTAACGTCTTTAAATTAATACTTTTTGAAACGTCTATGGGGAAAATGAATGGGGAATTATTTCCTGGGCCCTCGTCGTTCTGAAAGGGGGCGGGACTGCGACGCTCTATACGAGAGAAAAAAGTGCTTGAGTCGTGAAAAGTAGGCTAGCCGTCTATATAGAGTTTGAATCAAATCAAACTTTTATATAGCAAATTTCCAAAGACCAAGGTCGAACCAAAGTGCTTTTTTGAGATTAAAATGCAGACAGGCATGAAAAGAGAAAAGAAATTAAAACGTTGAAAAAGAAAGAAGCAATAAATTGAACATGACACAACAAGAAAATTAAATGACATCAATATAAAGTATGCCTTGAGGCCCAGGGTAATTACACGGTCAGACGGCATTTAAAGCTAGCGAGGAGACATTAGTCTTAAGGATTGAAAAACCACCAATGACTCCACGAGCAGAGTGCATGTGGAGTAGCACTAGAGTCTGGGGTGGCCACCGCAAAGGCTCAGTCACCTCTGGTCTTGTATTGAGTATACTAGTATAGTAGTACCAGTCCAGGAGTGACTGAGTAGCCAATACAACTTGAACTCCTGTAGCGTGAAAGGCACAGCAATACTGACTTCATAAGGTGCAAGCAACTATAAGTTTCAACCCACTGTTCGCCAAGTGCACTTCAAAGTTAAAATCTCATCTCCATCTGCGACTGAAGATGAAAGTTGAATGTGAAAGCAGAGAGAGAAAGAATTTAAGAGAGCAAGTAACTAAGTAAATATTAATTACTTTAAGTACACTTTTGAGTTACATTTTACTTTGCAGATTAACTGTAGCCTATTAATTCCAAACACATTCACCACTTGTTTTTGTACGTTGGCTATTCGAAAATAGCCAATCAACAAGCTCAAAATGTGTTTCATTATGATTTGTTCTTCTTGCACTCAAGTGAGAGTATTTTCATATTGTGGGAATGCTACTTTTACTCAAATAGAATTACGTGTACTTATTCCACACACACACAGAGAGAGAGAGAGAGAGAGAGATTGATGAATGGTCTTGTTTTTTATCATCTATCAGTGAGTGCATCCTCCCCTCTTGGCTTGCAGGGATGTGGTGGGTCTTGCCCACCCATCTGTCCAGATTGCCGTTACGGGGTGGGCCAGCTCTCTGAGGAGTGGGGAGGCCATGTGGGACATATGTGTTGGCTGCAGGACTATTAACTACACATTTCTACTGTCTCTCATCCGACACGCCTCCAAACATTCAGTACATCAATCCTATAGCATGCACTAAAAATGAAGTATAACGTTTTTATAGTTTTTATTAGAGCTGGGACTCGATTAAAAAAAATAATCTAATTAATCAGAGGCTTTGCGATTAATTAATCTAGATTAATCACATTTTAATCGCATATCAATATTCAACCCGAGAACAGCAAGAAACCTTTTTTTTTTAATGTTTTTTGGTATCCCAGTGAATCAACGAATAGTGACTACAGGATACCACTCATTTTCAACATTTTACTGTCATTAATATACCTGTTGTGGAAATAATAATAAAAAGTCACCCCATTCTGTGTTGCCTGGAACTGGAGGTCTGAAAAAACTTAGTAACAGTAACAAGTACATCTCAGTGACATCACAAAGCTGTACTTACTTCATATTGTTACTGTTTTTTGTCAGACCTCCAGTTCTAGGCAACACAAAATGGGGTGACTTTTTATTATTTCCAGTTTTCAGTAGGCTACTATAGAAAAGCGCCCAGTGAGAAACGTTCCGCGGTGAAAAAAAAGGTGCGATTAATTTATCTGTAGTTAATCGCGATTAATTTTTCTGTAGTTAATTAATCTAAATTAATCGCAATTAGTCCCGGCCCTAGTTTTTATGCATCACATGCAGTATCTGAAACAAAGTGCAGGTCGGCTTCCACTCTTATTTCTTAAAAAAACACATTTGGCAATATGGTAGAGGGTCATCGGAAACGGTCATGAATTGAAGCTCATAGTCATGCGTCAAATTAAAGGACCTCTGACCTTTAGATATCCCAATTATATGATTGTGTGAATGATATGATCCACTCTATCCACTATGATCTCCGTAGCCTAGTTAACCACTCCCCCTTGAAATCGCATTTCCATTAATTTGTGCGGAAGAGTCTGGAGTCTCTGGACCCTGCTAATGCATGGTTGGCTGCGGGAGTACAGCGTTGACTTTGACTTAAAGCCAAATTACTTTTTGTGCATATTGTGTATAACTTTTTTTCTTTATTGCTTTAATGATTTGGACCCGTCTTATCGCTGCTTGCAGCTATATTTATTATTATGATGGAGTTAATATGGGTATGTTTCCACGTGTGTCTTGTAGTTGTGGACATTAACTTAAGTACAGTACATCTACTCAAGCACGGCAAGGCAGTTTTGTTTGTATAGCAATTTCAACAAGGCAATTCATGTCGTTCTCTCGGGCATGGCAGACTTTGGGGGGCTCGCCAGACGGCTACAGCTCCTGGCCCCCCGAGGACCTGCTCCTTAGAGGAGGGGGGGGGGGTGCATAGCATGCATGCGTGAGTGAGTGCGTGCGTGCGTCTGCCCTCATATGTATGTGTATGCATAACATGTGTTATGTGTACCAATATGACAGGCACGCGACCATCTCCACCTCCTCATTGTAAGTCATGTCACACCTCTAAATCCCCATCACCACCCACGGCTCCCTCCCACCATCACAGGCCATTATCTGTGTGTCTCTGTAGCTTTATGGTGATGCTGATGGCAAAGGTTGTAAAGCCCTCCAACCCCGGGGGCCGGGGCTGCTATGTTTACAGGGAGAGTTCATGTTCAAGGGTAGAGTATGTGACACCCCTCTGCGTGCATTAGCATCTCGTTCCCCTTCCTCCTCGCTGTACGTCCGTGTCGAAGACGAGCAAACTATTCTTACAGTTTCAGGTTAGTGGAAGCGTAGTCTCACCACAGCGTAATTCCATCTGTCATGTCCGGGACCCTGAAATGGATATGTATTTGGCCGCAAACTCACATCTGTGCCAGGGATCCCCAGAAGAGAAGATTAATGTTAAAAAGATATTCTGTACGATATTACGGTCGCAATTAACGCCACCATATGGTTGTCAGTACGTCACGCCTACTGGCTTGTGGATAGCCATACATGGAGAAGACTCGCCCAGCAGTCTCTGTCACCCAGGTGGATGTGTGCACGCGACCTCAAGGTCGCTTCTCGCCCTCAGGGCGTCTTACTGGTATTAATCACTTTGTCTAAAGTAGGCATAGAGTTTGTAATTATACACCTCCCAAAAGCCTTAAAGCTTTAAGCTTTAAAACCTTATTCGTTGAATGCCCAAACACAGAGCAGATAAATATGCTTTGATTAATTTGTTGTACAGGCAAAACGGAAGCGGGGAGGAGGTAGTACTTCCGCTTTACTCGGTGGGAGGATTCTATTTTAAACATTGTGAGAGTCAACAGTGGAAAAGGCTCAAAAGACTAGTGGAGCCATAACTTTCTTAATACTGTAAATCTGTGCTTCTCAAAGTGTTTTGTGCCAATTAAGGACCCCCTTCTGAAAAGGTTTAGTGCCAGGGACCCCCAGAGGAGCGGGCAGAGCGGGCCCCAAGACAGCATCTGAAATGCCAAAGGCTCTACTCTCTGCCACCGACATCAGAGGCCTACAGGGAATATGTGATGATGTCAATGTGCCATCTGGTGGACAGCTTCTCATCTGCCCCCAAAAGTCCATGTCCACATTATGTTGATGCACTGGATCAGTGTCCATGTAGGAATCCCACAGCCCCAAGTTCATTAGATGGGAGCTCATTTGACAGATGTTCATCAATTCTAGCTCCTGATTAGATTATAATCTGGAGAGTAACTGACATAACTTGAGTACAAAATGTTGGTACTCAAATACTCAAGTATTCAGATCATGACATTTTCATCTTAAGGACCGCCAAATTCTGTATTTAGCCGTGGACCCTGATCTGAAAATAGTCAATATATCCTCTTAAAGTTGTTACATTCACCCACTCTTTCACCGTTTCCCCGGCAGGATTAATTAATAACGTGCCAGGATGTTGTGTCAGCTTAATGTGTTGACTCTCGACAGGTTGTTATTTTCTGGCTGGAGCTTGATAACTACTGGCCGGCGCCATTACTACGATCGCCAGGCTCCGTACAAAAAGTGCTGTTTTGACCAGAAATTACGCCTGGGAGGGGGTTTTGGAGACTAAAGCGACTGAAAGCGTGCGTCCACACATGCGCGTGCACAATGAAGATGGCGCACCCCAGGGTCTAAGCTAACAACAGATAGCCATCCGAAGCTAATGTGAGTAGCCTTTCCACTAGATCGAATAAAACACATTCATTCAACTGAATAAACGTAGCATATGCTTATTAAGAAACCTTGAGGTCCTGTGTTGTTAACTCCCATACGGATGCAGGATAAGTCAGGCTAATAGAGAGATAAGTTCCATGTGGCATAATACAACGTGACACTTGAGTGAATGGTAAGAGAGACAGGGCTGTGACCTCAATTCAGCGGGAAAGCGCCATGACTCTTTCACCTGTGGGACAACAACCACATTTTGATTGATATGGCTATAATGTGACCATGTTAAATAGACGTCAGAGGTGGAGATGGATGGACCTTTTGTTCCGAAAAGCGGGAGTGTTTTGTCACAATCATGTCAGCTGAGGAGACGTGACATTGTGGCCACCACCAGCAGAACGTAAACATCTCTCTCTCTCTCTCTCTCTCTCTCTCTCTCCTCCCTCTTTCTGCTCCAACATGTGGAACAGCCTACCTCTACTGTTAGGTCCTCAGCACACCTGTTTTCCCCGGCTTTTACATCTTGACTTCTTGGAGAAATGGTTGGATAATTTTTATCCTCAGCTATTTGTCCTTTTGTATTCTTTGAATGCTTTTTGTGTTTTTAACTTAAACTGAGATACTTGAGTAAAAGTATATACCAAAAAATACGTAAACTGCAGTCCACCTCTCTCTCTCTCTCTCTCTCTCTCTCTCTCTCTCTCTCTCTCTCTCTCTCTCTCTCTCGTCCATTTTATCCCTCACTGCTAAAATAGCTGATATGTTATGGAGTGCCTGATTGCTTATTTATCAGACAATATTTGTCAACATTGGACTAAAATAGCTTTGCTGACATGCTAACGTTAGCACTTTGTCATCATGTTGCGCTCATTTGTTGACCAGGCAAAATGCCAAGGTTGTACCATATGGGCTCATAGCCCTGCTTGTTGTATTGAATATTAATTACCATGCAACATATCTGTTCTTTCATTACGATCTCCGGTAAGCTCTAGCTCATGTTACTCAGGGCTGGCCGGCCAAGCGTTAAGTATTAGCTAGGGTTATATTTTGAATTACTGAAAAGAGGACACGTGCGCGCGGGCATGTGCACATGCATGTGTCGTGCGTGCGTGGTTCAGTTTGAATTAAATTCAGATGTCAAAATAATCTATAACTAAAAAGTTATGCGCCTAAATTTCATCAAATATTAGTTAGGTATTTATTTAAAGCAGTGGCTCTCAAAGGTGTGATCCAGGGACAATCATGGTTCCTTGAGGGGGTTCCGTAGGTCTAACTGAGAGTGTATACAAATGGAATCAAATGGACCCTTACAGGTCTGTAACTCTGAGAGTGTACTATAGTACAAATGGAACCAAATGGACCATTTTATAACTTTTTAACTCTGATACTGTACAAATGGAATCTTATGGGTCCATTTGGTTTTACTCTCAGAGTTATGGGGGTCCTGAAATTAAAGGTTTGAGAACCTGTATGCAATGGCTTATCTCTTATAAAAAGAGAGACCAGCCTATTCTCCAAACCATCATATCTTATGCTTTGCTAGGTTGTACAAAAATAATATTCGGTCAATTTAATTTTCAGAAGGACTCACGTCGCACACAGCTGCTTTGTCTGTATTGTTGACATGGGCTTGCAGGACAGAACTTTTATTTGGGACAGACACATAGTTCCTTTGCAGACAATACAATCTGCTTCTCATTGGTCAGTCACAAAGCTAAGAAAACGGTAGCCTACTTTTTCTGCATGTCAATGATGAGATAGTTCTTTGGCATTTCAAGCAGACAACATAGTCTAGCTGCAGACAGCGGCCGCAGCAAGCCTTCATTTCTTTGATCTGCTGTCGGGAGCGTTTGTCAGCTGAGTGCATGCAGAATATTGAGCAGAATAATACACATTCCGGGGATCGGGCTTAAAGTTCACCGCTCACAGTGTTTTTCCACTACGAACCATTGAACGTGCATTGTAATACACATGAATGGTCTGTGAGCGTACAGATACATGTAAAACCCGGACATTCAAAATAATTTATAAAAGAAGCCCCGGACAGCCCCCCAAAAGAGGAATTGTCCGGGCAAAATAGGACGTATGGTAATTAAGCTATTAGCCCTATTAAGAAATCACACCCGTGTGACGTGAGGGGCGCTCTAATCATCGTACATCATCATCAAGAATGGTGGTCCCTTATTGGCCAAGGGTGCCCACCATCATACATAATGCTGATTTGTTCAGACACATATGACATAATTTCTCCATTCATTGTCAATGGCATTTGTAATGTGTGTTCAGACAACACAAACATTAAACACTATAGCTGTTTATAGGAGGAGCTAGCTAGCGCCCCTCAAAAACAGCATCCAATGGATGTGTGTGCGTGCGTGCGTGCGGGACTGATATATCATAATATATATTCATAAGGCACAGTCAGTTGACAATGTGTATAGCGAGAGCAACCATAACAAAATCATAACACATATAGGCTATGCCTGCATGTGTACAAATGGATTGCATTTCATTAGCGCCATCCTACAAAGTGCTTGACATTTACATTTGACATTCACACACCAACGGTGGGAGAGGAAACCATTCAAGTCACCAAACTGCTCATCGGGAGCATTTAAGAGATACTTGCTCAGGGACACTTCAACCCAACACACCCGTGCCGTAACACAAGTGACAGGGGATGGATTTGAACAGTTGAACGGCGCTATTTGACTTTGAACAACTGTATACAATAGACGCTATTTCCAGACAACGTCACACTGATAAGAACCTGTATGCGCGTGGCGTGCAGGTCGGCGGTCGGAGGTTGAATGGACTGAAACCAGCACTCCGCAAAACAAGAGGTTTGGGGATTTGTGAATTGATTTCAGTGATACCAGCACCTGCACGTGAAGACTCAATGCTTGTAAACAAGAAAACCCATCTAATTTACACAGTACACATAAGAACTATCCTGCACTATAGGCCTATATGCAGGAAAACAACAAGGCCATGCTAGTGCCCACACCGTATCCGGCCCCAAAATAAATAAAGCGTCCATTACAATCAGTGAGTGCAATGGCAATAAAATAAAGTGTCCATTTCAATCATTGCAATGCAAGAAAAATTGTAAGTGACAATGTTCAATCAGTACAATAACCATAACCAATAACAATAACTCCCCGGCACCTCCAGTGCAGTGGGTGTAGCATTTATTTTCTTCACAGAATCAAATGTTTGTTGCTTAGTGCGCATGGTGGACAGACGTCTCTACTCTACCACAACGTTACTTTAGCAGGAAGAGATTGCACATGATGTTGGTACGCAAGAGCACTTAATTTTGTTTGACCTGCCGTGCAACATTTATTTTGACCATGCATGCACCAGTTATGTGCACAACTGGCCATGATTCACCAGGACCCTGGATGGCTTGATTCTAGGCTTAAAGATTAAAGCATTTTTCCAGTTTTTCATGTGTTTATGAGGTGACAGTACTTCATTAGACACCCTGGAGTCGTTTTTATGTGCAATGGTGTATTAACTTTGCATTTAGGCTTTCTTCCTGGAGGCTGAACCCTTGACAGTCAAACGGGCCAATGATAGTGTGACGTATAACTATTGCACACGCACATGCACCTCCCCCTCATTATACTGTATATGGTTTTAAATATGACAACCTCTATGGGTGGAGCTGCCTGCCACATATACACACGTGTGAACTGAACGGCGCAGTTTGCTGCTCTGTGCCTAACTGTGTGACAGATTTTCAAACAGTAATTTCACACATTACCACACCACACCAGTTCACAGCAGATATTCTAGGACCTGTATGCACTTCATTCAGTTGCGATGTTCTCTCCTAAAGGAAGTGCATACATATCTTAGACAGATCCTCTACTATATATGTTGTGTCGCGCTGGAAGTCATGTTGCCATGTCTGGCTATTACAAGCGACTTGGGCTTATTTTCATATAAGTAACTTGCAGGGGAGATGTGGTTGACTTGACCAATGGTGACATTGATCAATTTTTGATAAAAAAAGCTTATAATATATTATTTATGACCCAAAATCTATAAATCTCACACTATTAAGGCACCTGGCCGGTTCCACGCGCTGCACAAGGTGCCCTTTTTCACTGGAGCACCTGCCCCTCTTAATGTCTGTGCACGCCACTGGCACCAGACAATTCAATTTGACTGACGCCAGTTTTCATAAATTGTATTTATCTCCCTATATAGTTTGTTGTTTCTCTCGTGGAATCATTGGTTGATGCTCACTCAGGATCAGTCCAGCACAAAGGGTGAATTATAGGTCCAGTCATCTATAAAGTGCCGAAGGGCTTTTGTTTTGCTGTGACGTGAATCAACCTGCCTCAAGTAACGGAAGCGTTAAAGAAACCTGGAGCTAATTCAGCCACATGATGGCCTGGCCCATGAACTATAGCTCTATGCTATGGGGCCTCTTGTTCATCCAGCTATTGGAATTGTTTCTCCCTCGGGGTACGAAACAGCCACATGATGATTTTGCATGCGCCACACTGTAATCATAATAGCAGATCATCTGTTGCAAATCATCTGTGACAGAATGTTCTGCGTCTTAAATGTAAAAAACGAGAGGCATTATCTGTAGCCTACTTGGAATGAGCTATTTTAAATATAAGTATAGGGTACATCCATTTGTGATTTCTAGGTAAATATATGACATAATATGAGCAGTAACATAGGCCCTGTCAAAAAACATGTTGACAAAGAACGAATGTCCAGATGACTATAGATTAAAAAGTGGACTAAGTGGATTCATTGCAAAAAACAATCATTTTCGTCTCTGTCGGGTGGAAACCTTGTACAAATGTACAGTATGTCCAAAGAAAAGAACCTGTGTTGCATTTGGATTCAGTGTAGTTATTATCTAATCACAAACTTGTTAATACTTTTCGTTCAATATAAAACCCAAAGACGCATGTAACACTTTTCATTTAGATTCAAATTCAATACTAGCCAAAATAGCCGATCTAAAGCTCACAACGACCTTGTAGAGCTGTATTGCTTTGTTGTGAGCTAATAAATCGGCTATTTTTGCTACTTTTGCGTGACACTCTTCTACAACGAAGTAAGGCATTAATTTATGAAAAAAGAAAAAAACAACAGAAATTTTGAGTTTCTGTGTGACAGCAACAATTTAACCACTTAAACCCTATATATGGTTGACTGGAGTCACTCAGGGCTCTATACTAGAATCTTTTCTGTTTTCTGTTATTGTGGTTGCTATATGCAATTGTGAGCTTGTCGACCTGCTATTTTCTGCGAATTTTTCCCCACAATACGGATGCTGGGGTTCAAATTGTTTCGAAATAAGGGCCAAGATGGTGGCATTTTACTGTGATTTGATCAGCTATATGGAATTGTTAGTCACCCACACGGCGTGGAATTCATGCCACATATCCTTTCACTTAGATGAAAGTATAGATGTTACATTGCTGCATTCTGGGACCTTACCATTAGCTTTAGAAACGGGTAGATTCATTGGTACTCCTGAGGAGGACAGAGTGTGTCTAGTGTGTGATTTGAAAGAAATTGAAAATTAAATTATTATTTTTTGTTTTACTGCCCATTATATGAAGAATTAAGACATGTGTTATTTTGTAAAATGACAACCATCTGTGCTGACCTTTTCTGGTTAGAGGACTATGAAAAACTGGAATTTTGTTTTAGGAAAGGTATTTTTGCTTTAGCAGACTTTTTATGCAAAGCGTGGGAAAAAAGGCAGAATGTTTTGTTTGTGTAAAAAACCAAAAAACAACAACAAAACAAACCTGTTTCTTGTACACAATGCAATATTGAAGCAATGTTATGGTGTGTCCTATAAGTCCATGTGGGCTGAGCGCCTTTGGTGCATGACACAAAAATAAAGAATCTATCTATCTATAGACAGACAGATGAAGATAAGATGCATTTCTATTTGTGTCACTCCTCCTCAGTACCTAGAACATCATATGCACAGTAAAGTGCATGGCAAATCCATCTATAATGCACGGTCTGTCTGTCTGATGGACCGCCCCTGGAAACAGCTGTTCTATAATTCCTCAGAGTTTTCTGAAAAACTAAAGTTGCTATAAAGCTAATATCTAAAATGACAGTTTTCGATTTATAATGGTTTAGTAGGGATGCACGATTAATCTGTAGCATAATCGGAATAGGACATGTCGGCCATAAAAATGCCGTATCGGAACGGTCTCAAAATAATTCACCAGCTATTAAAATAAATCTACATTTAATTTGTGTAGGGCTTACTCATCTCATTCAGTAGTGAAAACAGACACTTGGAAAGAGTATATGCTATTGATTGAATACTTTATAAACAGGCTTTGGGCAAAGCCCCTAGGCCCATTGTGGTCCTCTGTATAATATCGGAATCGGTCAGAATCGGTACCGGCAGATATGACCCGGCAAATAATTGGAGATCGGATATCGGTCATAATTTCATAATCGTGCACCCCTAGTTATTATAGGCAGGGATCAAATCAACTGTATACACTAAAGACGGGAAACTCTTTTGGAGTTTTTACCTTTTCAAGATGGGAACCCAGTACAGTATATACAGTTTACTGTTATAGTTATTCTATTTATAGTGCCTCATAGGAATAGACTATGTGCACCCGGGTGAGCAGTATGGGTTAGCCCCCCAGCCTGTGTCCTTCATGAGGAGGAAGCCCAACAAACCTCGATGAGTCCTTTAGGAGGGCCATTATAATCCACCATTCCTGAATGGAGTGCATGGTGCTGGGAGCAACGCACAGGTCCTGGGCCTGGTGAGAGCAGGAGTGGACCTGGTGAGACGTAGGAGGGGCCCAGACAGGAGTCAACCCACAGAGCCTAGTCCTTCCACGTGCCCGGCAGTCTGCTGATGGACTGATCAAGGGTATGCTACTGGGACGTAAATCGGGATTTGATCAACCCCGGGCTGGGTCGCCTGAGGGAGGGGTATGATGTTGGAAGACATCAAACCCAAAGAGGTCAAACCCTGTTGACCTCAGGAAACATCACTGAGGAGGATACGTCCCAGGTGCATCCATGCGATGTATTTTTTAGTTACAGTAGCAACATAATTCTATTTGTATTTTATTTATTTATTGAATTTTTCAGTTCCGAAAACGTAGGTCAGGATTTAGAAAGCGTTTTTATAATCAGTCTCCTGCAGGTCTAAATGGGTCAAATGATACGTAGCTTGCGGAGTTAGTTCAGTCAGATATACTCGAGCCGCTTCATACTGTATGCTACATATACGTTAATACGCTGCATTAGTATGTGGGTGTATACAGTGTTTGCAAGACCCACATGTCATACTGTATGCTGATGTGGCAGTCAGCTGACCAATTGGGCGCGGTATATTTAAGCTCACCTAGACTGCATGCATTCTTCCTGCCTTCCTTCTGCATATGGTCCCTGGCTGTTGTTATGCACGGTTTGCTATCTATTCACGAGTTATCTGACTGAAATTTATGTTATTTTTGTTCTGCAGGCAAGCAGGCAAACTCAATGTCTCCAGGCTTACAATGTCTCTTTGTTAAATTAACAATTATTATCTATGTTGGACCACATGGCTCGGCAAGGCTTTACGGGTTCCTGAGCTGTTGTCAGCCTGCCCTAAACCATGTGAATGCAGCATCATATCATAGATATACAGTACAGTAACTAACGCACCCACGTGACACATCACGATTCATTAATCAGACTATATTCGCGCTGTGGTGCGATATTTTCAGCGGGCGAGGTATTAATAATAAAATAACCTTCAGGGTGCATTGAAACCATAAACTGACACAATGGGGATGGGCTGTGTGTCGCCCATACACCCGTAGGCAATGAATATTTCGTCACTGTCGGTGGAAACCATGTATGTCCAAAACTGTTACTTTTCAGGAAATGTGTAAAAAAAACTGATCTTATGTAGTTAATTATTTAGACACAAGCTCTTGTTAATGCTTTTCGTTGGTTGAATATTTACAAAACACACGCATTGTGAGCTTGCAGATCTGCTATTTTGCTACCTGTTGTGTGGCGAAGTAGGGCATTCATTTGCCGAAAAAAATAACACAAAAGTCAAAATAGATGCAAGGTTTCTTCCCGACAGCAGCTATATTTATACGGGTCGTAGCCCAGAACGTAGTGAGATTTAATGAGGTTCAGGAGCGGCTCGTAAACACCGGGGTAAATGAATGTTCTTCCTTAGCTTGACTCCATGACACACCGACAGCCTCACTTACACAATCCACGCTTTATTACTTCATATATGTTCATATGTAATATGTCCTGCAGTGCAGCTGTGTAAAGTACAGTTCATCTACACATAAATTATAATACTGTAGATTCTACAGTATTATAATGAAAGTGTGTGTGTGTGTGTGTGTGTGTGTGTGTGTGTGTGTGTGTGTGTGTGTGTGTGTGTGTGTGTGTGTGTGTGTGTGTGTGTGTGTGTGTGTGTGTGTGTGTGTGTGTGTGTGTGTGTGTGTGTTCTTTTTTTTTTAGCTCTGAATCAGTAGCACATTTAGAACAAATGGATTTGGAACAATCCACAAGGGTCACCCAACCCTACCTCTGAATGACAATATATTTTTAACATTATTGACCTGGGTGTAAAGCTGGATGTATACTTAAACTTTTTCGTGCCAAGGACCCCCAAAATGATAGTCTGAAAATGTTTTGTGCCAGGGAAGGGGACCCTGAGTCTTATTTTTGATTAAAACAATTCAAATTCAATATTTTTCAAACACTTCCAAAACCGTTCTAAAATAGCAGATGTGCAAGCTTGTAGATCTGCTATTTTTGAGAACCACCTGTAAAACGCATGTTGCTACGTAACCTATAGCTAAACATGATTTGGGGTACAGAATGTCTCATCCGACAATCAGGGCTGTCCCAGATGCATGCAAACCTGTTTGACGTGGAATGTCACAGCGGGAGACCCAGAGAGAAATTAGAAAGAAGTCTAGAGGCAGACAGATGTGGACTGAGGCTGAGGATTGTAACAGCACTGCAAGTTATATTTATTCCGTCTGTTGTTACATCTGCTACTCCACGTGTGATCACGTAAAGATGAAATGATATCAGGTGCTGAGTTCAGACATGCCCGATCTTGTAGTGTGTGCTTGGCTAGGTTCTCTGTTGCCATAGAAAGGGGGTGACCGTAGGAATCTGGAGGCCCGTTTCAAGACCAAATATGAGGCCCCCATATATACCTACTTTATGACAATTATTCTGTTCATACAGCCATATTGATACATATACTGTACAAGTTTTGACTGTTGAATATTGCGCGCAGCCATTACTCTCTACAATTACGCAGCAACAACACCTTTCCTCATCTTGTTGTCCCTTCACAATAAAGTGTCTCCCCATTACCTCCCAATGCCGCACATTTTACCCAGGTTATTAACAGGAAATAGGTGTAACTTAACATTGTGGGAAAGAGCACGGCAGCAAGTGAGCTAGAGAGAGAGGGCCAAGGGTGGCGGGGGATTGACTGACGCCTGACGGTCAGTCGGAGCTCGGAGTCCCCTCTGAGGGTGGAGACCCGTTTCAACTGAAACTGGTGAAACATAGCAAAGGCCTCCTATAAGAGAACATGCATATTACTTATAAAAGGACTGTATATGGGTATCTGGTTGAGGGACGAGTGGAGCTAGTCAATCACTTGAATCCAAGGCTTTCTTGGATAATGCATTAGCACATTAAAGTAAGAAGCAAGAAGAATCTAATAAGGATCTAATTAGGGCCTATCCGAGAAAGCCTTGGATAGTGATTGACCGCTCATCATATAAACCAGCAATACCCAATCCCTTTAGGAGTAATTTGACTGCTGTTATACTGTCGTCCAATGATCCCTGGGTCGGCGGTTCGAATCCCGGCTCCTCCTGTCCACATGTCGAAGTGTCCTTGGGCAAGACAATGAACCCTACATTGCCTCCAATGAGCCAGTCGGTGTGAGCTTGCCACCATTGGTGTGTGAATGTGGGAAGTGAGGACGCTGGCGTCGACTGTTCGCCGCTTCACCTCCCAATGTATGAATGAATGAACCATTGTAAAGCGCTTTGAGCACTTGGGAAAGCGCTATAAAAATGCAATTCATTATACTGTATACTGAAAATGTCACACCAACATTATGCTGCAGATAGAAATCTGGAAGTCTCAATATTCAATTTAATTCTCAATCTTATTCTTTGTTTTACTGTCATTGCAACAGGATTACACATTAAACATTTGGGCTCATATGCTTTTCTTTAAGCGTTATTCTACACTTCCCCATAATGTCCAAAAAACACCAGATAATTCACATTCAGAGAGAAATTCATTGCAATGTGTGTGGAGAAGCTTTTAGACAGTCCATCAAATTATTTAGAAGTTCACAAGGTTGTAAGGTTGTGGATTTAAACTGTTCCCTTGTGGGAGAGTAGGCTATTATATCCATTGTTTCAAATTGTGTATTGTTATTTATTTGTAGCTGCCCTTATAATAATTCAGTTACTGCAACTGATACTATTATATTTTGTGTATTTGTGTGTGTTCTCTAAAAGTAGAGTTTCTTATTTAGTAAAATAACAGAACAAACCCACATTTGACATAATTGCCACACGCACACACGCACGCGCTCACACACACACACACACACACACACACACACACACACACACACACACACACACACACACACACACACAGATGGCCCACTCAGTATAATTTACACACTTTAACTCTCATTGTCTCCAAGTATCCCCCAATTTACACATTCTTGTATCTAGATGGGTTGTTGACCATGAGTCATTCTATATACTAATTAGTATGGTGGTGACTTTGTGTTGGAGTCTGTAGTTGGAGTTTTACCCCTATTGCATCACTCTATCTACATTATATATTTCTGCTTCATTACATCTAACAACCTTACATGTTTTATTATTGTGATACTGTTGTCAGTTTAAAGAGTTCTATAATAGAATAATTGTGAAAATTGTGGAATAATCTTGAAATCATAAATCATATAATCATAAAACACGGGACATGATGTTAAGACTGTCCATTACAGGCTGCACTCTTCTTTAAAGTGACCTTTTGAGAATACATTGGAGTAGGATCCTAACTAAGTTACTGCACATGCATCATGCAAGATAATACACCTTATAATCGTATTAATTTGTTGGCTATTCATTTTCACATAAATTAATTATTTGAATTAGTAACAAGACTGTTTAAATGTCATTCCACCTACCCTGTGGTTTGTATAGTGGTGGAATAAGATTGGTAATTCAGTAATTCAAGCAATATGCCTACCTTCAATTTGATTAAAAAGCTGATGAGACCTGCATTGTGATTTTGTCTTTATTTAAAACCTCTTAAGCCCCAATCCCCCGCCGGCGGGGACAGCGGCTGTCCACCTCATGAACAGCGGGTAAATGGGGCTGGTCAAGGTCTCAGGTTCCAACTCCGGTATTGTTGAATTTACCCCCCTGGGGTAAATGTATTGTATCTATGGTGTGTAGGTCAGGAGTCCAGTTTGTTTCATAACAATTCCAGTCAGTAACATCATAATAACCCTTGTAATGGTAGAGGTACATTATAGGCGTTGTTCCTATTGCTGCTTGATTGTATGTTTATGTTTAATAAAGGATCCCCATTAGAGACACATGCATAAGCCTCTGGTCTTCCTGGGGTCCTGAATAAGGCAAATACAATACAGATGTACGACTATAAATACAAATTGAAACAAAATACAAAAATAATACAAAACAAATTCACTTTATAAAATCAAATCTTGCAGAAAACAAATACACAAATCACAGTTTCTCAGTCCTTGGTCTAATCTTAAATGCTTACCATACTTTTTATTGTGTGACCACTTTGGATCCATTTAGTGAGTATATCTGTGGGGAGGAGGGAGGGTGGAGGACAGTATGTTAGACTGTGATTAGTGTAGAGATGGTTCTATTGTTCTCTTGGTCAATCATTCAAAGCAGTTCGTGGCTCTCTGGTATAAGAAGACTTGGTCTGTGTAATTTCTCCACAACTCCTCCAGGATCATTTCTGATCACATCTCACTGTGGACTGTAAACTTTAGGTGAAGATGAACTCTCTTGAACCCACCAGGGACATTTCTGCTGAACAGGAGAAACCCAAAGACCTTGGTATGTACTCAACCTCCCTTATCATTCCCACTGTTCTGTTGTATTCCTTCAATATTCTCAATAGTCATTTTATTGTTAGCTTAGTATCAGTAACTTTGCTGTAGATCATTTGTGTTTTGCGTCACAGCAACAACCAACTATTTGTAGTATTACTTAAGGATTAAGTAATCTCTATATTTTAGTAATGCTAACGTTTTTAAGTCCATTGTTAGTTAGCTACATGACAGGGATTTGTTGCACAACAATTACTTTTGTTGTCTACCTATCAACAATCTTTATTTTGTATTTGTTTCCAATCCAGGGTCACATCATCAGTCTGACTGCCCTGACCTACCAGAGGTGAATGAACAAAGAAGCTTGACAAAGAAAAAACACCATTGCTGTGATCAGTGTGGGAAACACTTCCCTATAATGTCCAAACTTGAACGCCACCAAAAAATGCACACTGGAGAGAAACCATATGGATGTGATCAATGTGGACAACACTTCTCTCAAATTGATGGCCTTAAAAAACACAAGAGAATTCACACTGGAGAGAAACCCTATGGATGTGATCAATGTGGACAACACTTCACTCAAATGTCCAAACTTAAAAGCCATCAGAGAATTCATACTGGGGAGAAACCCTATGGATGTGATCAGTGCGGACAACACTTCTCTCTATTGTCCAGCCTTAAAAGTCACCAGAGAATTCACACTGGAGAGAGACCCTATGGATGTGATCAATGTGGACAACACTTCTCTCAATTGGCCAACCTTAAATCACACCAGAAAATTCACACTGGGGAGAAACCCTATGGATGTGATCAGTGTGGACAACACTTCTCTCAAATTGCTAGCCTTAAAACACACCAGAGAATTCACACTGGAGAAAAACCCTATGGATGTGATCAATGTGGACAACACTTCTCTCAATTGGCCCACCTTAATTGCCACCAGATAATTCATACTGGGGAGAAACCCTATGGATGTGATCAGTGTGGACAACATTTCTCTCGAATGTCTACCCTTACACGCCACCAGATAATTCATACTGGGGAGAAACCCTATGGATGTGATCAGTGTGGACAACTATTCTCTCGATTGGCCCACCTTAAAACACACACAAGAATTCACACTGGAGAGAAACCATATGGATGTGATCAATGTGGACAACACTTCTCTGAAATGCCCAAACTTAAAACACACCAGAGAATTCACACTGGAGAAAAAACATATGGATGCGATCATTGTGGACGACACTTCTCTCAATTGTCTAGCCTTAAAAGACACCGGACAGTTCACACAGGAGAGAAACCCTAGTGTTTACATTATGACAAGAGCTTAGCACATCCACGTAGAAGTGTTGACTTTTTAATTTTTTTACATTTTTAATTACAAGTAAACTTGTATACTTTTTTAACGACCTGTTCTTTTTTGTGGTAATTTTTTATTCTCTTAGGGACATTTTCAGAGAAATTATTAAAATCGTATAAGTATGGCGGTGACTTTGTTGGAGCTTGTTAGACATTATGTTGCAGATAGAAATAAAAGCCTCGATAGACAATTTCATTCTCTATCTTATTTGTTTTTCTTTCATTTGACCTGCAGATCTTCTGTAAATTAGATTAAGTTTGTTTCAGAGGTTGTTCACACTTGGAGCGAATTCAGTTTCTACAGGAACATATAGATCCCATTTTTAAATGGGATCCATGAAAGTATATGATTGGAACAGGATTACATACATAAAAATGCTCATATGCTTTTCATTAAGCTTTATTCTACACCCATATTCACTTCCCCATAATGTCCAAAATACACCAGATAATCTCACATTCAGAGATAAATTCATTGCAAAGTGTGTGGAGAAGCTTTTAGTCCATCAAATAATTTAGAAGATCACAAGGTTGTATACACTGGATTTAATCTGTTCCCTTGTGGGAGAGTATTACTACTTCAAGCAACTGAAAATGTCATGAGCACACACACATGAAACATAACTCTGTTTAGCGTGAACAGTATAACTAAAGCTTAATTACAGAGGACGAGTGTAGCATGATGAGACGTATAAAATCCAACCTGCTTATGACGCAATGCTCCGTCATATACGCTTATTTCATGATTATTAGGGCAGGAGCCTATATCTTGTTTCTGTAGCTTGATGTACAAGTACACCCCCTGGACAGGGACTTACCCCATATTCAACCCTTGACGCTGAGTGCCAAGCAGGGAGGCACTGGGATCGAACCCCAGACCTCCCAGTCTCAGGGCGGACACTCTAACAACAAAGCCACGTAGCTGGTTTTAGTGTACAGGTTAAGTTTTGTCTTAGAAATATAATTGAACACCAGCTTGTTGCACTCAGTTCATACACTCATATGAACTGATTGACTGATACACACACACACACACACACACACACACACACACACACACACACACACACACATGTTGTTGTCTTATTTTCATTTTAAATGCAGATGGCCCACTCAGTATAATCTACACACTTTAACTGTCATTGTCTCCAAGTATCCCCCAATTTACACATTCTTGTATCTAGATGGGTTGTTGACCATGAGTCATTCTATATACTAATTAGTATGGTGGTGACTTTCTGTTGGAGTCTGTAGTTGGAGTTTTACCCCTATTGCATCACTCTATCTACATTATATATTTCTGCTTCATTACATCTGACCCTTACATGTTTTATTATTGATACTGTTATACTGTATTGCTTTTGTGGAACATGTCACACCAACATTATGCTGCAGATAGAAATAAACAAGTGACAATAATATTTTCAATCTTATTCCTTGTTTCACTATAATTAAACCTGCAGATTTGCTGTAAATTAGATAGTATATTTATGTATTTGAGCTTTGTGAATGAATCATTTAACTGATCTACAATTTCAGAACGCATTGTGATATGATGTGTTGTCAGCTTAAATATAGTCTATAACAGAATAATTGTGAAAATTGTGGAATAATCTTGAAAAGAATCCACTGTTAAATCAAACCAATTGTCTTGACATTAAATATTTTAGATACACTAGTCTATACAAAACACATGATCGCAAAACATTTAAAAAAAGGAGGAACTTTTTTTTCTTCTCTGCTTTTTTTATTAATATACATATTAATATATGAAGAAATACTACTTGACCCTAAGCTCATGTGTAGGTGTAGATTCTTGGACCAAGCTTAGGCCTATGTGCTAAAGGTCAGCTCAAGGCCACTCTCGCACCCTCTCATCCAATTTTTTATTTGGCTGGAACCCGAAATGCTGCCAAACAGCAGTATTTCCAGATGTTTTTTTACGAACTAACTTGCTAGGACTTGTTACTCTCACCGGTGCCATGTTTTGTTTGCTTTCCTGGGCGGAGGCGGTCCGACAATGCTTCTGTCGCCTCGTCGACGTAATTCAGCGTCAGTGCCAGTCAATGCATGGACACTAAATTATTAGGCAAATTATAGTTGTTTAAAGGTTTTATGACATTCATTTTCATTTATTTTTCTTTTTTCTTTTAGGTTTTATGACCTCAATTACACTAAAAAACATTCAGTGGATTTTCTGTAGTCTGAAGTTTTCTTTGGGGTTTTTTGGGCCTTTTGAGCTACAATGAAAACAGGCAACACAGTGAAACAGTGACATCTGCTGGCAAATCCCATTGACATATATGGGATTTGCAGTAAGTGATGTCACTTACTGCCGGCAAATCAGAGCACCTGTTTGAGCCAGAAAACCCCAGATCACAGAAAATCTACTGAATGTTAAAAGTTCATGTTTTTTGGGTGCAATTGAGATTAGAAAACCTAAAAAAAAAAACAAGAACAATTCCAAAACCTTTTTTTAATGTCACAATCCCTTTAAAATAAAATACTCGTAAATTCATCACACATACAGTAATGTAGACTTTTATTAAAACGTCCATATTTACATGACGGTAAAATTACGATATTAGTATTATGACGGTATTCGGTATTATTTATATACTCAAATATTGCGGTATATTGCCCAAGCCTAGCCTACACCTTCCTCAGCTGTATTGCAAAACCCATGCAAGGTTTGCACTGGAAATGAAATGCAAGGACATTTGAACAGATAGAGCAGTACCTGGACATTTGAAAAGATAGAGCAGTACCTGGACATTTGAACAGATAGAGCAGTACCTGGACATTTGAACAGATAGAGCAGTACCTGGACATTTGAACAGATAGAGCAGTACCTGGACATTTGAACAGATAGAGCAGTACCTGGACATTTCTCATCTCTGACTGATGGGTATACTATGTAATGGTTTCATGCAGAATCTTGTGCCGATTTGTCAGCTGCTGCCAGGAAAATAGTTATCAGCCCTAGGGCTGTTATTACCCTCTCTGTTCTTTTATCACTCAATTTCAACCATGGGAAAATAAAAGCCACGGGGATATTATACATTTATGTTATGAATAGTCAACAACTTATTACGATACCTCTGGGCGTATGTTCTCAGATCTAGCCAGCAGATAAACATACATCTCTTTTGGGAGAAGTTCCTGCTTCAATGAAGACTTGTTTCAAAACATAAAAGTTGTGATATACTGTACAATGTACTCCTGTTTGCATTTTCCTGAGAAATGCCGCGAGGCCCTGGAGGAAATGTTCCATTTCACAATGATGGCCGTTTGAAGCGCATGCTACTTGTTTTGAGATGGGCATGAGTGGTTCAAATGAATGAACCAGTGGAGCTGGGTTATCCCTTACCAGTGTTGCGGACTCTATTTCTTTCCCTTTTGACTGATTTCACTGCCATATATGGAGCTGACCTGTTCTGACATTCCATATGTTGATCTGACCTCATCAAATCCTGTACACTCAAGACATGCTCCATAATATGGCCAGTACAGAATTCATTCCATATGTTGATTTGACCCCCCATCCCAAAGTGCCAGTGCTCGCCCAGCAGTCTGCCGTCACCCAGGCGGATGCATGCACGCGACCTCGCCCTTGAGGTCGCTTCTCGGCCTCAGCCGTCTTACTGGTATAAAAAGATCTCACAAAATGTATGCAATTTGTGTCGGAAGTCACTTAGACAACAGAGCTAACGTTAGTAAATGATAAATTGCCGTCTGATATCACAGTAAAATGTATTCAACGAGAATGCATTTGAATAAGAAAACATAGTCCTATTGCACAATATTTAGCTGCATGCTTGTCATAAAGAAACCCAAAAACCACAATGACTGCTTTCATGTCATCTTAATTTTAATATTATATAGCCTCTGGACTATATGTTACTCATTGAACAAAGTATGCTAGTGGATCATCGAAATATGTATTAATGCTTTTATGTCACGACACGTCAATTTTAGCGCTGACCATTATTGATAGGATCTGTCATTCGGATGATGTTACAACCAACGTTATGGTACAGCACAGCAGGCTAGTATAGGTTCAACAAAGTTGTGGCTCAGACTGGAGTCGATCCCGGTGCGTGTGGTTTTCTATGATCCCCCCCCCCCCGGACCATCTAGCTGGTTCCTGCTTTATATCTCTGTCAGCTTGGTTGACACCATAATGGTATAGACTCAGAGCATACTGTGTCTAACTCCATAGCAATTAATCTTAGGGGTAGAGTCATTGACTCGTGCCACACACACTAGGGCTGATGGGACGTGAATGACCGCTGCCACTGTAAGCCTCTTAATCCCATGATCTAATCACGCAGCAAAAAAACGTTCAGCCACCGCTCTGTATTGTGAGCCATCGATCGCCGCCCATTGCCACCATTGACTTTGTGCCATTTTCCGCTGAGTGCTCTCAATTCAGCCGCGCCATCAACTCACGGTGTCTGTCTGTGTGCCCGGCCGACCCCCGCAGCCGAGGAGAGTACATCATGTGTATGCATAGACACGTACTGTACATACAGCGCTGAGAAACACACACACACACACACACAATCCATCAGTCGCACACTGACACACTAAAAGCCATAATGGGTATGGGGGAATGGGGCCGAGTTGACAGCATGAAGGCCAGTCTTTCTGACTGTGCCTGCGGCGCCAATGGAATTACACTCCCACCCTCAGGCTGTGTGATTTAGCTCCGCTGTGATGGGAGGAGTCACGGCGGATAGGTCAGAGCCAATGACAGAGAGAGTTGTGACCAAGCCCCCCGCGAGGCCTTGTTGCTTCTATTGGCCTTGTATTCATCATGGTTGCTTATGATGTCAGCAGGCCATGGCTTGAACCAATGGGCTCGACTCGCTCATGGAGGTTGTTTGTGACGTATATAGGACGCTCAAAGCAGTGATTAATTCTTCGACTAAAACACTGACGAAACTCCAGTAGAACTAAAACATCATTGTATGTTTGGTTGAGCTTGGGTGTTGCACTCTGACCACAAGACATGGCCAAAGCATTTCCGGGGGTCCCCAGCCAAAAACGTTGACCCTATTCGAAAACCTTTGTTACTGGTACTTTGTATATTTTGGTCATTACTACAAAAGATACATTAAAACCACTTCAGCCCTATTTATATCTACAAGCTAATAATGTGTCACAATGAGACTCATTGTGAGCTTGTAGATCTGCTATATTCAAAAATATTATTTATAGCCTACATAAATTGTATACATTTGAAACATTTACGACACTCATAGACAATTCTAAACAAAACGTATGCATTTCATTAATAATCTATTGACAGTTTTGGTGTGCTCAGAAATAACAACTTGCACTTGTAATTAAGTCACTCTGAATAAGTGTGTCTGAAAAATGCCTACATTTTCATTTGAAAGAATGCAGAAGAAATGCTTGCCGTTGTTGATAGTTCCAACTCTACAACTGTATGCAAGCTTCACTGTGCGCACAACATGAGGTGAGTGCATATTATGTTCGCTCCCAAAATACGGAAGACAGGGTCCACTTAGTTGTCTGTTGTCTCCCTCTTCTGATGGGGAGAGATAATTGCAATGATGTCCAAACTGAATTAACAATGGCAGTGCATCTAAATTAATTTCCATCCAATTCCCATCTCCCTCCATGGTTCCCTCAGGGGAAGAGAAACAGAGGCCGGCCCAAAAACAGCTGCCGGCGGGATCTCCAGGCAGACACCAAGAGGCATGGGATGCACCTGGTCGCAGATGGAGAAAGATGCCAGTGACCGAGAACTCTGGAGGACCCTTGTCGACGGCCTATACCCCAGTAGGGGTGTCAGAACTCTGGAGGACCCTTGTCGACGGCCTATACCCCAGTAGGGGTGTCAGGCGTAAGTAAGTAAGTAAGTAAATAGTTGTAATATATATATCATTTGTTGTTTTGATATTGCACTGTTTCAACTGATGCTACTATAGGTTTCTTGCTTTACCTATGATTCTAGATTACTGAAGCACTGCACTCTCTCTCTCTGCATTTCAAGTGTTTACCTTGCTTACTGTAAATCGATCAACTTTTCCCTGGTGACACTAGAAACATATTAAAGGACCACTTCACCACCTTTCAACCTACCGTCATATAATTGGTCCTCACTAATGTTCATGATAAAATGCCACAATTTCTTACTACTCGGTCTGCGTCTCATGGCATGGAGGGCTGTGGGCAGATCAGAAACCCGTCCACCATGATATCATCGATGGGGAATCCAAGCTAATAGAAACCGCAGGCTTTCTATTCCTGAAAAGTTGCAATGCCATAATGGAAGCCATCGTTCTCATGATAATACCTACAGTATATTTCCAGCAGGAGCAGAATTGTGTTTAAAGATTAATACGCCTCTGAGGAAAGTGGTTGTCGACTTAAACTCTAACAGTTACCTATATGGTCAGTTCAGTGTTGGTAACGTGTGGGTCTTGTGTCTACTGTCTGCTAGCTGTCGGGTGGAAACCTCATAACCAAAACCTGTTACTTTTCATGATTAAAATTCAAAAGCAGCAAGAGTAGCAGATCTACTAGCTCAAAACGTGTTGATTTGTGCCGCAATTACGAGCTTGTGGATCTGCTATTTTTGATGCTTTTGTGCATGAATTACTTACTATAGTAGCCTAATTGAACATTTTAGAATATGGAGATAACAGGTTTCTACCCCACACAGCAACGTTTAACTCGGTCTACTCTACAGACACTGCTAATGGCTTCGAAACAATGTGCAGAGGCGAGGCTTCCAAACTTTTGAACAGAACGAAAATACATTACTTGCTGATGCTCTTTTAATGAGCTTTAATTGGTTTATTCTGTGTCACTCCTTAAGTCCCTCTTTTCAGATGTCTCAGCTCATTTCCTCCCGTTCTTCTTCACTCAGCAGGGCCCTGAAAAAGCTCTCACGAGAACAATGAGCGAGGCACATGAAGGCAGAGGGAGTGTGAAGAATGCCTCCACTAGTTGAAATGGAGTCAATGGTGGAGGAGTCCATCATTACAGTGACTGGGAGATGACATAAAGATCATCGTGAGTGCGTTCGTAGTTGAGTGAGTGAGTGAGTGAGTGAGCGAGCGAATGAGATGCACTGAAGGTGTGAACTAACCTTTTTTACCTTGAAGCCTCTCTTTTATTTTATTTGTATGTTTTGGAGCTTTTTCTGCCTCTTGATAGATTTACAGTAGGCTGACAGGAAATGGGGAGAGGTGGGGGGGGTGACATACATAGCCTGGCTAATAAGCCAGACTCAGGCTGATTCGATCTGGCTTATTAGCCAGGCTAGGGGTGACATGCAGCAAAGGTCGTCGGGATCGGCAGTCAAACCCGCAACACGCTGTCAGGATACACGCCCACACGCACATGTTTTTCAGACAAGTGTAGTTCAAAAACACACACACACACACACACACACACACACACACACACACACACACACACACACACACAAATTGTTAAAATAGTCGATCTACAAGCTCAGAGCGTTGTTAATTTTTGGAACATGTTCAAACAGGTCTGCTTCAAAATTATGTTACACGTGTGAGTTATCTATTATTTTGTGTACATTATCTATGTACATTTTGGGACTACCAATAAGGCCGCATAGTTTTCACTCTCACTTTTCATTTGTGGCCTAATCAATCTCAAATAAGGGCCCATGTTGAATATTTTCACTTAGTTGTGAGGATATTTGCACCTCGCAAATATAGGAAAGCACGCACGCACGCACGCACACACACACACACACGCTAAGTCAAATTCATCAACATACTGCCGCAGTGTACACACATTGACAAGCCGACTTGATACAGTGGCGAGCTAGCTAAAGAATGATGTCGTCCAGGGCTACATGGGACCACAGTATATGAATGAATGGCATCAATTAACTAGATTTACCTCCATCAACCATGTTGGTTACGTTTACTTCCCATTCTACTTGTCTGTTAGTAAAATAATTTGCCTGGCCTGATTTTCAAGAATGATTTGTTGCCTGCACTGAAGACAGGGAGAGAGAGATTGTGGAAGAGGGAGGGAGGAGGGAGAGAGATATAGAGATGGAGGGAGAGATGGAGAGACAGATGGGGGGGGGGGGGGGGGGGAGAGAGAGAGAGAGATCAGTTCCAACCAGGTTTCATAAAAGTCTGCCCACCTTCTCTCAATATAGATCTTGCTCTTCAATGTGACCTTGAAAACGTCACTTAAGCCAAATCCCAATACCCAATATCTCGGCCACTCGCTCACTCGCACTCGATCCCTCCAGCATGACGGTGTTGTGGTGAAATTGGTGACCTGCCAGAATAAGTGACCATCTTGTGGACTTCACACAACTTATATGGAGGTCTTTATGTGGCCTGAATACCACTAGGTTGAACTCTGCTAATAAACAAACTGCAACGATTTACATTCGGACACTTGACATTATGTGATTGTCACACGATTGTCACATATTTCAGCAGGTCACCAATTTCACCGTAACACCACCATGCTGGAGTGAGTGAGCGAGTGGCGATTTGGGGAATTGGAATTTGGCTATAGGTGGAGGTATATATGCCCCCTAAGATGAGCACAATCTTTCTACTTTATTGATCACATGCAGGTGACAGCCAATTTCACACAGCTGTGCAGAGCACGAGACTTGAGATATTGCGGTCAGATTATGATTATCAGTAATATCAAGAGACAATGACACGTGGAACTCTCATTAGCGGAAAAATACATTTACATCTAGGCTAATGTATTTACATATCTCACAGACACATACTGTCTGTGAGACAATATGTCACCCCCCCCCCCCTCCCACACACACACACACACACACACACACACACACACACACACACACACACACACACACACACACACACAATGAGATATTAATGCTAATTACCAGGAGGATAATTACACTCTGGATTATAGGAATCTAACAAATCATTTTCATTTGCCATTTTGGTGAGGACTTTTAGCTTGATTGCAAATATAGAGATTTGAGAATTCATCTTTTCACATGTTTGCTTATCATAGCTTATTTTTAAATATTCATTTTTAAGCAAGCAAAATACTGTCTCTGTTGCTTGGAAAAACCTCATATCTCCAAAACTAAAATGGCAAAAGTAATTCTTTCTTTATAGCCTATATTTGGTTGATTATTTTGATGCAGTATTAAATGGTGTTATTTTTTATAGAGGTATTAAAAAGGTTTCCTTAAATTGTTACTTTTAGATACCCTATATACTGTAGATAAATACTGTATGTTGATTTGTTTAGTGCTTGGCCATATTGTTGTTAGTACTCAGATATCAGTAGGGGGCGCTATAATACCAGCTCTCTACACTTTCACAGCCAAGCTCTTTCAGCTGAAATCTGTCCCTCCTGTTGATGAAGTTAAACTTTAACCCTTAGGGTCCCAATGCATTTTCACACTCATGTGTGTCTGGCTTTCTTTTTCTTGCCGTCCCTGCAGTGAATGGCACCGTGAAGGAGGAACCCATCCACAGTGAATGGCACCATGAAGGAGGAACCCATCCACAGTGAATGGTACCGTGTGTGTGTGTGTAGTGTGTCGGTAAGAATCAGTGGTGGACAATAGAGCACCGAAGTCTGACGTCAATATCAGTAGAGTCCACAGGTTCAAGTCCACAGGTTCATGTATTTTTTATTTGCCTTGTAATCCCCATAGGGGGGATTTTAGATCGCCTCATATAAGAACTGTGTTTGAAAAATAAACAAATCATCCAGGCCGCGTCACTCATATGGATATGAAGAATCAACTGACTGAGAGAAAACGCTATTGTTGCTGCTACTGAATTGGTTACGTTTTCGCTAGAAACAGACTATCATAATATATACGATAGAGACACCTCCTGTTTATTTTTGGACCACAACGCTTATATGAAACGATTTTAAGATGAGCCCATGTTATTCTCCATAGAGGAATTTACTTCCGTGAACCAGGGGAATCGAGGGGACTTCAGTGCTCTATAGCTAAGTACACGTACTTGTTTAAGTACTGTACTTACCGGTATCTGTATACTCCAATCATTGATTGAACAAAATGTACTGTTTGTACTGTTCACTATTTTCAAAACCATGTACTTTTGAATACTTATTTTTATGAAGTACTCTTTTTGACTCAAGTCCTGCGATTGAGTGTCTTTTCCACCACTGTGTGTTTAGTGATAATCAGTGTTATAATGGATCCCTGTCGTGAGGGTCAGACACTCAGCCATCTGCTGCTGGGACTTAACCCACTGCCTCTCAACCCCCCCCACACACACACACACACACACAGTTTTTTCCTGGGGGACCCTGAGGAACCCCCCTCAAGGACCCCTTGGGGTCTAGCTAGATAGGAGACATATCCTCTCTTTCTCACTGCAGAGACGTGTGCTGGCACTGCCATCTTGTGGTCGATTTGTGGAAGTTAATGGTGTAGAATAATGTTTAAATGAGTAGAGTAGAAGGGTTGAATGAGTTGTGTAGAGGTGAAGGCTGCAGATTCCACACACACACGCCTGTGCCGATAGATGTTCTCTCTCTGTTAAATTTGTTTTGTAAATCTGTGTTTTTAAACCTCCCCCCTCTCTTTTCTCACCAATCATGCCAATATTGACTATTTTATTCCATTCATAATATTTAATTTTGCACTATAGGTACAGAACACAATTAGTAATTAGTCATGATATATCAGCAGATGGGTGGTTTTTGTATGAGATGGTTATTATTAACCACTTAAACCCCATATGGCTGAGCGGAGTCCCGCAGGGCTCTATCATCATCATCATCATCATCATCATCATCATCATCCACATCATCCACATCATCATCATCCACATCATCCACATCATCATCATCATCATCATCATCCACATCACATCATCATCATCATCACCACCATCCACATCATCATCACCATCACCATCACCATCATCACCATCACCATCACCATCACCACATCATCATCACATCACATCACATCACATCACACTTTCCTTCGCCCACCTCAACAAGGTGTCCTTCAGCCACCTTACTGGATCTGGAATGAAGGCAATGGAAGTGTCCCCTCACCACATCTTACCATCCACAGAGGTAGATAGCCTGTTACAGTTCTAGGAATAGGAACATATGTTGAATACAAATCTAAATCATTGCATTGTTACTCTCATGTAATCTCATGTGAATTTGAGTCTGCTGATATTCTGTTGCTTGTAGGATTACAGTGCCATCAAGCATCGGATGACCATTTTGGTCATGCGGGTGCTGGCAGACAACTTGACAGCCTTGCAGCCTGTCAAAAACAAAGTGATCCGTCATATTGACCATCTGTATCATCATGAGATGTCCAAAAAAAGTGAACTAGTAAGCAACGTAACTCACATTATTCACTATAATTTGGAAGGTAAAAGACCATTCTTTGAATAATATTTGTTGAAATGTTGTTCCATAAATTCCACCTAGGTGAACTTGGGTGTCATTGAATCAAACCCCAGTTCTCTCTCTGGTGTCATTGACATCATGGATGCCTTGCACAAACATGTCCCCATTGTGGATGGCAAGCCATTCCCTGTCCTCTGTTGTGGGGATGGCTTGAGTATTGAGCGAATGACAGACGCCCACCACACAAGGGTCACCCATGACACCCCAGAAGAGAGACTTGAGGGGCTTGTTGAAGCTCCTCAAGACTTTCATAAAGAGATGATCCTTCTGCAGGTATACCAAATGCAATTTGGCATACAATTTGTATACAATCCATGTTATCACATCTGGTTTGCATCACATGTATACTATGCTTCTATGTTCTACACTACAGGATGACTTTAATCTTCTCTACCATGAGAAAAGCATGGCAGCACGTGGCACTCTTGGCCAGATGAAAATTGCATTTGGCCACAGGTCCCTGAAAAAGGAGGTGAAGAAGAACTTCCAACATACTGCAGACATGATGGTGGTAAGATGATTATACAAAATAACAAACTTTATACTGTATTATATCAGCTGGTTTTAGTAATTCATGACTCTGTAATTTTCAGTTTAGTTGTTCAGCATACATCACTGCCTGTGCAGCCAACTTCCTGGGCATTGCACGGGCAGATGACGATGTCCCAGGATTTAACCTGGCTGCTGACAAACTCCAGTGGCTCTATGACCTTGCAGAGAGAGTAATGGCCACGCCCAGGGCACCCCTCTGTGAATCGGTCTATAAGGCTGATACAGACAGCCACAGACACACACGTCTTTGTGTTTATTAAAGGGACACTTCACCCTTTTTGCAAAAGAATATATGTTAATGACGTTTAGAAGCTTTAGATCACTTTCCTGGGGGTATTTATGTGTGTAATATGTGGTTTTAGATATTTTAGATTGTAGCAGTGAGCCAGTTGTCTCTGATGTCATGGACACTGGTCTCACTACCTTCCTGGACTACAATTCCCATAATTCTTTGGTGCACTGCTCCTCCTTGTGGATAGGGGGAGAGCTGTCTTACTGAGACAACATGTAGTCCAGGAAGGAAGTGAGCCCAGTGTCCATGACATCAGAGACAACAGGCTCACTGGTTGGCACGAGGACGAGTACCTGCTCGCCCAACATGTAGCATCAGATGTAATGAAGCAGAAATAAATCATGAAAATAATGATGAGGCACTTTAAAATGGCAATATAAGGTTTTTTTCCCCCTTTAAAATAATGAAAAGGCAGAAATGCCTAATAAAATAATATATGCTAAAAAAAAGAAAGAAGAAAAGAAAATGCTATAAATAAACTTTTTTGAGTGGTGCAAGCCACTGCCTGGCTGCTGGCTGGGTATGAGCTAGCCATGGTTCATGACTCTCGTATTCATACGAGAGTCATGAAGAAACTTCACCCTGTTATTTGCGCTCGCTGCATTTACAAGATTTCCGTATATATAAACATTCAGATTTCAAATAGAAAGTACTCACAATTTGTCCCACGGGTGTTAGTTAGTTGCAGCTCCAGCGATTAGAATTTCTGCATCCCGCGTTGTTTAATAAAAAGCATTTTTATCCGAGGTGTTATTTTGCCAGTAGTTGAAAGCCAATTTCAACTACGCGCCCCTATCGGTCGGGAGGAGGGTGGCACTCGGTGTGTTCGATATAGGTACGCTGACCGCCCTGCCAATACAGACTAATAAGCGAGTGCGCTCCCGGTGTGCAACTGTGGATTTCCCAAACGAACCCCGTTTGAAAAAAGTAGCCGGGGAGCTCGGACAAAAATGCTTTTTATTAAACAACGCGGGACGCAGCAATTCTAATCGCTGGCGCTGCTACTAACTAACACCCGTGGGACACTTTGTGAGTACTTTATATTTGAAATCTGAATGTTTATATATACGGAAATCTTGTAAATGCAGCGAGCGCAAAAAACAGGGCAAAGTTTCTGCATGACTGTCATGATAATCATCATGGCAGTCATGTTCCAGGGCTAGGTATGAGCATGAAAACAGCATGGTTGTTTTTCACCACCTGTGCGCAACCTAACACACACACAAACACACACACACGCACTTTATTAACTGTATATATGATGATTTTGTGTGTGCCAGTACAGTGACAGTACAGTACAGAGGGTACAGTAGAGGGACCGGCACACAGTAACTCTGTCATTTCTCAACCGTTTCGGACACGGACGGCCCCCTGGGTGCGTTCCTGGGGGTCACTTCACACAGGTGTAATTCTTTTTACTGTACCGAAACCGAACCGAAACCGTGGCCCCCATACCGAGGTTCGAACCGAACCGAGGTCTAACTGAACCGTTGCACCCCTAGTGGTTCTCAAACTATTTCATGTCAAGGACCCCTAGAATTATCTGCATTTAGTCGTGGAACCCCATCTGAAAACATGTTGTTCCAGGGACCTCCCCAGAAGCAAAGAATTGAGTTAAAAACTTTGGCTTTGAAAGAATATATATTCAAAGATTTGCGCCACATTTTTAAGATTTTTCAAAAATAGCAGACCTACAACGAGTGCTGCGCTACGAGGTTGTAGATCTGCTATTTTTCAATAGCTAAAGTACAACATAATGCTTAAAACACCAAAAGGGGTTCCCGCCCAGAATGGATTAAGCCTTGGCTTCCATAATGAACCATAATGGTCTTGGATATTTTCATAAAAGCAAAGCTAAAAAAGCCGTTTAAACCCTTTAAACTGGTTGGCTGTATGTAGAACAGCTGCAACATACATTTAGACCGATAATATTTTATAAATATCGCGATTGACATTTTCTTCTAATCGTTTAGTACAGTGGTTCCCAAAGTGGGGTCCGGGGACCCCCAGGGGTCCTTGAGGGAGTTCCAGGGGGTGTACAAATGTACATTTGTACAAATGTACATTTGTACAAATGTACATTTGTACAAATGTACATTTGTACACTCTGAGTTAAATTAACTCTGATTTTACAACATAAATTGGGGGTCCCAGAGACAGAAAAGCCAGAATTTGTAGATCTGCTTTTTTCAACAGCTAAAGTATAACATAATGCTTTAAAACCTCAAAACGGGTTAAACGGGATCCACAGCTATTACCAGCAAATGGGGGTCCAGTCTGATGCTTTCTCCCTGAGTAAAGTAACAGAGGAAGAGGTACTGACAAAACTCAAAGCCCTAAAACTTGGAAAGGCAGCGGGTCATGACAACATCCCGGCCAGATTTCTAGTTGATGCAGCTGAAGTTATTGCTCCCTGCGTAACCTACCTAACAAATTTATCAATTGAACAAGGCCACTTCCCCAGTCTATTTAAATTGGCAAGAGTTGTACCCTTGTACAAAAAGGGAACCAAATCGGATCCCGGAAATTATCGACCTATATCCATTTTATGTTCCGTCTCAAAGGTTGTGGAACGGATTATACATGAGCAAATTAATAATTATTTGACAACACACAACCTCTTGTTTGATTTGCAATCGGGCTTTAGAAAGTCCCACTCCACCGACACCTGTTTGCTTTATCTAACAGATTATATTAGACTAGAGGTGGATAAAGGGAAATACTGTGGCATGGTGATGCTGGACCTCCAGAAGGCATTTGACACGGTGAACTATGACATTCTTTTGAATAAACTTAAGGCTTTGGGTTTTGACAGTGTATCACTTCAGTGGGTGAGGTCCTACTTGATGGGAAGGAAACAGGTGGTAGACATGAATGGCACCCTGTCCTCGCCGCTAACTCTATCAAGTGGGGTCCCCCAGGGGAGCATTTTAGGTCCACTTTTCTTTTTATTATATGTCAATGATATGAAGTCAGCCGTTGACTGCAACTTACTTCTTTTTGCGGATGATTCAGCACTGGTAGTCTCTCATAAGGAGAAAGCAGAGGTTGAAAAGCTACTTAGTGCTGAACTCCTTAAAGTCAGTGTCTGGCTATCAGACAACAAACTATCTCTCCATCTTGGCAAAACTGAGTCCATTCTCTTTGGGTCAAATTATAAACTAAAGAAGTCTCCTGGGTTTAAAATAGTGGTGGGGGACTTGGAAGTGGCAGCCAAGGAATCCATTACTTACCTGGGGTGCATTTTGGACAACAAGCTCTCGGGAGAAAATATGGCACAAAAAGTAATTTCAAAGGTAAGCCAAAGAACAAAATTTTTAGCTAGAATATCTAGCCTTTTAGATTCAAACACCCTAAAGATCCTGGCTGGGGCTCTTATACAATGTCAATTTGATTATGCCTGTACATCTTGGTATACTGGCATTTCTATGACCCTCAAGAAGAAACTCCAGACCTCTCAAAATAAACTGGTTAGAGTGATCCTGAAGTTGCATCCTAGAACTCACCTTCTCCCTGCCCACTTCACCAGTCTGGGGTGGCTTAAAGTGGAGGAGAGAGTATCCCAATTTAAAATGTGTCTAGTTCACAGGATTAGAAATAATTTAGCACCCAAATATTTCAGTAACTATTTTGCAACGGTTAGTGATACTCACAGGCACTACACCAGAGGGAGCCCTACTGATTTTAAACCCTGCCTTTTTCATAATAATATGGGAAAAACATCATTCCTGTACTCGGCAGCAGTTCAGTGGAATGGCTTGCCTTCCAGCCTCAAGGTGACCAGTTCCTTTGATATTTTTAAATCCACATTAAAAAGATGGTTGGCCGAAAATATAGTGTAAATATAGTGTAGAATAGATAAATGGCACAAATGAAAAAACATTAACAAAAGTAAGGGGGAAAAAAGAAAATAAATTCAGTTTTATTGGTCAGTTTATATGAATTTTGTCCTGTTTTTTGTTTTATGTTTGTTTTTTGCCTCCTGTTTTTGTCGGTATTGTACTGTTATTGTCTGTTGCTCCCCTTCCCTTTCCCCAAGAGGACCACAATGGAAACAAGCCTAACAGCTTTCTTGTGAATTTATCCTTTTGAAATATATTTTCAATAAAGTATTCAATCAATCAATCAAAAAAGCTGCGTCGCATCCTGAACCTCACGGACCACACCCCCATGGAGACCGTGGAGGACATCTTCAGGAAGCTGGGCCTCCGTCAGTGTCTGGTCACCCGGAGCGGGTGAGTCCAATCACAGCTGAGCATAACATCAAATCAAATCATACATTTATTTAGCCCATTTTGGGGAGGGAACCCCTTTTGGTGTTAGCATTATGTTACGCTTTAGCTATTGAAAAATAGCAGATCTACAAGCTCATAGCACGGCACCGAGTGGCGCGCTATGAGTGACATGAGTGACATACGACTGACATGGAAACAGCTTTTTCAGAAAACTGTCAGGACGTAGACATTTATAGAATCTGATCTCATGTCAAAATGGGTTAAATAGCACATTTAAAAACAATTCTCATTCTACCAAAGTGCTTCACAAGGCAGAACAATACAATGCAATGCAATGCAATGCAATGCAATGCAATCCAGTAAAATTCAGTGCAGAAGACGTCAATAATAAAACATCAGTAATCTGAAAGGAAAGGTGCAGCAAGATCATGTCGTGATGCAAAGGCTTGTGAATATAAAAATGTTTTAAGTTGTGATTTAAATGACATTAAACTCACCAACACTGCAGCTGTAGAGGAAGCTTGCATTATCCTCTTTAAATCTGCCAAGCATTTGTGACTAAATTTGACTTTGAATTGATTTGAGGGAATCATAGCTTCAAATGGACATATTGGTTGTTCAGTTTGGCCCACCAGTTTTGGAGATATGGCATATTTACATGTCTTCTGTGGACTCTAACATTACACCTAGCTACATGTTTAAGCATTTATTTCATATTGACATGTCTGTTAGAGCCATTTTCTATTTATGATGATTTGCATTTAATCTGCTAGCTATTGCCTGCTATATGTATTGTTTATTTTGTGGTCATTGTCTCCACCAGGCCGAAGGCATGGGGGGAGAGTATGTTTTGCACTCCGTCCGTCCGTCCGTGTGTCCGTGTGTCCGTCCGTGTGTGTGTCCGTGAGCAGCTAATCTCGGCCACCGTTAACCCGGTCGATGCCAAATTTTGCACACACACTCCCTGGATGCCAACGATGAACCGCTGCCCCAAACTTTCCAGAACGGCCTGTTATAGCGCCACCAGGAGGCCGCTTTGTGCAAAACAAGTTTTTGCACAGTACACCTACAGATTTTGTCCAAACATCGCGCAAATTGGTACAGTCTCTCTAGAGCCATTCAACGAAACGGGTCTTTCAGATTTCTCAGACTCCATCCTGATTGGTTAAGATTGGCTTCCAAAGTTCACAGGAGTGCTCAGTTTCAAACAAAATGCTGCAAATCATGAACACATCGCGTGATTTCCGTGAAATTGTGCACGCACATTCCCACTAGGCTGAGGAAGAAATGCCACATGAACAATTTCAACTCAGCCTCAAGGTGGCGCTATAACTGGCCAAAAAGTGTTTTACCTCTAACTGCACGGATCTGTGGATAATTTGTATGCCAACTCCCTAGTTTACTTTTGTTGCCCTTTTATCCAACCACCAGATGAAGGCAAGCTGCAATGTCCTACATTCCTATCCTGGTGGAGACCTGTGCCCAGAAGGGCACTTTTTCTAGTTTAAATTATTATAATTACGCTATGAATTTGATGGACTGAATGGAGGTTTCCCCTCCCCTTTTGTAAAATGATTTGTAGGTGCTAGGCACCTGATGACAGATAGGTGACTCCCTGCTGGGAGAGAATGTGACATAGACGGGGAAGCTCACAGTTTGTTGACTGTGAAGAGTCTGCCTGTGCTATCTAGAGTTGCAATACCCTCCATTGACTCCCAATTATAGCAACATAGAATACATGTTAACCTGAGGACGATTCTACAAATGCCTTCTGAATCATGACAGTTTTGTGAAAACCCCCCATGTTTCCATGTCAGTGGTTCGATCCCAAACAGATTCATGTCAAGGACACCCAGAAATATCATGTAATTGGCCGACGAACCCCATCTGAAAATATGTTGTTCCAGGGTTCCTGTATATTTCCATAGCTAAATTATAACAAAATGTTTAAAACACAAAGGGGTTCCTGCCCCAAAATGGGTTAAATATTAGTGTTTTAATAGGACTGTTTATTGTGGCAGAAAATGGACAATGTGAGGAAAGTTTGTCCTTGAGAATCAAACGGTGTTCCAAACAGTGGTGGAAAGTAAATAATTACATTTTAATACTGACTTATAGTGTGGAAAATATAGGCCTACTCGACTATTTATTTGAAAACTTAACTACTAGCTATACTTTTGCAGATTTGGATTATTATTACAAAACATGCTAGCCTACATTGTTCATTCACCACTACAGCCATACATTTGAAAATGGCTGATCTGTGCTGACATGTATAGACAGCGTAGAATGTCTCTATGCCCAAGCCAATATGTTAGGCAGGACATTTCACTACTGTTCAGTTGAGGTCTGAACCTATTTAGAGCGTACTGCACCCCGCTGTATACAGCCCCCTTATGGGTGAACTATAACAAAGAGTCTGCGCAAGCTAAAGGTGGCTTATAACGATGCTCTCAGGATTCTCCTGAAGAAGCCTAGGGGTTAGGGTTAGGGGTTAGGGGTTAGGGTTAGGGGTGGCAGTGCTAGTCAGCTCTTCTGCGACTCTGGTCTAACCACCTTCCAGGCTCTCTTGAGAAACCTCATGTTCAGCTTTAAAAGCAGACTTGACGGGTCACATAACGTGATTAAGATGTTGACTAATCCTAGGTTTAGCACTGTTAGATACCGCTCTTTGATGTGAAAACATTGGTACGAGTGCCTCTTATAGATTTTCTTCTTTTTTATGAGAGCGTTTTAGAGTTTTATGAACCAATGTATTTATTTGTAACTGTTTTGTATGTTTTTAATTGTTTGTCATCTACTGGCTACGGCTGTCAATAAGGTTTCATACAAGCACTCAATCGCACACAATACAATGCGACACATTGTGAGCTTGTATTCTGCATAGCCTACTGTTGGTCATTTTGATGCCAATACCTATTTACTTTTACTCAAGTTGTATAATCAATATAAATATAGATCGGCCTGTCAATCAGACTCTAGAATCAGACACTGGGTCTTTCGCCTGCCGAGGATCGGCCTGTCAATCACAGACTAGAATCGGACACAAGGATCGGATCAAGTTTTACGCCATCGTCATAATCGCTTGTTAGTTTGTAAGCTATAAGCAGCTATAGTTTTGTTGTGTACACTTATTAAATATGTCAGTAATTTCTTATGTTATATATTGATGTTATTTGTCATATCTAGCCTGTGATATTAGTATTAGTGATACTAATAATATCATTGTGTGGATATTAGTCTCGTCCCTCTCAGTGTTCGATTTTTATTTTTTCATATTTGAATACTGGGCCCTGATTGGTTACAGCGGCTGCACTAATAACTTTGGGACTATCTAGAGTTTAGCCCACAGCTCTCGTTATCAACGTTGTTACAGAACGGTGGCCGTTTTATACCCATTCAGGCCTGACATCGAAATTAAAAAAAAGTCTTCTAAATCATGATAATTTTCTATCAAACTATCATTCAGCTGGGGACCCCCTGGAACTCCCTCAAGGACCCCTGGGGGGTTCCCGGACCCCACTTTGGGAACCACTGATTTACAAGACCTGACGTGTCTTCTCTGCTACATGTTGGTTCTAATGGCTTACTAAGCGTTGAGCTCCTTATGTGTGGTTTACTCTGTATTTATGTGACGTTCATGCTGTGGAATCGACTGCTGTGTCACTGAATCCTGCTGGATTTGCTCTGTATTTATGTGACGTTCATGCTGTGGAATCCACTGCTGTGTCACTGAATCCTGCTGGATTTGCTCTGTATTTATGTGACGTTCATGCTGTGGAATCCACTGCTGTGTCACTGAATCCTGCTGGATTTGCTCTGTATTTATGTGACGTTCATGCTGTGGAATCCACTGCTGTGTCACTGAATCCTGCTGGATTTGCTCTGTATTTATGTGACGTTCATGCTGTGGAATCCACTGCTGTGTCACTGAATCCTGCTGGATTTGCTCTGTATTTATGTGACGTTCATGCTGTGGAATCCACTGCTGTGTCACTGAATCCTGCTGGATTTGCTCTGTATTTATGTGACGTTCATGCTGTGGAATCGACTGCTGTGTCACTGAATCCTGCTGGATTTGCTCTGTATTTATGTGACGTTCATGCTGTGGAATCCACTGCTGTGTCACTGAATCCTGCTGGATTTGGGGAAATCTACAAGGCTGGCATTCATTCAAATTAGAGGTGCTCCGATCAGGTTTTTTTGGAACCGATCATCGATTGTTTTTATCACGATACTGATCTTGTGCATAAGGGGACAAATATAATTATTATAGTGTGTGTGTGTGTGTGTGTGTGTGTGTGTGTGTGTGTGTCATAGGGGTCATTTAATCATTTTCAGTCTAGGGATTTCTTTTGGCTGACATCAATTTACAATTTAGGCATTTATCAGACGCTCTTAATCCAGAGCGACTTACATTAAGCAAGAACAAAAAGCATGGGAATACATCACTTAAAAAGCATTTATCATGAAACATGCGTAAGCTAAGAAAGTAACAGTGGAATATCTATATTATGAGACTATACATATAACCCTCTAAGACCCAGAGTTGCTTTTTAGCAACAATTTTATTTAATTTAATTACTAAATTATTATTATTTTTTTCTGTTCTTTTTTCACCTAAACGTCATCAGTGATGTTCATTGCAATGCCATTTCAATGCCATTGGTCATGATATTTGCATATAAATACCCCCCACAGAGGCTGCAATTCACACAAATAAAAAATGTCTGAACTCTGTGCAATTTTGAACATTTTTTAACCTAAGACTTTTGACCTTTACCCTAATAAAAGTAGGTAAAAATAATTGTAATATATGTTTTTTTGTGATCATTAGAATGTCTAGAACATGTTTTATTCATTATTGTGAAAGATATCCCCAAAATGTAAATTATTAATTTATTATATTATTATATAATTATTATATAATTATTATAAGTTTTTAATCAAACTATTTTATTTTTTATTTTTTTACATCTTTTTTTAGTCTTAGTCCTAGTAGTACAAAGTAGTAGTAAGGTTGAAATCTATTTTTTGCAAGTAGAAATTAATGCGGGTGTTAGAGGGATAAACTATATATCTATACTACTATGCTATACATATGTACTATGGCGTGCTATGACTATATACAATGCAATTATAGTGCTGTCTACATAACATGCTATAAGTCTGTATCAAATGCTATCTAAGTCTACAGAAATGCTATCTAAGGGGGTAGGGTAAGTGCTATGGGCCATGATGGAGTCTGAAAAAGTGGGTTTTCAGACTACGGCGGAAGATTGGGAGTGATGCTGCAGTTCTGACTGCAATGGGAAGTGCATTCCACAGTTTTGGAGCCAGAAGGGAGAAGAGTTTGGGACGTGTGGAGCGTTGTCCCGGCGTTTTTAGTGAGGGTACTTCCAGCTTCCCTGCTTTGGCTGATCTGAGTGCGCGGGAGGGTTTGTAGGGTTCAATCATACTTGCAAGATATGGGGGAGCCATACCTTTGGTTGCTTTGAATGCCAGCATCAGAGTTTTGTATTCTGTGCGGGCAGCGACCGGGAGCCAGCCATCTTATCTCTCTCTCTCTCTCTCTTTCTCTCTCTACCAGTCTTCCCTCTCCTGTCCTGAACAACAGCCCATTCTGGGCGGGAACCCCTTTTGGTGTTTCAAGCATTATGTTATACTTTAGCTATTGAAAAAAATAGCAGATCTACAAGCTCATAGCCCGGCACCACATTTTCACGATTTTTAAAAAATAGCAGACCTACAAGCTCGTACTCGGTGCCGCGTTGTCACACAAATAATTGTGATGAACGATTACATTTTTTGCATTAAACGTCGGAACGTCACAATTTCATATTTCAGTTTTCCTTTTAATGCTGAAGAGAGGCTTGTGTTCACTGTTAGTAAGAAAGGAACCATACCAATACTGTAGGTGGCATTCACACCATAATGCTTTTAAAACTTTTTAATAACTCAAATTATAATTTCAACATAGAACGTAGATCACCACCAGCACACATTCATAAAGTTCACTGCTGCGGTGTTAATGTTGTTAATCCACCTCCCAATATCAGCGGGTGTACTGAAGTATGGTTCTGAATGCAACCCAAGGTTTCCTGCTAAATGGTCAATTGTTTGATCAAGTGTAACTAAGCAATACTTACTTCCGGTTTGGTCAGTCTTGATTTTTACATCCAGAACAAGCCCATACACCTTAAAGATCTCTTTGAGTTCATCCTCTTTTTCACGTTCAGTCTTCTGTACAATAGGGTCTGGGGTGTTAGTGGGCGTAGGGATGCCTCCGATAAACAGTCTGCTTCCATTCTTTTTATCGGTAATTGTATTCCATTTGGTAGCTTCAGAATCCTTCTGCCCGTGCCCGTAATTTTTCTTGGCATTGTAGTAGTAGGCCTATATGTACTCGATGATTCGTCAATCGTCTTCACTTTCTTCATAGTCATCGTCATCGGCTTCATCATCGTTATCATCGGTTATCACTTCGTCGTCCGTTTCGTTGTCATCGTCATCTTCTGTTTCTCCGTCTTTATACTCATATTTCATTGTGTCGTTGGTGTTTTTCACTTCCTTGCGTGTATTTGTACCTGATTCTCTGTTCTTCAAATTAACGTCGGGGTCCATGGAAGTGTTTTCAGACACATCACTTATTTTCATAATTTATTTTGTGTTACGTGTTGTTTGTCTAGATAAAGTACAACATTCTTGGGTTTGTTCAGGCAACAGCTTATGATATTTTCTCCTTGTTCGTCTCAGTTTAATCATCGTTGTATTTCAAACAAAAGGTGTTTAGTTAAGCAGTAAATTCAAATTGCTCACGTACATTTGCTTTAAAGGTAAATACTTTTAAAGATGCAATAGGCTATTATTTTCATAATCTGTAGGTCAGCTACAGCATGTTAAGTTGTTAAGACTTTTATAATGAGGGGTGATGCACGTCGCAAATGTGCCAATAAAACAGTCGATTAAAATTACTGTGTATTTAAAAGGCAAATACAATGTGTTATTTTATTTCAAAAATGTATCAATCACAGACTTCAAACTTTTCAACACTAGACCTTCTGCTCTAAAATTATGTACACTTTTATGGTAAATTACAGATGCCATTTTCTCTTCATGAAGTATGAATAATGAAGAAAGTCTTCAGGGTTCGTAGAATAAGAAGTCATCTTTGGAATACTCCACTATCGGTTCGGGTGATGCTTTGCTTGGGCTCGGACACAGTTCCTTGGTCAGATCCATGTTGGCGACAGTAGTTTAACACGCCAACGGTGCAGACCAAAACGACCGTCCCAGCTAGTCCAAAGATGATCCAAAAGGTAGTGCCCGTTGTTCGTCTTGGCTCTTCGTCGTGGTCATTTGTTGGAGGACACTCGTGAGCGTATTCATAACGTTTCGGTTCCTCTGAGGTACTTGAGAATAACGAAGAGGCGTTGCACGTCACTGCTTCAGAGCCTGGTAATGCCAAGTGATCTCATACGGGAGCAGCGTTGATGTGATGCCATGGCTGTGTCAGAAAAGAGACAAACGGTATGTAAAAAATAAACTTAAACATGACTCTGTCTGTGAATCGTGATTGTCAAAGAGGAAAGCCCTTTGTACTTTTGAGACGAGCAGAACAGTGACACAGCAACTGCATTTGGTGCCACCGTATAAATAACCTCCTGTGTACTCTACACTCTGGCCAAAGCAAGCTAACACTAGAGGGTGGAGCCTCGTGTCTACGAACAGTACAAAAGAAAAAAGAAAAGAGGCTGACGAACGATGATATACCCCCATCTTGTTGGAAAAAACGAACTCTACTCTACTCCGTTTCCCGTCTCATCAGGAGGTTCACAGGGTATGTACATGGAGTTTGCATGATCTGGAAAACGTACAATTCAACTATTCTACTAATTATAGCCAGATTAGCATTGCTTAACCTTGTTTTTTTCCATTTGCAGGGATGACTGGGAAGAAATTGCGGAGGAAAGTGATGGGGCCACTTCCGAGCCAATCGTAGGCAGAGAAGAAGCTGCGGAAGCCTACAGCCACAGTGATTTCATCACACAGTTCCCAGTCACACTGGATGGCCAGCCACCAAGCAAAAAGGCTAGAACTGAGGCTGGATTTACAGGCGAAAGAGGAAATTATGACGGAGAGGTGGAGAGGTGTACAGAAAGTCCTTGTGTGAGTATAAATCCTTTCCAAGTAATCAATTAAACAATTGCATGATTTTTACAACTCACAAACATGGTAAAAAAACTAACTTGAAATCTATCTTTTACAGCTGACTTTACAAGACGTAAACCAACTGCTGAGGCGGTGGGCAGAGGCATCCGAGGAGCCAATTGGAAAACCAATCATCCCAATCAGGATACTATAGTGGACATGTGGGAACCAGCCAGCCACCAAGGCCACTGCAGACATACTATAGTGGACATGTGGGAACCAGCCAGCCACCAAGGCCACTGCAGACATAGGCCCAACACATTGAGATTATGCTTGTGTTTCATGTTATCGCTTGTAATTTCTCTATGTAATTTCGCATGTCAACAATAGGTCACAAACCACGCAGGTTTGGATGTGACAGACAATGGCGGGTGTGCGTGCTGATGGTGGAGGGCTGGAGAGAGAGAGGGAGAAGGTTATGAAGTGGTGATCGGACCTAATTAAGGGGGTAACAGAGAGTGTGGAGGGAGAGCAGGCTCTGGAGAACACAAGGTCCAAAACATTACCAGCCTTGTGAGTGGGAGGGGAGGGAGATAGGGAGAGGTCAAATGAGGCCAGAAGGGATGTAACGGGAAGATACTTCTCTGCGGTAGTAAGGTTGAAGTCACCCAGTAGAATCAGAGGGGTGCCATCCTCCGGAAACGAGCTGATCAGAGAGTCTAGTTCTTCCAGGAAGTTCCCGAGAGTTCCTGGAGGGCGATAGAGCACAATGAGGATGAGGGGGACTGGCTGTGATATTGAGATATACATACAGTTACATATCCCAGATAAGGTAAAGTGGGTAAAACCAGTTATGTTATTTTCGTACCGAATCAGAGTTGCTTCAGAGACACTGTCAACACTGCCAACTCCTGGCTCAGAGCCAGCAGCCATCAGAGCACGAGACTTTCATTATAGATACATAATTTTTTTTTTATTATATATATTTTTTTATTGGGTTTTTTCCATTTTAAAATACAAGACATATGACCACAAACGAAACATGGGGGATAAAACAAGAGACAAAACAAAACAATGAACAGAACAGAGGGAAACAAAACAAAACAGACCCTAACTATCCACCCGCCCTCGCCCTCCCATGCCCCGGGGGAAACAGAATAAGTTACTGTACTTGAGATTCATGCATTAGAATAATTCAAATTAAATGCTAGCAATAATGGAAGCAGTGTAACGAAAAAAATAGTAAAAAATAAATAAAGATTAAGCTATTTCATTTTCAAATGTATACATACATACATACTGTACATGTCTACGTCTACATACATACACAGGTCCGAGCACACATACATGCACGTACACATATACGCATACTCGCAGTAGAGGGGGGGGGGGGGGGGTATTGAAATTAGTTTCTACTTAAATTGTGGTCAAGGAATTAATGTATGTGAGGAATGGGTCCCAGGTTCTGTAGAAGTTATTCAATGAACCTCTAACCGTGTATTAGATTTTTTTCCAAATGGAGAAAGGATGACAAATCCTTTAGCCATGATGACACATCAGGAGGATTAGGGCTCTTCCAGTGGAGCAATATACGACGCCTGGCTATAAGGGAGGAAAAAGCAACCACATTGGCCTGGAATCTATTAAATCTGCTTCCTACAGGGGACACACCAAAGATAGCTATAGAAGGACAGGGTGGTACAGAGAATCCCATGACCAGACTGAGTGTATCAAAAAAGGATTTCCAAAAAGAGGCAAGCTTTGAACAGGAATAAAAAGTGTGCGTGTGGTTTGCAGGGGAATGAAGGCACCTGTTACATGAGTCATTTGTATCTGGGAATAGTCTGCTAAGCTTAGCTTTAGTGTAATGAATCCTATGAACCACTTTCAATTGGATAAGGCACATACGAGCGCAGGCACATGAATTGTTAATCCTAGACAGCACATCAGCCCAGTATTCCTCGCTCAGCTCAGTCCCAAGTTCATCCTCCCATGTGCCCCTCAACCCAAGTAGAGAAGTTTTTCTAAAGGAAACAAGAGCATTATAAATTGATGAGATATTAGACATAGAATCTGCTGCAGACATTATGGACTCCACTAGGGTATTTTCAGGTAACCTGGGGAAGGGTATGAAATGGGTGCTTGCAAAGTTGCGTATTTGAAAAAATCTGAAAAAACTATTTTGGTTATTCAATTTGGTGGCAAGTTCTCAGAGAGAGATAAATAACCCATCTCTGTATAGATCCCTAAAAGAGATAAGGCCCTTCTCCTTCCACTTACTATATGTTGAGTCCAAAGAGGAGGATGGAAACAAATGGTTTTTGCAAATAGGCATAAGGACTGACGGGGATTTTAACACAAAGTGTTGTCTAAACTGATTCCAAATTTTCAATGAAGAGAGAACTACTGGGTTGTTGGTATACTGGGAATAGCGTGTTGGTAGGGGGGCAAAAAGTAATGCTGGAAGAGAGGATGTGCAGGATTTAGCTTCCATATCACACCAGATCTCGACAGAGTGGCACCATTTCTTCATCATTAAAATATTTGATGCCCAATAATAAAGAAGCATGTTAGGTGATCGAGGCAAGTCCACCATCTTGTTTAGGTCTTTGGAGAGTGGCTTTTGTGATTCTAGGGGACTTATTGGCCCACATAAATGATGATAGGATTTTATCAAGTGAATTAAAAAAAGATTTGGGCAAAAAAAGGGGGAGGGTTTGAAAAAGAAAAAGGAGGCGTGGCAGTATGTTCATTTTAATTGTTTCAATGCGGCCCACCAGTGAGAGAGGAAGCTTATTCCACCTTTGAAGATCTAATTTTACTTTTTCAATTAGTGTTGTGTAATTCTCCTTGTGTAGCGAGCTGAGTGAGTGACATACGGTTATACCCAGGTATTTAAAGTTACATAAGATACATAATTAACTCAGAAGGACTCACGCCCCCGACAAAGCTGGCCGGGCAGAATCTCACTCAGAATTCAGAAGCAATCTACTTCTTACATTTATATCACAACATTATGGGACCTTTCATGGGGGCCCGACCCACAGGTTGAGAGCCAAGCTGTTGAACTTAGTGCCCAAACAACTAACGTAATTTATAATATAATTTATGTAGTGTTGTGAGGCGCTGTGATGGGACATTTATTATTCCATTATTGCATCCTTCTTCCTCATCAACAGAGAACACACACACACACACACACACACACACACACACACACACACACAGGCGTGGAATGGAAAAGCACATGGAATGCAGAGCATATTCTAAATGTCTTCCAGGTCAAATCCTGCCTAGCCTGACCTAAGCAGAGACATTTCTGGTCTAGAGGGGCGGGTCGCGCCTCAGAAATGCGCGCACCCTGATTAGGATCTCATCGATCTGTCCGTCACCCCCGGCCCCTCCTCTCCCCCCTAGTGACGCCCACCCGGAAGGGTTGACTCCCACTTTTAGACTGGTTCAGCCCACGGCTTTTTCCAGGCTTTCATCTTTCGCGCAGACGAAATGAAAGCCTGGGTATCGAGGCTAAATCCTGCCTAAGGCATCAAATCACTCAGGGCTGGCACTCCCAATGCAGGTCTCCATTTTTTACCGGTAGCCAGGTAGTGTATATAAGATGCTGCTTGCTACAGCATCCACACACACCTTCCAGATGGAGACTGGTGCCATGTTCCTGCTTGTCCTCTTCTGCCTGTTTTCAGCCAACACCGGCCTGGAGGAGTGGCAATGCATCAACCGCCACTTTGACGACCAGGTCACAGGTAAGGATGATGGAAATAAGGAATGCCATGTACTGTGCTGAAGCTACTTTAGCTGCTGTCCGATTGCGTAACGTGTCTGCAATCACGCCAATGATGTTGGCACATGACTTATCATTGGCGTAAGTCATGTTTATGTCAATGCCATTCTTTTTCTGTAAACTAAGAAAAGGTTTAAACTTAGTGAAGGCTAGCTCTTCTTTAGCTATGGTGTATGCGGTATTGAATTTAATTTTCAGCTCTATGTCAATGCCATTATTTTTCTGTAAACTAAGAAAAGGTTTAAACTTAGTGAAGGCTAGCTCTTCTTTAGCTATGGTGTATGCGGTATTGAATTTAATATTCAGCTCTGCCTCTTGGCTGAAAGAGCAGCAGCATTCTGTCGACCTATAGCCTCACCAATCCTACTTTATGGGGTAACACATTTGTCCCGACATCTGTTGTGTTTTTCGTGCTGCCTCCGTGTTTTGTTAAGCTCTCATTTGTTTGAAATTTTTGTCTCAGTTGCAAATGCAGTTTTACCTGCCATCTCCGGGCATTTTTTGCAATGAACACACTAACACAGTGCATTGCCCCGTCCTCAAACCGAAGCCACTCAAAGTCCTTTAGCCATTCTTTCCTAAAGCAATATGCTCTCTTGGGTTTCTTTTTTTTTTAAACAATGTATTTATTTTCCTTTTTTACACACAAATGACAATACAAACATACAGAAAACAACAATGAGCATTACAAGACAATACAATTACTAATATAAAGAAAGCAAAACAACAATAACCAAAAAAACAAAACAAAAAAAACAACAACAGCACTACTCCTCTTCAGCTCCATCCATTAAGTGTGACAAATTATTGTTCTTTATGTATCTAATAAAACGGCCCCACACCTCCTGAAACACTTCTTGTTTGTCCTTATAATATATATATGCAATCTTTTCCAAAGGTAAACATATAGACAGTTCCCTGAACCACTGTGTAATACTTGGTTTGTCTGGTCTCTTCCAGGTCAATGCTATCATTCTCTTAGCTTGTAAAAGACATATATCTATAAATATTTGTTCGTTACGCTTTATCTTCTGTCCCTCTGGGTATAGACCGAGCAGGAAGAACTCTCTTGGGTTTCTTAGCTACAGGTGGTCTGTTGGCATTCTCTGTCGGCATCGCTGTTATCAACGACAATGTCAACAGCGTCAGCGACTACACTATTGACTTCATTTAGAACAGCAGGCGGTGGCTTCCAAAACAAATCAACAATAGTTCGCTTCATCTTTGATATGAATAACGTAACTCGCACACTAGCTTAGCTTCTTCTTATTTTTCCTTTTCCCGCATCTGTGCTTCTCCGGACAATAGCAGGACATGACGGTGTCGGGAAAGGAAGAGGGTGGGAGGGCTTTAAGGCTACTTTAACCAATCTAAAATTAGCATGCGTGTTGGGCACATGAAAGCGCACGTTTGATAGGACAAAATGGTTGACTGTCATCTCATGCACTTGCTGACTGGTGACAAATGGGATTTCATTTTGTAAACCCCCCAGAGTTCTACAATGGATGGATTCATTATAACCTCACCGGCGCATTGATTCCAACACATGTCTGTAGAAAATTATATAGGCCATATTGTGAGGTCCCTTTTCGTTGAGTTTCGTTCCCGCGTCATGGGCACTACTCATTCAATGCATTTTTTCATAGATAATGCCCTTCTGGACTTTGGGTTAAAAGTTCTACTCATAATATGCTGCAGTATTTTGTCACAGGACAGAAATGTATATAAAAGTATACAACCAAAAAACGAAAATCTTGTGCTGCTGTTTTTGCTTGTAAAATGTGTTATATTGATTTTGGCAACACAAAATCTTTCTCAAGCCATAAATACATAGCCACTCAAATCTGAAACAAGTACTGGTGCCTTAGTTTACTCATATGTGAATCTAGATCATGAAATGTAGCAAATTTGTTAACGAAAATGCTTCAACTTAAGTGATTGGCACACAGCACATGAAGCATACACATAGTAAATTTAGCCAAAAGCTTATATTTCATACATGATAAACATTGTCTCAACCTACTGTGTATTGAAAGGTCGAAAAGAAAAGCAGTGCACCTCGGCCCACAAAGGCTACAAATATATCAAATTGTTACCACACCCCCCTAAATTGAATAATGCAAAAAATGGACAAGACTAAAGACAAATGCAATAAAGGTCAGAATTAATACAACATATGGTATGAAACATTTATTCAAGTATCACAAAGTGTCACAGCATCTGACATTAATGTACAGCTGGCGACCTCAATGGCTGCTAACTAAAACTGTTTTGGTTGTAAAACCAGATGAGCTACACATGCAGACTTTGTGTCTGTCATGTTTTTGGACCATTACAAACGCGTTGGAATGTTAATCATTATGATTGGGTGTGTCTGGAACCCTATGGCTATGTGAAAACGAGTGAACTTTTGAAATTTTTGACAAACGTGGTGTCAAACACTATAGTACATACATTGAAATGCTCTGATGTATGATGATTACATCTATCTAGAACACTATAATATACACCTTCCTATTGATACAGATAGGAGTATTAAATAATGAATGCACAAAATCTCTGTACGTGCATATACACGTCCATCTAGTCCATCTCGAAAATCGTTCAACCGACCAACTTCAAACTCGGCATGTGCGTTGCTGACATTTTTCTGTCCGATGTGATTGGATAGGTAGTTGTCCAGAACCGCCTACAGTATGTACGCCAATCGCCCATACATAGGTGTTGGCGTAGCCGCATAGTATAGTATAGTATAGTATAGATCAGATCAGATCAGATCAGATCTAGTCTAATGCCTTCATTAGAGCTATGGGACTGTTGTTTTCCTGCGCTCGCATGAAATGCAGACCAGCCTCTCCTCTGTTGCGGAAATATAAATACGTTTTACCTATACTCACCAATACAAAGGTGGCTTGTGTTATTAGAAAGCCTACTTTCCAGTCTGAGCTCCCCACCACATGTATAAAATCGTCACTCACTGATGGTGAGTGACTACATTGGCCCCCTTCAGTTTGCATACCAGGTGGACATTGGGTTTGATGATGTCATCTATTCTACATGCTAAACAAGGCATTCATACACCTTGACACCCTGGGCAATACAGTTAGAATCATGCTTTTTTAACTTCTTCAATGTCTTCAAAACTATCCGGTCACAGCTGCTTGCAGAAGCTTGTGTTGATGGGGGGGGGGGGGGCATGGTTTGGTGGCATGGATCTAAGAATACTGGACTACTCGCACCCGTGCGTGCCCGTTTTTCCTCCCGGAGTTTTCCCCAGTGAGGGGGATAACTTTGTAATATGCTATTGGCTGTTTGTATTCTTTTTGGAAAAATATAAAAAGATACTCCTGTGGAAAGGCTATATTATTTGACTTATATGAAGCATACACATAGTACATTTAGCCAAAAGCTTATATTTCATACATGATAAACATTGTCACAACCTACTGTGTATTGAAAGGTAGAACAGAAAAGCAGTGCACCTCGGCCCACAAAGGCTATAAATCTATCAAATTGTTACCACACCCCCCTAAATTGAATAATGCAAAAAATGGACAAGACTAAAGACAAATGCAATAAAGGTCAGAATTATTACAACATATGGTATGAAACATTTATTCAAGTATCACAAAGTGTCACAGCATCTGACATTAATGTACAGCTGGCGACCTTTGGGGTCGCCATCGCGACCTCAATGGCTGCTAACTAAAACTGTTTTGGTTGTAAAACCAGATGAGCTACACATGCAGACTTTGTGTCTGTCATGTTTTTGGACCATTACAAACGCGTTGGAATGTTTATCATGATTGGGTGTGTCTGGAACCCTATGGCTATGTGAAAACGAGTGAACTTTTGAAATTTTTGACAAACGTGGTGTCAAACACTATAGTACATACATTGAAATGCTCTGATGTATGATGATTACATCTATCTAGAACACTCTAATATACACCTTCCTATTGATACAGATAGGAGTATTAAATAATGAATGCACAAAATCTCTGTACGTGCATATACACGTCCATCTAGTCCATCTCGAAAATCGTTCAACCGACCAACTTCAAACTCGGCACGTGCGTTGCTGACATTTTTATGTCCGATGTGATTGGATAGGTAGTTGTCCAGAACCGCCTACAGTATGTACGCCAATCGCCCATACATAGGTGTTGGCGTAGCCGCATAGTATAGTATAGATCAGATCAGATCAGATCTAGTCTAATGCCTTCATTAGAGCTATGGGACTGTTGTTTTCCTGCGCTCGCATGAAATGCAGACCAGCCTCTCCTCTGTTGCGGAAATATAAATACGTTTTACCTATACTCACCAATACAAAGGTGGCTTGTGTTATTAGAAAGCCTACTTTCCACTCTGAGCTCCCCACCACATGTATAAAATCGTCACTCACTGATGGTGAGTGACTACATTGGCCCCCTTCAGTTTGCATACCAGGTGGACATTGGGTTTGATGATGTCATCTATTCTACATGCTAAACAAGGCATTCATACACCTTGACACCCTGGGCAATACAGTTAGAATCATGCTTTTTTAACTTCTTCAATGTCTTCAAAACTATCCGGTCACAGCTGCTTGCAGAAGCTTGTGTTGATGGGGGGGGGGGCATGGTTTGGTGGCATGGATCTAAGAATACTGGACTACTCGCACCCGTGCGTGCCCGTTTTTCCTCCCGGAGTTTTCCCCAGTGAGGGGGATAACTTTGTAATATGCTATTGGCTGTTTGTATTCTTTTTGGAAAAATATAAAAAGATACTCCTGTGGAAAGGCTATATTATTTGACTTATATGAAGCATACACATAGTACATTTAGCCAAAAGCTTATATTTCATACATGATAAACATTGTCACAACCTACTGTGTATTGAAAGGTAGAACAGAAAAGCAGTGCACCTCGGCCCACAAAGGCTATAAATCTATCAAATTGTTACCACACCCCCCTAAATTGAATAATGCAAAAAATGGACAAGACTAAAGACAAATGCAATAAAGGTCAGAATTATTACAACATATGGTATGAAACATTTATTCAAGTATCACAAAGTGTCACAGCATCTGACATTAATGTACAGCTGGCGACCTTTGGGGTCGCCATCGCGACCTCAATGGCTGCTAACTAAAACTGTTTTGGTTGTAAAACCAGATGAGCTACACATGCAGACTTTGTGTCTGTCATGTTTTTGGACCATTACAAACGCGTTGGAATGTTTATCATGATTGGGTGTGTCTGGAACCCTATGGCTATGTGAAAACGAGTGAACTTTTGAAATTTTTGACAAACGTGGTGTCAAACACTATAGTACATACATTGAAATGCTCTGATGTATGATGATTACATCTATCTAGAACACTCTAATATACACCTTCCTATTGATCCAGATAGGAGTATTAAATAATGAATGCACAAAATCTCTGTACGTGCATATACACGTCCATCTAGTCCATCTCGAAAATCGTTCAACCGACCAACTTCAAACTCGGCACGTGCGTTGCTGACATTTTTATGTCCGATGTGATTGGATAGGTAGTTGTCCAGAACCGCCTACAGTATGTACGCCAATCGCCCATACATAGGTGTTGGCGTAGCCGCATAGTATAGTATAGTATAGTATAGATCAGATCAGATCAGATCTAGTCTAATGCCTTCATTAGAGCTATGGGACTGTTGTTTTCCTGCGCTCGCATGAAATGCAGACCAGCCTCTCCTCTGTTGCGGAAATATAAATACGTTTTACCTATACTCACCAATACAAAGGTGGCTTGTGTTATTAGAAAGCCTACTTTCCACTCTGAGCTCCCCACCACATGTATAAAATCGTCACTCACTGATGGTGAGTGACTACATTGGCCCCCTTCAGTTTGCATACCAGGTAGGGTTGGGTGACGATACGAATACATCGTCAATCGCGAATATACGAATCCAATCGCCGAATATTTTTATTAGGCGATTTCTCGGGACGATTTAGCCCAATTAACATGTAAAGTGTGAGCAACATGTAGTAACAGCGGCCGGGTGAAAATCCCCCGTTATAATGGTATGCTCCCAGCCTCCTACAGTCCCCGCACTCAGCACTGTCAGCAGCCAGCATCGGGCACCGGGGCACGGCACTTACGGCAGCCGCCAGCCAAAGTAAAGGCTGGGAGCTGGGAGGATGTAGCCTACATGTTGTTTAAGCTCCGGAGTCCAGACCCATGCAGTTTAATAATATACAGTCACAACAGAATGCACACTGCTGTCTCGTGTCTCATCACAATCCCAATGCGCCACCCGTGAGTGGCGGGGGGGGGAATAAAAAAAACTTTCTACTAGTGTTAGTGTATAGGCTCGGGGATCATAATAGCGCTTAGCTTAGCATTAGCTTAGCGTGTAGCCAATACTGGTGCAACCCACTGATTGAACTTCATCTCCGCCTGTAATCCAAGTTATTTTATTGACAACGTGAACGAACCCCGACACCAGCGCTGCAAAAATAGACAGATCTACAAGCTCTCAACGCATAGCGAACGGCACTGCAAAAAGAGGCAGGACGCGATGCCTTGAGAGCCTGTGTGGATCAGCCCGGGGCGGCCGCAGCAGCTTGTGGGCTCCGCTCCGAGCCTCCGACGTGCGGGGAGGGAAGGGAGCTAGTTACCCTGCCTGGCTGCGCTGCAGTCTGCAGAAACAGACTGATCTACAAGCTCTCAACGCCTAGCGAACGGAGCTGCGAAAACAGGCAGGACGCGGCGCCTTGAGAGCTTGTAGATCTGGCTTTTTTGCGACCTGCAGTGAGCTGTTCTCACTTTACTTTTATGACACGAATACATCGTCAATCGGCGAATATTGGTCAGACGATTGGCGGTTGAAAAAAATTGGCATATCGCCCAACCTTAATACCAGGTGGACATTGGGTTTGATGATGTCATCTATTCTACATGCTAAACAAGGCATTCATACACCTTGACACCCTGGGCAATACAGTTAGAATCATGCTTTTTTAACTTCTTCAATGTCTTCAAAACTATCCGGTCACAGCTGCTTGCAGAAGCTTGTGTTGATGGGGGGGGGGGGGGGGGGGGGCATGGTTTGGTGGCATGGATCTAAGAATACTGGACTACTCGCCCCGGTGCTTGCCCGTTTTTCCTCCCGGAACTTTCCCCAGTGAGGGGGATAACTTTGTAATATGCTATTGGCTGTTTGTATTCTTTTTGGAAAAATATAAAAAGATACTCCTGTGGAAAGGCTATATTATTTGACTTATATGAAGCATACACATAGTACATTTAGCCAAAAGCTTATATTTCATACATGATAAACATTGTCACAACCTACTGTGTATTGAAAGGTAGAACAGAAAAGCAGTGCACCTCGGCCCACAAAGGCTATAAATCTATCAAATTGTTACCACACCCCCCTAAATTGAATAATGCAAAAAATGGACAAGACTAAAGACAAATGCAACTAGAACTGCACTCTGTCGAGTGCATACTTGCTTGTTGCACACTAGTAGGCCATAAATGGCCAACTAGTGCGCAAGCAGAGCGCGCATGTAATGTTTTCGCCCGCTGTAAACTGTCAAATCTCAGTATCTCTGTGAACGAACGTTTGAAATGATTAATGTTTAGATGTAATTATTTGCTACCTACTATACATGTAAACATTTAGTATTAAGTATGATTCTAGTTTCTATCTATATAAGAAATACTGTTTTATTGTTGTAGATATATTCTGGATCCCTTTTTTGTTTTTCAGAGACAAATAAATCATTTATATGTGTTGAAAAAAAAAGGTATATAAACTGAATTAAAATATGTTATACAGTATACTTTTTCTGTATACCTATCTAATTTATGTATGTAAACGCCTATAAAAAAAGTATATAAACTGAATTAAAAATGTAATTTTAATTTTAAATCTATTTAATGTTAGACTATAGTGATATTAATACTAAATCATGGTCAGAGTAATATGTGTCTCTAACTTCAATTTCTATAATAATACTTTCATTCCAGAATCATAATGTTGTATTACATACGTCATTACTGAGAGCAGTTATACAATATCTATATACGTATATAGGCATATACTATAAACGTATATCTATATACTCTATACTCTATACTGTATAAAGTGTGTAGTTGTAAGTTGATTAGCGGTATTCTGTGGTCAATTTGGTCCAAAAACCGTGACAGCTGTTCCGCCATTTCAGGACCCCCCCAGAAAAACATCAAATCTGTGCCCGTATTGCTGGACCAATGATGACGAAATGACCATATTTCTTACGTCATCATACTATATACATAATCAGTAAAAATAAAATACCAAATTGTGCCTGATCTGCTGGGACCAGAGTACGTGGTGTGTATGTGTATGACTAGCTCTAAATGATGACGTAAGAAATATATATAGTATATAGGCATACTATATATGTATACATATATACTCCATACTCTATACTGTATAAAGTGTGTAGTTGTAAGTTGATTAGCTGTATTCTGTGGTCACTTTGGTCCAAAAACCGTGACAGCTGTTCTGCCATTTGAGGCTTACGCAGAAAAACATCAAATCTGTGCCCGTATTGCTGGATCAATGATGACGAAATGACCATATTTCTTACGTCATCATTTAGAGCTAGTCATACACGTATTTCTTACGTCATCATTTAGAGCTAGTCATACATCAAATCTGTACCCATATTGCTGGACCAATGATGACGAAATGACCATATTTCTTACATACACACCACGTACTCTAGTCCCAGCAGATCAGGCACAATTTGGTAAATTATTTTTTTATTGATTATGTATATAGTATACGTATGACTAGCTCTAAATGATGACGTAAGAAATATATATAGTATATATATAGTATACTGTATAAAGTGTGTAGTTGTAAGTTGATTAGCGGTATTCTGTGGTCACTTTGGTCCAAAAACCGTGACAGCCGTTCCGCCATTTCAGGACCCCCCCAGAAAAACATCAAATCTGTGCCCGTATTGCTGGACCAATGATGACGAAATGACCATATTTCTTACGTCATCATTTAGAGCTAGTCATACACGTATTTCTTACGTCATCATTTAGAGCTAGTCATACACATACACACACATTTGAGGCTTACGCAGAAAAACATCAAATCTGTGTCCGTATTGCTGGATCAATGATGACGAAATGACCATATTTCTTACGTCATCATTTAGAGCTAGTCATACACGTATTTCTTACGTCATCATTTAGAGCTAGTCATACATCAAATCTGTGCCCGTATTGCTGTACCAATAATAACCAATGATGACGAAATGACCATATTTCTTACATACACACCACGTACTCTGGTCCCAGCAGATCAGGCACAATTTGGTAAATTATTTTTTATTGATTATGTATATAGTATACGTATGACTAGCTCTAAATGATGACGTAAGAAATATATATAGTATATATATAGTATATAGGCATATACTATATATGTATACATATATACTCTATACTCTATACTGTATAAAGTGTGTAGTTGTAAGTTGATTAGCGGTATTCTGTGGTCACTTTGGTCCAAAAACCGTGACAGCCGTTCCGCCATTTCAGGACCCCCCCAGAAAAACATCAAATCTGTGCCCGTATTGCTGGACCAATGATGACGAAATGACCATATTTCTTACGTCATCATTTAGAGCTAGTCATACACATACGTGTATGACTAGCTCTAAATGATGACGTAAGAAATACGTGTATGACTAGCTCTAAATGATGACGTAAGAAATATGGTCATTTCGTCATCATTGGTCCAGCAATACGGGCACAGATTTGATGTTTTTCTGGGGGGGTCCTGAAATGGCGGAACGGCTGTCACGACAAATGGACCAGGCCGATCACATTACTTGCGCGCTCTGCTTGCGCAAGTAATAAAGGTCAGAATTATTACAACATATGGTATGAAACATTTATTCAAGTATCACAAAGTGTCACAGCATCTGACATTAATGTACAGCTGGCGACCTTTGGGGTCGCCATCGCGACCTCAATGGCTGCTAACTAAAACTGTTTTGGTTGTAAAACCAGATGAGCTACACATGCAGACTTTGTGTCTGTCATGTTTTTGGACCATTACAAACGCGTTGGAATGTTTATCATGATTGGGTGTGTCTGGAACCCTATGGCTATGTGAAAACGAGTGAACTTTTGAAATGTTTGACAAACGTGGTGTCAAACACTATAGTACATACATTGAAATGCTCTGATGTATGATGATTACATCTATCTAGAACACTCTAATATACACCTTCCTATTGATACAGATAGGAGTATTAAATAATGAATGCACAAAATCTCTGTACGTGCATATACACGTCCATCTAGTCCATCTCGAAAATCGTTCAACCGACCAACTTCAAACTCGGCATGTGCGTTGCTGACATTTTTATGTCCGATGTGATTGGATAGGTAGTTGTCCAGAACCGCCTACAGTATGTACGCCAATCGCCCATACATAGGTGTTGGCGTAGCCGCATAGTATAGTATAGTATAGTATAGATCAGATCAGATCAGATCTAGTCTAATGCCTTCATTAGAGCTATGGGACTGTTGTTTTCCTGCGCTCGCATGAAATGCAGACCAGCCTCTCCTCTGTTGCGGAAATATAAATACGTTTTACCTATACTCACCAATACAAAGGTGGCTTGTGTTATTAGAAAGCCTACTTTCCAGTCTGAGCTCCCCACCACATGTATAAAATCGTGACTACATTGGCCCCCTTCAGTTTGCATACCAGGTGGACATTGGGTTTGATGATGTCATCTATTCTACATGCTAAACAAGGCATTCATACACCTTGACACCCTGGGCAATACAGTTAGAATCATGCTTTTTTAACTTCTTCAATGTCTTCAAAACTATCCGGTCACAGCTGCTTGCAGAAGCTTGTGGGGGGGGGGGGGGGGGGGGGGGGGGCATGGATCTAAGAATACTGGACTACTCGCACCCGTGCGTGCCCGTTTTTCCTCCCGGAGTTTTCCCCAGTGAGGGGGATAACTTTGTAATATGCTATTGGCTGTTTGTATTCTTTTTGGAAAAATATAAAAAGATACTCCTGTGGAAAGGCTATATTATTTGACTTATATTGAACCTATAAACAATTTAGTATTATTTGGTATATGTAAGGTTTTGCCCTCTCAAATGGTACCTCGTCAGATAATCCCCACATATCCTACAACAACTTCTGTGAACAGACTTCACTGTAGTAGCTTTTCATAAATTATATTTGTACTTAGGCTGTTCTGCTGTCATGAAAGTTTATAGTTAGAGAAATTCAAAGTCTCCCACCCCTCACTGGGGAAAATTCTGGGAGGAAAACAGAAATGGGGCGGGCCTGACGGGCCGCCCAAACGGGTCCGGGGACCCCCGGGCGGCCTTCCTACATACCTGGGGGGGTCCCCGGGATTAAAAGGGCACATTCCCGACGCTGACGGAGACGCGACGCAGACGCGCCCAGTGATTGCATTCTTCACCTATAGTTCCTCACTGTTATCAGCGATGCACTGGTGGAACTGAGTGGGGCCCAATGCACGCACGCACGCGCGCGCACACACACACACGCACACACACACACACACACACACTCAGTCGCTGCAACTGATTTCAGTCATTTGGATTCCATATAGAATCCAATAGTCTTATGGACCCGAAAATAGGCTATCTACAAGCTTACCACGCGCCACGCCTGTTTTCGGTTACCAGTTATTTTAAAAGTATCAAAAGTAGTGGTCAAAGTAGCGATATACTTCCATAGTATCCAAACCCTAATGTTCTCGGGAATTTCATAAAAGCAAAGCTTAGAGCTTCAATCTGTTATGTATTCAACTGTCTGGCTGTATGGCTGGCTACCAACACACCGTCCATTTTATTTGACTGCATTATTTTATCATTTGTGCTTATTGTTTATGATTGAAGCACAGCGCTGGTGTACCTGGGCGATCTTTTCACCCTGTTTGATTTATCACAGATTAGGAGGACTCAGTTGTGAGATTTAATTTAGCTTGAATCCATACGTGCACGCACACATTATTGCATCCTTCTTCCTCATCAACAGAGAACACACACACACACACACACACACACACACACACACACACACAGGCGTGGAATGGAAAAGCACATGGAATGCAGAGCATGTTCTAAATGTCTTCCAGGTCAAATCCTGCCTAAGGCATCAAATCACTCAGGGCTGGCACTCCCACTTTTTACCGGTAGCCAGGTAGTGTATATAAGATGCTGCTTGCTACAGCATCCACACACACCTTCCAGATGGAGACTGGTGCCATGTTCCTGCTAGTCCTCCTCTGCCTGTTTTCAGCCAACACCGGCCTGGAGTGGCAATGCATCAACCGCCACTTTGACGACCAGGTCACAGGTAAGGATGATGGAGAGGCTGATGCTTATCATGGTTAGATACTTCACACAACACGACACATAGTGAAAATACTATATGGAGAATCACGAACGTCCTACCAACACGCAGACTGACATGCATGTCAATCACTCCTCACTGACACACATATGCTACCAACACGCACGCACCACTGACACATGTCAGGGCGTCTGCCCTGAAATGTTTATTTTGCCCTTTTTTCTCTTCTGATGGAATCATGCACTAACCACTGTGTGACAATACAACAAAAGTGAACGGGTCCGTCAGATGGAAAGAGAGAGAGAGAGAGAGAGAGTGAGTGTGTGTGTGTGTGTGTGTGTGTGTGTGTGTGTGCAGAGCTCGAAATTAACTTTTTTTCTTGGTAGCAACAGTGCTCCCATATTAAAAAAGTTAGGAGCAATAAGGAATGCCATGTACTGTGCTGAAGCTACTTTAGCTGCTGTCCGATCGCGTAACGTGTCTGCAATCACGCCAATGATGTTGGCACATGACTTATCATTGGCGTAAGTCATGTTTATGTCAATGCCATTCTTTTTCTGTAAACTAAGAAAAGGTTTAAACTTAGTGAAGGCTAGCTCTTCTTTAGCTATGGTGTATGCTGTATTGAATTTAATTTTCAGCTCTATGTCAATGCCATTCTTTTTCTGTAAACTAAGAAAAGGTTTAAACTTAGTGAAGGCTAGCTCTTCTTTAGCTATGGTGTATGCGGTATTGAATTTAATATTCAGCTCTGCCTCTTGGGCTGAGAGAGCAGCAGCATTCTGTCGACCTATAGCCTCACCAATCCTACTTTATGTATTTGTCCCGACATCTGTTGTGTTTTTCGTGCTGCCTCCGTGTTTTGTTAAGCTCTCATTTGTTTGAAATGTTTTGTCTCAGTTGCAAATGCAGTTTTACCTGCCATCTCCGGGCATTTTTTGCAATGAACACACTTAACACAGTGCATTGCCCCGTCCTCAAACCGAAGCCACTCAAAGTCCTTTAGCCATTCTTTCCTAAAGCAATATGCTCTCTTGGGTTTCTTTTTTTTTAAACAATGTATTTATTTTCCTTTTTTACACACAAATGACAATACAAACATACAGAAAACAACAATGAGCATTACAAGACAATACAATTACTAATATAAAGAAAGCAAAACAACAATAACCAACAAAAAAAAACAAAAAAAAAACAACAACAACAGCACTACTCCTCTTCAGCTCCATCCATTAAGTGTGACAAATTATTGTTCTTTATGTATCTAATAAAACGGCCCCACACCTCCTGAAACACTTCTTGTTTGTCCTTATATAATATATATATCACCCATTCTTGAGATAAGGGACAAAACTTTTTTCAAACTGGATTTTTGTTTTTTTTAAGATACATTCAAATCAAATGGATGTATTTGTAGACACAGGTCTCAACTACCAATATTGAGAAGGAACAGGTTTTTCGCATAACATTTCTTTCTAAAATGGGACATTTATGCACTTAATACCTGATTCATGTCAACTCCGTCAGACACACTAAAATATTTTTTAATTGAATTTGATAATTTCAACAATAATATAAAGTCCTCAGTTATCTTATACTGGCTTTCAGTAATCAAGTTAAGTAATACAATTATTTTAATATTGTTTTTTTCCAATATCACACTATTATGAAATATCCAATTTCTCAAATCCGTCATTTCAACCTCTATTTTCAATATTATAACATGAAAACCATGTAAAAAAAAAAAAAAATCATCATTACGTATCATTTCAGTTGGTGTTTCAATACATATGCACAAAATATTTAACATCGAATTTTCTATTTCTTTGGAAATTAACAAAAACATCACGGGACGAACGTCTGACGGAGTTGACGAACATCTGACGGAGTTGACAAGTTTAACTGATTTAGGTTCTAGACCACCTAGGATCTTGATTCTGGTGACTAATCCCACATTTTCAAGGATGAGGAATACAGTGGTACTATTTATATTGGCCCTGTGACCATGGCAGCCATTTTCAAAATGGCCGCCACCTGCTGTTATTTTACAATAACTCAAGTTCTACACCACCTAGGATCTTGATGCTGGTGACTAATCATACATTTTCAAGGATGTGGGATACATTGGTACTATTTAGATTTGTCCTGTGACCATGGTAGACATTTTTAAAAATGGCCGCCAACTTTTTGTTATTTCCCAATAACTCAAGTTCTACACCACCTAGGATCTTGATTCTGGTGACTAATGCTACATTTTCAAGGAGGAGGAATACAGTTGTACTATTTAGATTTATCCTGTGACAATTGCAGCCATTTTCAAAAATGGTGGACCTGCTATTATTTTACCAATTTAGTCAGGGAATATTATCAGAATAATGTCAAATCTGTGATTACATTTCTTACCAAGAATTTTTTCACCAATGTGTTTGTAAAGGTGTCTACTAACATATCCCACATTGGTTTCTATTGAACCACCCTAGGGGCATTTTTGACAGCTGCTGAAAGTTGGGTACCATACCAAGTGGCTATGGCCAAACTAGGGAGTCTATGGCCAAACTAGGGGTCAAACCCCTTCGGCTAAATTCGGCCATATATCCACTGGCCCAAATGTGCTGACCTCATTTTGTGATGACGGCTATGGCCGTTTTCAGCCCAAGGAGTGTTCTTCGTGCATAGCTAATGCTTGGAATGCATTCAGAATCATGCAAACTCCCTAGTTTGACATGTCACATGCTACTTAAAGCATAATGAACATTTTGCCTTATATAGGTTGTTGATGGTACCCCAACTTTCAGCGGATATGTTAGTAGACACCCTTCCAAACACATTGGTGAAGAAAATTCTTGATAAGGAATTTATTACCAGATTGTATTAATAATCCCCTGACTAACTCATCTTCTAGACCACCTAGATCCGACTTCACCAACAGAGACCCGATTGACACCTAAACAACAAGTTTGGACAGCCCCACCAATTAGTGTTACGGAAAATAGCAAGTGTCTACCCTAGGCCCAGAGGGAGACACAGAACTTTGATGCGGCTCAAATGTTGCACGACTCCTCAAAAAGCTGCCACCAGAGATGAGAGCTGAATTCTGCCGCACAATGCTCTGCGGCCCAGGAGCAACCAACACCATGTTGGAGTTCTCTGAGTGGTTGAAGCACGAGTCCTAGCCATATAGCCTGTGCAAAGGCAAACACCTTGAAGACCTGCTTGAGGTGAACAGTGAGCAGTGAACAGTGAGCGAAAGACTGAAGACAGAAGATCTGCCTTCAGGACTATCAGGCAGGATGTGCAGACACTGAAGGCATCAGTGTCGTTCTGTGTCCCCAGCATGTCAACCAAAGCAATGTTACCAAATCAAAGGAGCCTTCACCTCAAGTCACCTGGGGCTGGGTGAGCAATCGTATCCTGTATCTAGCCTCACAACTAAATACAGACACTTGGCCAGACTGCCGTTTGAAAGGGTCAAACCCTTCATCCTGATTGGGGAAGACCACCCCACCTAATCACACCAACCGAACAAGTGAGGTTGGGGCCTCCAGGTGGGCCAGCAGCCATCTGCACAAGACTGGGCTGGACCCTGCAGGAAAGCAATCTCCAGCCAAGACAATGTAAGTTGACTATAACAGAGCCCCAGAACACAGAGCTCATGAGAAGGATGGAGAAACACTGGCAGGAGGCCACCAAGATACAACGCCACACTGCAGTGGCCAATGAAGTCAAACTGTGCGTCTTGTGTACCTGAAAGGGACAAGTCAAAGGCCAGAAAGCCCACCTCCTTTTAATGTCCTGTCAGTAGCAACTCAACCTGCAGCTGAAATAAGCCCTGACCCCTCCCAGAGAAAGTTCATCCTTGAAAATGTAATGATTAGTCACCAGAATCAAGATCCTTGGTGGTCTAAAACTTGAGTTATTGGTAAAATAACAGCAGGTTGGTGGTCATTTTGAAAAACAATGGCCTCCATGGTCACAGGACAAATCTAAATAGTACCACTGTATTCCTCATCTTTTAAAAATGTATTATTAGTCGCCAGAATCAACATCCTAGGTGGTCTAAAACTTGAGTTATTGTAAAATAACAGCAGGTGGCGGCCATTTTGAAAAACAATGGCTGCCATGGTCACAGGACAAATCTAAATAGTACCAATGTATCCCACATCCTTGAAAATGTATGATTAGTCACCAGAATCAAGATCCTAGATGGTGTAGAACTTGAGTTATTGTAAAATAACAGCAGGTGGCGGCCATTTTGAAAAATGGCTGCCATGGTCACAGGGAAAATCTAAATTGTACCACTGTATCCCTCATCCTTGAAAATGTAGTCTTAGTCACCAGAATCAAGATCCTAGGTGGTGTAGAACTTGAGTTATTGTAAAATAACATCAGGTGGCGGCAATTTTGGAAAATGGCTGCCATGGTCACCACGAGACAAATCTGTGATGGCCCTATAGCCAAAAATGTTCCTTAAGGCATGCTCTAACTGTGTGCCAAATTAGAATACGTCCCATTATTCAAAAACTATAACTTTATTGTTTTAGGAACACTTTTGTCAACTCCGTCAGATACATGTCAACTCCGTCAGACACAAAACCTGACGGAGTTGACGTCTGACGGAGTTGACAAAATGTCATTTGTTTTCATCTTAACTCTCTGTAGTACAATGTAGCCATTTTGTTTTTGCTTCATTTGTTAGCTAAACCTAACCCTAAACTAAAATAATAAACATTATTTTGGAATTCTTAACAAAGATCATAATAATGTCCTGACGGAGTTGACATGTAAAAGCTGTGACCACCCTGATATCAACATTGTTTGTTTAAAATATCAAACAATTGAATGCTTGTCAGACCAGGTGCTCCACTGTTGCAACAAATACAAACGGGACTTGGAAAAGGAGTCTTCAGGCTAAATCTGTCGACAATATTTTCTGATTAATTTAAGACTTTAAAAAAACCTGACGGAGTTGACGGGAGACGTGGGACACACATTTGATATGAGATAACTAATGGAAAAAATAAATTAAAATTATTGTGTATATTGTTTGCTATGTTGTTGACAATCTACTTTAATTTAGTATGTATATTTATGTGATTGTGACAGTATTAGACACTTTTTTAGCAGTTTGAAATTATGACCACTTGCTGGGGACAGGCTAAATACAGGCGTTTTTGGGTACAGTGCCTGCTTTTAACTAATTCAGATGGCATATGAAAACAATTATAATGAAATGAATGGCATAATAATGCACAACTGTATTACATGTAACTTTGCAAGTGCTTTTATTTTTATTAAATTAATTTATTTTTTAACAATAATAAGGCTCTTATGTGTGGGACATGTTTTTTCCACTTTTGTCCCTCATCTCAAGAATGAGTGATATATGCAATCTTTTCCAAAGGTAAACATATAGACAGTTCCCTGAACCACTGTGTAATACTTGGTTTGTCTGGTCTCTTCCAGGTCAATGCTATCATTCTCTTAGCTTGTAAAATACATATATCTATAAATATTTCTTCATTACGCTTTATCTTCTGTCCCTCTGGGTATAGACCGAGCAGGAAGAACTCTCTTGGGTTTCTTAGCTAAAGGTGGTCTGTTGGCATTCTCTGTCGGCATCGCTGTTATCAACGACAATGTCAACAGCGTCAGCGACTACACTATTGACTTCATTTAGAACAGCAGGCGGTGGCTTCCAAAAAAAATCAACAATAGTTCGCTTCATCTTTGATATGAATAACGTAACTCGCACACTAGCTTAGCTTCTTCTTATTTTTCCTTTTCCCGCATCTGTGCTTCTCCGGACAATAGCAGGACATGACGGTGCCGGGAAAGGAAGAGGGTGGGAGGGCTTTAAGGCTACTTTAACCAATCTAAAATTAGCATGCGTGTTGGGCACATGAAAGCGCACGTTTGATAGGACAAAATGGTTGACTGTCATCTCATGCACTTGCTGACTGGTGACAAATGGGAAGAGAGAGAGACGGGGAAATAACCTGGTTTTTGGAAGAAAAAAAAGGCGCACCAGATTGTTTTCTCCCCAGCGCACTGGTACTCCTAATTATATTTATTGGTCGCATTGATCAAATTTCGGGAGCATATGCGACCAAAATGGTCGCTATTTCGAGCCCTGGTGTGTGTGTGTGTGTGTGTGTGTGTGTGTGTGTGGACTTCGAATGTAGGGGAATGTGTGTGTGTGACATGGTTTGAAAGGGTATGGGTGTGGCTGGCTGTGTGAGTGTGTGACCTATATTGACATAGCCTGGGTAAACCCACTCCCCCTGCTGGACAACATTTCATTCTGCCAGGAGGGGTGAGTCTGGCATAATCGCCTGTGTGGCTGTTTAGCCGTGGGGCGGGAGAGTAGCGTTGACGGACAACCCCTTCAGCCAATCAGCGTATATCAAAACAAGAGGCGTCATCTAAACGCGTTCCGTTCCTACTTCCTCATTCCCATGTTTGTTGTTGTGAATGAGTCGAGGAGTTCACACGTCATCAACTGCTCAAATCGTTCCTGATTGGCCAACGTGCGCTGTCAATCACAGAGCCCTGAGCTCGGTCGCGGATTGGCTCGTACCAAAGCTGATACAATCTTAAGGACTTTGTATTACCATTTAGCCAGACTCACCCCTCCTGGCAGAATGAAATGTTGTCCAGCAGGGGGAGTGGGTTTACCCAGGCTAATATTGACAGCCATGCAGAAGTAATGCACAGGTCATGTTTGTCAAAAGGCAGCCTGATGTGTGTGTGTGTGTGTGTGTGTGTTCCCAGAGGAATCACTCATGCTATGTGCGCTGTTCGTTCCATTCTCTACTACCATCCTTCCATTTTCTACTCCCTACCGAGCGTGCGCACACACACACACACACACACCCACAGAGAGAGAGCACGGAGGTTGCCCATAAATTCTCTTGGTTGCATAGGCCAATTAATGCTCGTACCCTGCTCGGATTTACTCTCTCTCTCCCTCTCTCCCTCTCTCTCTCCCTCCCTCTCTCCCTCTCTCTCTCTCTCTCTCTCTCTCTCCCTCTCTCCCTCTCTCTCTCTCTCTCTCTCTCCCCTCTCTCTCTCTCTCTCTCTCTCTCCGTCTCTTCACTCTGTTATCGTTGTCGTCGGGTGGAAACCTTTTATCTCCGTATTTCAACACGTAATGTTTTTCTTTGTAAATTAATAGTTTTTCTGTGTGAATTTTAATTTGACTAAATTTGACTGAGGGACTGCCATTGGATTTTTTTGAATTTCCGTTTTTTCATGCCATATGAAAGCAGGGAATCGGCTTCAAATTGACATTGGTTGTTCAGTTTGGTCCACCAGTTTTGGAGATATGGCTTATAGAGTAATGTCTTGCAGAGTAAACGCGAGTTGAGAAAACAGGCTTGAAAGCTTCACTTCTGTGCTCTAACATTACTAGCTACATGTTGAAGCATTTATTTCATATTTACATGTCTTCTGTGGTCTCTAACATTACACCTAGCTACATGTTGAAGCATTTATTTCATATTTAAATGTCTTCTGTGGACTCTGAACATTACACCTAGCTACATGTTTAAGCATTTATTTCATATTTACATGTCGATTTCAGCTCTGACACTTATTTCAGAGATGCTCTAGTATGTGAAGAGTGCTTTTAACTCATTTTGAGAAGAAATCAATTTTTTCTGGTGTTTGCGCGATGGCAGGCTCTCAGTCAAATCTGGTGACAAATACCGCACTTTGTCACACGAGAGTATCTCAGAAAAGCAGGGGAAATAGCAGGTCTGCGAGCTTCTACGTTCTTATAATAAAAGGAACGGTTTTGGACACAATAGTTATAATAGTTATAATAGTTATAATAGGGATAAAATCCTATTAAGAGAAAAACCACACGGTGGATGAAGGAGGGATGCATGGAAAGAGGGATGGATGTATGAATAGAGCACACACACACACACACACACCAAGGGATGAATAGATGGATGGATGGGGATGCCTGCCCTCGCTCTTTCAGTCCTTCCTTCTCCTCTGCCTTCTTCCCTTCTCTCTTCTCTCCTCCTCCAGCTGCTGTCTCCACTGCCTGTGTGTGTGTGTGTGTGTGTGTGTGTGTGTGTGTGTGTGTGTGTGTGTGTGTGTGCACGTGTAAGTGCGGATATAGACATTCGACTCTATACTGTGTTATCGGGTGTGTGCGTTGACATTCTGTCATTCATAGGTGTGTGTACAGGCATTCTCAGATTATACATAGTGGTGTTAGCTGCATTGACACAAACACACACACACACACACACACAGAGGACAACTCTAACATGCAATGTCCGTACTACCGTGTCAGTGATCATCGTGACTCCTGTACATTTATGGACTGAGACGCAGGTCTTTCCGAGGTCTTTTTTTTTAGTTTTTTTTATAAATGCCTGGACCACTCGGCCACCCCCCCAAATGGACTAGAATTTCAGGCCACTATATAGCAGACATATAATGTGCTGATCAGAGCAATGGTCACTCACTGTTATGGCCACTTGAAGTGTTATCCATACGTGCACGCACGCACACGCGCGCACGCACACACACACACACACACACACACACACACACACACACACACACATCAAGACATGTGAAATCAGTGACAAAACATATACAGTGACAACACATGTGTGTCACTGTATAGAGCGTCACAGTCCCTCCCCCTTTCAGAACGACGAGTGGCCCAGGAAATTAAATGCAATGCATTTCTCCCATAGGATTTTATTTAAGTATTTATTTAAAGACGCGTTCTGCTATTTTTGAAAAACATGTCTTAAAGTATTTATTTAAAGACGGTTACGCCGCGGACAAAGCCAACTCGGATCGTGACAAATCATGACAATGAACACAATGTTTTGGGCCGATCAAATAATTTATAAGAAGAAAAACTAAACAAATAGTGTTGTCTCCTGCCTTTATTTTCTTCTTTCTAATGATTTGATCGGCCCAAAATATTGTGTTCATTGTCATGATTTGTCACGATCCGAGTTGGCTTTGTCCGCGGCGTAACCGTCTTTAAATAAATACTTTAAGACATGTTTTTCAAAAATAGCAGACCTACAAGCTCGTAGCGCGCTATGAGCTTGTAGATCTGCTATTTTTCAATAGCTAACTATAACATAATGCTAACAACAAAAGGGGTTCCCGCCCAAAATGGGTTAAGTGCAGCTACAAAGGCCACAAGTTAGTGAAACAATAGTTTAAATAGTACAGTATAAAACAGTAGTGCAAAATCAACTGACACATTAAAAAATACAATAGAATGTATTACTTTAATTGTCATGTCATTATGATACCATGATAAATTACATGGTATCGGAATGTTGATACCGATACCAGCATTCTAGTCGCTGTCATTCGGCAGCTTGTCCGATGCAGTGTTGTTTTTGGCAGCTAATTTCTATTTTAGTTTTAGTCATCATAGTCTCTTGAATAGTTTTCATTTAGGTTCAGTCACATCTTAGTCACATGGAATGCTTTAGTGTTAGTCTAGTTTTAGTCGACTAAATATCATATGATATCACATTTTGTCTCTCTCTCTCTTGCTCCTCCCCCCCCCCCCCCCCCCACACACACACACACACACCCACACACACCCCAGGGCGAACAGCCCACCTGTGATTGATGACAGTGTGTTTTATTAAGAAGCAGCACTCCTGCCAGAGCCTTTAGTCCACATTGGGTGTGTGTGTGCGTGCGTGCGTGTGTGTGTGTGTGTGTGTGCGCGCGCTCGTGCGTGCATGTCTACATGTATAGAATAGAATAGAGAAGACAACAGGCAGACAGAGACAGCAGTAGACCTCATGTCTACATGTATAGAATAGAATAGAGAAGACAACAGGCATACAGAGACAGCAGTAGAACTCAGAATGTCATTATTTTTACTATTATGTTTCATTTCAGATAGCAGGTAGTAGACATAGTCAGGAAACCCAGGGCGGAGAGAGGAGATCTACAACCATCTATTGTTTTCTTGGCGATTATGAGATGAGATGATGAGATATACTTTATTGTCCCACAAGGGGAAATTTGTCTCGGGCAAAAGTGCATCAACGCTTTTTAAAACAGACAGACAAAACACAAAAGACAATACACAGTAGCAGCAAGTACAAGTCACAAGGGAAGTATCACAAGGGAAGTGCAAATTGCAATAAGAGAAGGTATGTAATATAAAAAAGTGTAAAAGAGTATTCACAGTTTATAGTACACAATCACAGTAAAGTGCAATAAATAACGGATGAAGGTCAAGAAGTCCCTTCCCCACTAAGAACTATGAACTATGTGGCGGTTGTTTAGTAGAACAATTGAAGTGGGAAGAAAATAAAGTTTGAAGCGGTTGCTCTTGCAACGACACGCTCTGTAGCGTCTACCAGAGGGCAACAGCTCTGTAGCGTCTACCAGAGGGCAACAGCTCTGTAGCGTCTACCAGAGGGCAACAGCTCATACTCTGAAGATAATATATGTGAAGGATCAGACAACACTCTATTTGACAGACTGAGCACCGTTTTCTCAAAGATTGTCTGAAGAGATGGAGAATCTTTCCTACCAATTACCTTCATGGCTGTTTTTTCCATTTGAGCTATTCTAGATTTGAGCTGGACAGAGAGTGTCCCAAACCAAGCTGACATGCCATATCTAATAATGCTACCTAGCACTGCATCATAGAAGGTTGACATGACTCCCTTGCTCACACCAAAGAGCCTGAGCCTGCGGAGAAAGTGCAAGCGTTGTGCCAATTTGACACACAGATAGTCCACATGGACATTCCATTTGAGCTGGTTGTCCATTTGGATCCCCGGGTACTTATGATAATATGATACAACCTGCTCAATTTGCGTGCCCCCCATGACCACTGGGTCATGGATGTGGACACCTTTTGGATCGAAGATCATCTCTTTGGTTTTTGTGGTGTTTAACATAAGGTGGCTATTATCACACCAGTCTTTAAAGTTATTGATCTCACTGATATAACCCACCGGGTGTTCAACACCCCTCAACAGGCTGACTATTACAGTGTCATCCGAAGATTTCAAGATGCAGTTGTTTGGCTGGCTGATTCTGCAGTCATTTGTGTAGGCAGTGAAAATAAATGGTGAACTCACCCCCCCTTGTGGCACACCTGTGCTACACAATTTAGAGCTTGAGAGTACTGAGTTCACCTTTACCTGTTGAGATCTGTTTGTTAACATGGAGTGGAACCATCTAATGAATGGATTTACATTCATGTTATTTAGCTTTTTGACAAGTAACAGAGGGCTTACAGTATCAAAAGCAGAACTGAAGTCTGCAAAAAGGACACAAGCATACGCCTTTGGCTCCTCCAAGTGCTTGCTAATTAAATGGGTTATACTGACTACACTACAGCATCCTCCGTGTTGCGCCCAGCCCTGTAAGTGAATTGTAAAGGATCCATAAAGGAAGCCACCTGAGACTTAAGTGAGTTCACGATCATTCTCTCAATACATTTCATAACCCCACAAGTTAAAGCAATAGGTCTGTAGTCTTTGTTCACAGAGGGACAAGATACTTTGGGAACAGGAATTATTAGTGACTTTTTCCAGATATCAGGAACCATGTGATTGTCTACAGACTGTTGGAAAATAGGGCACCAGGCAGCTGTAAGCTCTTCAGAGCACTTTAAAATAGGGCACCAGGCAGCTGTAAGCTCTTCAGAGCACTTTAAAATAGGGCACCAGGCAGCCGTAAGCTCTTCAGAGCACTTTAAAATAGGGCACCAGGCAGCTGTAAGCTCTTCAGAGCACTTTAAAATAGGGCACCAGGCAGCTGTAAGCTCTTCAGAGCACTTTAAAATAGGGCACCAGGCAGCCGTAAGCTCTTCAGAGCACTTTTTTAACAACAAGGCAGGCAAACCATCAGGCATACCCTGCTAAAGACACTCTGGACCTGTTTATGATCAATGAGAAGTCGATCAGAAGCGTTACACATGATAGAATCAATACTAAAGTCCACAGACTCCTGCTCTGAGGAGTCAGTGTCATGACGGAGGAAAAAGTCATTCAATTCATTGGCTTTTGCTAGTTCATCCAGTGTAGCAATGGGATTTGGGTTTGTGTTCATGTTGGTTATTGTTTTCATATGATCCCATAGACCCTTAGTGTTCATGGTGCTGACACTCTCCTCTAGTGCAGCTCGGTGGTTTCTTTTGGCCTGAGACAACATCCGATTGAGCTCCCTTTGGGCCACAGCCATGCCCCCCCTGTCCCCATTTTTAAAAGCCACTTTCTTGCTGTTAATACAGGCTTTTACCTCCTTGGTGATGTAGGGCTTGTTGTTAGGGATTATGCTATTGATTACTTTTTTATAATAATAATCGAGGGAGAATATTTAAAACAATATTGCTGCTGTCGGGCAGAAACCTCTAATCTCCATAATAACTTTCCGAGTGGTCCGGTCCCTGATACCAGCTGTGTGTCTGTGAGCAGACTCTACTACTGTATTGCACACCCCCCTCCACTGCTCTCCACTGCTCTCCTCTCCTCTCCTCTCCTTTGTTTCTCTCCATCCATCCATCCTTGTCCTTTACAGCCCATTGGTCATCTGCTGTCGTGTGCCATCCTCCACTGTGTGTCTCTCCTCTCCTCTCCTCTCCTCTCCTCTCCTCTCCTCTCCTCTCCTCTCCTCTCCTCTCCTCTCCTCTCCTCTCCACCCGCCTCACCGATGAGAGCCTGCAGTCGTGTGTGAAGATTAAAGTGACACTTTACGTGCCCAATGTTGAGAAGCTCTCCAGCGATGTCCACACACAGAAATCACATTAAACGGGTAATAACACAATGCAAAAAACATGGCATAATAATGGAGGGTGCGTTGACTGCGTTCGGAAATGCGCAACAGGAGCGCACTCACCTATTAGTTTGCATTGCACAGTGCGCTCAGTGCGCTATTTCCGAACGGGCCCGTAATGAAAGTTAAACCATAGCGCACTTTTTATTTTGATAGATAGGCTCTCCACTTGCAGCCCTGTTGTCTTCATTATATAAGCATTTTAAGGCTTACATTTTTTTGCGGCTCTAGATAGATTTTGAATTTTTTTTTGTTGGTCGAAAATGGCTCATTCAACATCTTGGGTTGCCGACCCCTGGTCTAGTCGACTAAATATAAGATTTTAGTCGAGTAAATCTACAGTTGATTTATTCGAACATGTTGGCGTAGGATGGATAGATTTTAGTGGAGTAAATCTACAGTTGATTTAGTGGAACATGTTGGCGTAGGATGGATAGATTTTAGTCGAGTAAATCTACAGTTGATTTAGTGGAACATGTTGGCGTAGGATGGATAGATTTTAGTGGAGTAAATCTACAGTTGATTTAGTGGAACATGTTGGCGTAGGATGGCGGGCCTTGATGCCGTCGTAATGATGGCAATGACTTGACTTTCACTTGCTGAAAATAGCCGATCTACAAGCCCACAACGCATCGCAAGTGTAAAATTACTTATCTCTTGTCCACTAGTCCGGGTAGTCCCTTCCTAACATTTTAGTCTAGTTTGAATTTTTAGACGACATCGTCAGTATATTTTGTCTTGGTCATCATAGCTTAGTTTTCATTTGGTTTCCATTTAGTTTTCGTCAGTGGAAAAAGGTAGTCGACGAAAACAAACAGTGCTAACTAACGCAACGGTCTAGACTCTGTTTGCACATCCTGTTGATTTAACAAAGGTCTAAACTGCCTTGCGCTGAGAATCTCTCAATGCCAGGGGTTACCGAACGTTTCAGCTCCAGAACCACACCCCATCATTATAATTATGTCAAAAACTGTTACTTTGCAGAATTCAAATAAAAAATAGAGACATGGCCGAAGCATTTCCGGGGGTTCCGCAGCCCAGAAACGTTGAGAACCCCATGCGCTACAGGGGTCTTCCTATCCCCACTCCGGGAGTGTCTCTGTATGGTACGGTCTCTATCTGTTAAAGCAGCTGGAATGACATGAAGATGGGAGTGTAATATTTTTTTTTTAATATTTTTTTTATCCCACGATTTTGTAACTCATTTTTCACCCCTGTGTCAATCATCTAATGTGATCCTGGGCTCTACACACCCTCCACCAACCTAGTCCCCATATATGGGGCGCGTGGAAGGAACACGTTATTCCAACCAGTTCCTTTCCCCTCCATCAGACGCCCCGGCCCCGGAGTGTAATATTCTACTGGAATGACATCACTTCCCATCTGGGGAGGATGTGGTGTTTACTGTGGTCTTTGTGGTCTGTTCTCACAGAAGAGTTGTTGTTTTTTTCTCTCCTGATCAACTATAAGTATGTTTTGAATTGTTGTCAATGGGAGCGCTGCGTCTTTACACTACGCTGGAAACGGACAGCACAGACTGTGTGTGTGTGGGGGGGAGAGAGAGAGAGAGAGAGAGAGAGTGTGTGTGTTCTGTAATGTAATGTATGTAAAGCCCTTTGCATAAAAAGGCGCTAAATGTATCATTTACCATTTTTCCTCAATGTGATTTTCCTTTTAAATGAAGGTTACCATGTGGAGGCAATGTTCTGATTGACCTTATTTTATTTAATGTATTTATTTTGAGGGGTGCTATCCCCTTCTATGGGGTGTATCCCCTCCTATGCCCAGCGTTGTGTGTATATTATGTGTTGTATATATGTGCCGTTCCGAAAACACATCCGCGCACTGACATACGTCCTGCCGCTGCGTCGGTGATAAGTCTTCTCCTATGGGGACAGGGGGGGGACAGGGGGGGGGGGGGGGAGAAGGTGGTGAGTGAGAGACGGGGGGGAACAGTGCTAGGCGGGTGGCACTTTTTAAGAATGTTAACGTGGTATATCTGGTGTGGTTTTCGCCTGCCTGGCTGTCTCACTCTGTAGTTGACCGGGCCGATGCGCGTCTCCACCTCGTAGGGCCCCTGCCACTTGGCCAGAAACGTACACTCGCTGGTTGGCAGGACGAGTACCTGCTCGCCCACCTGGAACTCTCTCACGCGCGCCCCCCGGTTGTAGATGCGGCAGATGGGGCAATGTGTTACTGATTAGGGATGGAGCTTGTACATTTTATTGATAACTATAGCACATTATTGATCCTGCTTATAGAGCGTCGCAGTCCCGCCCCATACCATGGCCCAGGAAATGAATCCCAATGCATTTTTTCCATAGACATTTTAAAAAGTATTTATTTAAAGACGGTTACACTGCGGACAAAGCCAACTCGAGTCGTGACAACTCATGACAACACAAACAATATTTTGGACCAAACAAATAATTACAAAGAAGAAAAACAACAAAAAAAATGTTGTAACCTGACGTTTCTTCTTTCTAATTATTTGTTTGGCCCAAAAAATTGTGTTTGTTGTCATGATTTGTCACGACTCGAGTTGGCTTTGTCCGGCGGCGTAAATGTCTTTAAATAAATACTTTCTGAAATGTCTGAGGAAAATTAACGGAGAATCATTTCCTGGGCCATGGTAGGGGGCGGGACTGCGACGCTCTATTGAGCCGGGCTTTTATCTAGCCCATTATTGAGCATTTTATAATAATTTGTGGAAATATGTGAGACGACAAACTATGTTTACATTTTAAATGCACTTTTATGCTACATGCACTTTTATGTTTACATTTTACAATAATATACTTTAGTTTTATTTTAGTTTTAGTAGGCATTTTGTTGAGTGCTGTGAATTGATGCTATGCACATGGCTGCCATCTTGCCAGCCACCATATATACCATCATATGTTCAGGGACAAATTAGCCATTGGGCAAACATCTATTTCTTTGGGTTCCAACCAGAAGTTTGGGAAGCATTGCCCTGTAGGTCAGAGTGCTGTTTGGGGTGATGTTTGTTGCTGATTAGGGATGGAGGCTGGAGTCTGTTTTAAGTATAGCACCTTATCACATCCCTTTACTGATGAGTTGTGTTGTGTGTTTAAAAAAATATGTATATTCATGTTGCTGTGAATAGGGATGGATCTCGTTTTATTTATTTCTAGTCTTGATTGTTTATACATGATGTCATGGACTGCTATGCTCTAACAGGCTTATTGATAACTGGTACTCGATAACCGCTATCGAGCTATATCCCTATAGCTGTGAAGTGTCTCCCCCAACCCCCCCCCCCCCCCCCACGACCCAGGCTTTGCAGAAAATAAATGCTGGAAAAGTGCTTCTGGTGTCTTCATTTAAGACTTTTCATTGTGCTATTTTTAAGAAATTGCTTCTTACTGTAAGATTTTTGGGGCTTATTATTCTTTTTGGATTAAGGAAAAAATCCTATCAAGAGAACTTTCCTAAATAACATAGTCTTCATTGCTTAAATTAAGCTAACCCTTGCTTTAGAAACAGGCATTTTTGTCTAGTTTTGAGACTTGATATGCTGTTTCAGTGGCTAGAACTTTGTTGCTAGTTTTAAGAATTCTAAGCAAGGAAGAAATGCTTACCCCATTGGCAGATTTATTTGCTTGATATGAGACAATAAGGCTAGAATTGATTTAATCAGCCTGTTATTTGCATGGAATTCTCCTTAGTATTTTGCCACTCAGTAGGAAATGCAGCATATCTTCCGGGTTTGATGAAGATGTCACACGCTTACAGATAGATGTGTTTTTAAATTAAACTATTTAGTATTTATAATTGACTGAATGTTATGCTCTTGTGTTTTCAGCCCTCCTTGCTAAACTGACAGCCATGGAAACCAGGCTGGCTGCAAGTGAAGAAGCAAACCAACAGCATGAAGGTTTATAAATTCACATTGTTTTAATTCAGGGGAGACACTACACAGCTGCATCTCAAAACATTACAATATTCATTCAGGGGAGATGGAGAGGGACACTACACAGCTGCATCTCAAAACATTACAATATTAATTTTGTTAAATGTATTAAATGTATTACTTTCTTCCATAATATAATTCAAAAAGTGAAACTTTCATATATTATAGATTCATTGTGCATAAAGTGAAATATTTAAATCTTTGTTTTGATTTAATCTTGATGATTCTGGCATGCAGCTTGTGACAATCAAAACATCCTATCTCAAAATATTAGAATATGTTATGAGAAAAAACGTTTAAAATACAGAAATGTCGACCATCTGAAAAGTACATTTATTTATGCACTTAATACGTGGTCTGAGCTACTTTTAAACACATTATTTCATAAATGGGGCGTGGCATGGAGGTGATCAGCCAGTGGCTCTGTTTAGGTGTTATGGAAGCCCAGGTTTGCTTTGATAACAGCTTTTTTTCTTTTTTTAAGATATTTTTTTTTGCGGCTTACGCCTTTTATTGATTTTTGAAGGGACAGACAGTAGGCTGACAGGAAACGGGAGAGAGATGGGGGGATGACATGCAGTAAAGGCCGTGTCGGGTCCGGGAGTCGAACCCGCGGCACACTGCGACTGGATTACCAGTCCGGTGCCCAGACCGTTACGCTACGGCCTGGGCCTTGATAACAGCTTTAAACTCATTTGTATTGTTGAGTCTAGTGTCACACACCTTCTTTATAACCGTCCTAAAGCTTCTTCAACCAGCAGAATGACAACGTCAAAGTTGAACGAAAGTTTCGCTAATATTTTAGAAATAGGTCAACAATACTGACTCTAGTTTTGTGAATTAATTTACTTTTACTGCGTGGCCCTGTGCCCCCCACAGCCGCATTAGGTGAAGGTGAGGGCCACATGTGGCCCCCGGGCCGCCAGTTGACCATGTGTGTTCTAATGAATACTGACCAAACACATCATCACTTTATGGCTGTTGGTAGGGCGTTCCTAGTGGTAGGCCTATAGGAGATAAATTAATTGAAACCTTTGCTTGAGCCGAATCTGGGTTGCACAAGGTTTGTTGAACTCCCTCTGGTGGTGAGTGTAGACTCTGTTGACATTAAAGGGTTGGTTGGGTTTTTGGACATGAAGCTGTATGAAATGCTTACCATAAATATCGCGGTTGCTTAAAGGTATTAAATGACTGGCCCATTAAAAATAAACCAATCTACAAAACTAGCGTAATTCGTATTGTTGACCAACTTTCGTTCAATTTTGACCGCTCTGTCACATGGTACTATTTTCTTTGTGTTCAGTATCACATAATACATAATATACATAAAACATAGTCATTATTCATGTCCGCTATTCATGTCAGTGGAAGTTGCTCAGTTGTCCGTCTATTTCCGCCTTTTTTCGCCGATTCAGCATTTGGGCACCAATGCGGAAGTGCAGCTGGGCTTTAACACTGAGCGCTCGGTTGCACGGGGTTTCCTCGTCATGAATCCACGGGTCCGCCTGCAGTCCTTCCTCTTACCACTAGGGCCCAGCGCTTCAACGTTGGAGTGCCTCACTGGCCCCTTGGTCTAACATGGTTAAAATGGATTTTCAAGTCACAATAGGTTCATATAGGATGTCGTAAGACATGAATTTGCAACATAAAATGTCTGGGGTGAAACACCAAAGCCAGAGTAGATAAACTACCCCAGAAGTGTTTTAACACCTAACCATACTGGCTGGGTCAAAATGACCCTTCAGTGTAAAATACATAGTTTAACTATGAAATAAATAAAAAACATAACAAATGAAGACCTTTCTTCACAGGCTGTAGTTGTGGTTGTGGTTGTATTAAAATACATGATCTTCAGGATAAATTCAGGGTCAACAGAAATCTCTCCCTCAACCATATTTGATTAATAGAATTCAGAAACATTATTTAACTATGAGCACTACTGGTGTTTTAATCAAACTGCATTAATTAATGATTTAATGTTAATATTGTTATGATTTCAGCCAACCTTGCTCAGCTGTCCAGAGAGAATGCAGGTAATTACCTTCACATTTAGAAAAAAATAATACTGCGTGCGTGCGAGTGACAAGAGAGAGCTTGAGAATGCAGGGCCAGCTCATGCATTGGTGGCCGGGTTTCCAAAAGGGATTTTAGGTGGTGAGTAGCTTGCGCACATGCCCTCATTGGCCCCTAAGAGTGCACGTAGCAGCAAACCCGTTTCCCCAAAGTCTGACATTTAATTTAATAATATTTGGACTGCTGGACAGATGACAGGCTCTCTTTACTCTTATAAAAATATTATATATTTTTTTTCATGTGTGCGGCCTAGAGGGCATATTTGATTAATAGAATTCAGAAACATTATTTAACTATAAGCACTACTGGTGTTTTAATCAAACTGCATTAATTAATGAGTGATTTAATGTTAATATTGTTATGATTTCAGCCAACCTTGCTCAGCTGTCCAGAGAGAATGCAGGTAATTACCTTCACATTTAGAAAAAATGAATACTGCGTGCGTGCGAGTGACAAGAGAGAGCGAGTGACAAGAGAGAGCTTGAGAATGCAGGGCCAGCTCATGCATTGGTGGCCGGGTTTCCAAAAGGGATTTTAGGTGGTGCGTAGCTTGCGCACATGCCCCCATTGCCCCCTAAGACTGCACGTAGCAGCAAACCCGTTTCCCCAAAGTCTTCCCTGGCTACGCAGTGCGCAGCCGGTTTGGCGTTATGTGTGACCTAACTGTCGTCGGGAAACACCACTTGCGTAGATTATCTCACGTGTCTCCTTCACTGGCTTAGAAAACAGCACATAAGGCCTCCCCCGAAAACCTTCTGTTTTAATTTATTTTTAATGATTATTTTTTATTTTGTGAGAAGGAGCTGGAGCTGGAGGGCTTCAGCAGCTCCAGCTGGAGTTTTTTTTTACCAAAATAATTATTAAAAATAAATTATAACAGCAAATAACAAGCCACGCCCCCTTGCGTATTAGAAGAACAATATCAGTCAACAGAAAAACGTTTAGGTGTTTTTGATGAATCTATCATGGTTAAAATTGACTTTTAAGTTATAATAGGATTGTATAGAAATTGGGGCAGTTAAAATGAATATCAAATATCTAATTACTGAATCAAGCAACTTAAGAACTGTCTGGGGTGTTCACATAAGCCTGAGTAGACCAAATTTAAAAAAAAGTGAAATATCCCTTTAAGTGTCCCACTGAGCATTTGTCTAATAGACGTCTAATATTCGTCTAAAGGGCCGTCTAAAAATGTGATTAAAAAAAGCTAAAAATGTAAGTTTTTTAGACGTCTATCCTTAGATTAGAGGTTGATTAGTGGTTGTTTAAACGTCTATATATAGACGTTTAAACAACCGCAAAAAAGGTTTTATGTTCCCTGCAGGGTTCTATGTTCCCCACTCAACTAAAAAAGGTTCTAAGTTCCCCATTTAGCTATAAAGGTTATATGTTCCCCAATTAGCTATAAAGGTTATATGTTCCCCATTTAGCTATAGGTTCTATGTTCCCCATTTTCCTCTAAAAAAGGTTCTATGTTCCCCGCTCACCCAAAAATGCAGGAAAAAAAGGTTCTAAGTTCCCCATTTAGCTATAAAGGTTATATGTTCCCCAATTAGCTATAAAGGTTCTATGTTCCCCATTTAGCTATAGGTTCTATGTTCCCCATTTTCCTCTAAAAAAGGTTCTATGTTCCCCGCTCACCCAAAAATGCAGGAAATATTCATTTTGAATTTCAAATCATTAATATCATCTCTAAACACACATAACGGAACATTTTTTTGTGGACCCCAGGAAGACTAGCTGGTTGCTACGGCACCAGCTAATGGGGATCCTTAATAAAAATCAAAATCAAATCAAATTAGGGAGAAATGACTATCAGAAACCTGCCCTTTGGGCGACCTAAGGGCACCCCCTGGTGGCCACCTTGGTGGTATAGACTAGACTAGAGCAGTCCATTATTGTCTCCACCAGGCCGAAGACATGTGGAGAGTGTATGTTTTATTGTCTCCACCAGGCCGAAGACATGTGGAGAGTGTATGTTTTATTGTCTCCACCAGGCCGAAGACATGTGGAGAGTGTATGTTTTATTGTCTCCACCAGGCCGAAGGCATGTGGAGAGTGTATGTTTTATTGTCTCCACCAGGCCGAAGGCATGTGGAGAGTGTATGTTTTAATGTCTCCACCAGGCCGAAGGCATGTGGAGAGTATGTTTTATTGTCTCCACCAGGCCGAAGGCATGTGGAGAGTGTATGTTTTATTGTCTCCACCAGGCCGAAGGCATGTGAAGAGTGTATGTTTTAATGTCTCCACCAGGCCGAAGGCATGTGGAGTGTATGTTTTGCGGATTAACATGGACGATAATTATGTAAATAATTAATTAATGAGAGATTTAATGTTGATATTGTGATTATTTCAGCCAACCTTGCTCAGCTGTCCAGCGTAGAAATTAGGCTGAATCGCAGCGAGAGTCGAGTGGACCAACTGGCCGATAACAATGAAGGTAAATAACTTCACATGTTTCGTTTTATTGTCTCCACCAGGCCGAAGGCCTGTGGAGAGTATGTTTTATTGTCTCCACCAGGCCGTAGGCATGTGGAGAGTGTGGGTGCCATTTTGAAGATCCGTTTTACAATGGGGTAATACATAAATTGCCCTTGCTCTGCGCACAATCGTATTATGAAAGGCTTATCGGCCCGTGTTGAACGCACACACATATGGCATACAGCGTTCCTGAATATTTTAGCATTGTGGGAGTGTCCATATGTTAATTATTTTCGCTTTGCGCAAAAGCCCCTTGACTTTTGACTCTTCACTGGCTATGCAGTGTGCAGCCGGTTTGGTGTTATGTGTGACCTAACTGTTGTCTTGTCAATCAATCAATCAATCAATCAAAGTATTTAGACAGCTACATAGGTATCGACAGAATTCAGTTTTATAATTTCACATTGTTCTAATGAATATTGACCAGACACAATAGCCACTATAGTTCCACACTCACTCTAGAGGGCCACTATAGTTCCACACTCACTCCAGAGGGCCACTATAGTTGCAATGGTAGGCCTCAGGCCTACCATACTGGTATTACCGTAATAATAATAATAAAAAAACAAAGCTACAGTACATACAGTAAAGCGTTTACAAGTATACTGTACAGAACAACATGTAATAATACTGTACAAGTGTACAGGGTTCCTACCACCATGAAATTCAGTGAAATATTTTTTATTTTAAAATACAGGCCTAGAAAAGCTCATTGGAATTAAAATGTTTGGATATCATTGATAATAGCAACCTAACTGTAATGACATGCTTAGGTATTCCAGGCCACTAGGTGGCACTGTTGTCTGTGAGAATACACTGCTGGGTATTTGGAGGGAGAACGCAGAATGAAGATTCATTCATTGTTGACTAGTCCTGAGTGTCAGACGTCCATAGTGTTAGTTACTTTTTTACATTGTTCTTTTTCCATGTTGTGTTGCTTGGGGGGATTGCATGGGATGCATTACTGTACTCAGCAGCATGTACAGTAATAATCCACGCGAGGAAAAAAATAATAATCCACGGACACGATCATTTTTCATGGCCCCATCCGACCTCATCCTACGTTATAAAGAGTAAAATCCACGTAGGAATCGTTGTAGAACCACTATAGTTTGTCATAAAATGAACACAGGTGAGCGCCGCCATCTTGCTCAGAGCGTAGCCTGGAGACCAGAGACGTTTAGAGAGAGAGAGAGAGTGACGACAACATACCGTTCAGTGACTCATGAAGCTCCGTGAATATAAACAGTGAACGGGGTTGTCGCAACTCTCTCATCTAAACGGCTCTGCCTCCGACAGAAACACAACTCTCTCCTCTACACGGCTCTGCCTCCGACAGAAAGACAAGGGAAGTTTTTTGAGCATGACAACGAAGCAACTAGACCCGATTGAATGGGAAACATCGTGTGTAACAAACGCCGACACTGTTTGTTGTACTATTACTAAAAAACGATCTAAAATAAAGGGATTTAAGATCAGAACCAGTGCCACCACACACATTAAAATGCCCCCCCCCCCCCCCCCAAAAAAAAGTGCCAAACCAACTGCAGGGCATTGGAGCAACAGAAAATATTAGCAAAGTAATTAAGCAAACCCATTTTCTAAACCTAAACCCAAGTCTTCTGCTAATGAAGATGATGTGTGCACAGCCTACCTCCTCCGTGACTGCTTGTAGGCTAATGGATCGCCAGGTTAGTTTTGTAGCATTCGTTTTTATTTTTTAAGGTATTGTGTAATGAAAACAACATAACGATTTATTAACAGTTAAAACTGGCAGAATTATTATAGATTTCATATACAATAATATGAAATATGTAGAGCATTATTTTTATTCAAATTTATTTTGCTAGCTTTAGTTAATATGAACCACATTATAACCATATAAAATGAAATGGGAGTTAAATGCTGCAATTTGTAAAAAAAAAAAAAAAAAAGGCAAAATATGACTCCTAACGTCGTTGAAGTGGGACTCATAAAATCTCCCTGGGACTCGTCTAAAAGACCACCCCTGCATCCCGGGACTCATTACATTGAAAACCTATTTACCGGTACATCACTTCTGCCTACTGTATAAACAAGAACAACCCCACCACCATCATCCTCCTCCTCCTACTCCTCCTCCTCTGCCTCATCCTCATCCTCCTCCTCCTCCTCTGCCTCATCCACCTCCTCCTCCTCTGCCTCATCATCCTCCTCCTCCACCTCCTCCCCCTCCTCCTCCTCTGCCTCATCATCATCATCATCATCATCCTTCTCCTCCTCCTCCTCCTCCTCCTCCTCTGCCTCATCATCATCATCCTCTATCACAAGTTCATTGCGGAACTCTTGTTCCTCATCGCTCTCATGATCTTCCTCAGCCACCACAGCAGCTTCCTCTCTAGCCCTCACAAGCTGCTCTCTACCCGCCTGGCATGGCTGTCCCTCCTTGAGGCAGTGAATTAGCTGGTCTTTGCTCCCATCAACTGCCACAGTCAGCCCACACACCTTGTGAGGATAACAAAAATCAGCAATTAGCCATGGCTACACCACTCTCTGTCACACACACACACACACATTGAACCACCCATTCTTTGAGGAAGTTATCAGGGCCCCAGGGATGTTCTGCATAGCCTTCACATCACGGACGGCCCCCTTAAACACGATAAAAGGTTTCAACTTTGTCCCGTCCGCTTTTGCTGCCAGAGCCACAGTGACGCGTGCCTTCTCATGACCGGTGGTTTTGAGTGAGGCGATGCGGGCTCTTCTTGCGTTGACTGTACTGGCACCCACCATGTCAAACCAGACAGCTGTTTCATCCATGGCAATGATATTCTTGGCATGGATCTTTTTGCTCTCTATCTGGCGACCAGAGAAGACGATGAAGTTTACAATCTTCTCAATGGGAGCGTCTTTCTGAGCAACAGTTGTTCTCCTCCTGAGTGAAAAATTGTTACGTCGGAGGAATCTATGAAGCCACCCAGTAGTCGCCAAAAACACCTCCCTGTCTCTCTTATCTCCCACCGTGGAGCACAAGGACTTCGCCTTCAGTCGAATCATTTTCCGAGAGACTCGTAGGTTCTTTCCACGTGTGGTGTATCCATTGACACAGGGTAGTTTCCAGCTCCTCACTCACTTTCTTCCTCCCAGCTCCACCCATCAAACGAGCCCTTTTGCCATTCGAGTCGGCTTGAAAGGACATTTCATCTTTCTTAATAATAATAATAATAATAATTAATAATAATTTAAGTAGATAGAGTTTGTTGCTTCCACCAACTTTCAACCTCATCTGAGTGTGTTGCTTCCATCAATGTGGAGTTATTTTTGCATACATGAAGATAAATAATAAAGAATGAATAAAGAATGCATGAGGCTCAATTAAAAGTACAACTCTTCTATGCAAAAATGAGTTAATCTGAGTTTATTTAAATCAATCTTGACATTATGTGCATCAATCAATTAAAACTTCCCCAACAAGTAATAATAGTGACACATGTTATAGCATTCTTAGGTCGATTTTGAAAGTGGTAAAACCCATGTGGTAATACATAAATTGGCCTCGCTCTGCGCCCTTTCGTATTATGGAAGCCGTATCGGCCCGTGTTGAACGCACACACATATGGCATACGACGTTCCTGAATATTTTAGCATTGTGGGAGTGTCCATATGTTAATTATTTTCGCTTTGCGCAATTTGCTATTTAGCCCCTTGACCTAAAAATACTCAGCGCATAACGATAAGACGTGCGTCTGACCACCTCTTAAATGCAAAAAGCATTGTTTGATTTTACACTTGAGCGGCTCTGAACTCTGCTGGAGTGTTGCCATGTCTGTTTATTATAAACGGCTTCTTTTTCTGTAAAGTTGCTTGTAAATATTGGTAGTTGTACTAGTTGCTTTTCTTGTTTCTAAAGTGGTTATTTGGGCTTTTCTCATAATGTTGTTTAAACCAGTGATCCTCACACAGCATATTCCCATGTCAAGGATCCCCAGATGAATGCATTTGCCCAACTAAGGACGGCTAATCCAAAAATTAAATTACATTTTTCCAAGATTACTTTTGAAAATAGCAGATCTACCAGCTCACAATGCATCACATTCATCCATTAAAACTATGAACTCTGACTGCAGGGGGATATATATAATGATCATTATAACAATGTGCAAGAAAATATTTAAAAATATGGAAGAACTTTATATTTGTGGACAATCAAAATATGTTTTTTATTTTAATGTGGTGTCATTAAAATTTATCTGGATATGGCAGACTCAATATCTAGAAAATAAAAACATGGCACTTCATTTAAAATAGGTTACAGACCCCTGTTATATGCGCTTCTTTTGGGATTATTTTTATAATTTATTATATTATTTAGTTGGTAAAACGGCCATAATTCTTTCATTTCTCAACCTTTAAAAAAAATAAAAACATCTCCATAATCCGTGGGAGGTTTGCTTTTCACACCCGATTCAAGTCTTCTTCAATAAAATGCTACGAGCGAAGACCATATACCATCGGGGCCACAGCATTACGCAGCACGCATTCAATTAACTAATTTCTTCATCGTGACTTGAATGAAATAAAATATAATAAACGTTATTTTACTGGTGTTTTTCAATGGAAACAAATTATTTTGAGGCATAAAGGTGACAGCATGCAGTGCAATAGGAATAATTAACCCAAATGCGACAAAGTCATGTCATGTCTTCTATGGTGCCAGCTGACTGGTAAAGAGAATAGTACGGACATGTTGATTGGGTACGTCTCAAACACTCCTTAAACACTCCCATGACTAATTCAAGGCTGTTTCGCGCAATCCACGGGGTGTCGAAAGTGCTTCTTAACATGTCCAAAATTGCTATATGACATTCCAGTTAGGGTAAGTGCTATGGGCCATGATGGAGTCTGAAAAGGTGGGTCTTCCGCCGTAGCCTGAAAACCCACCTTTTCAGACTCCATCATGGCCCATAGCACTTACCCTAACCCCTTAGATAGCATTTCTGTTGACTTAGATAGCATTTGACACAGACTTATAGCATGTTATGTAGACAGCACTATAATTGTATTGTATATAGTCATAGCACGCCATAGTACATATGTATAGCATAGTAGTAAATATGTATAGTGTATGTATAGTTTCATTATATAGATATTCCACTGTTACTTTCTTAGCTTACGCATGTTTCATGATAAATGCTTTTATGTGATGTATTCCCATGCTTTTGTTCTTGCTTAAATGTAAGTCGCTCTGGATTAAGAGTGTCTGCTAAATGCCTAAATTGTAAATTGTAATTCCACACGCCCCCACCTCTTAAAACTGTAATATTATATGGAATTTCATTGGATCTGCTTAATCGAGGCCAATCTGTTTTCCCAAGAATGAGCTCTTACCTTCACTTTGGTATTCTTCATGCAACGTTAAGAAATATTGAAAACTATCTGCGACTGAAATACATCACCGGGAAAAGCAAATGATAGAAATAAAGTCAATGGCTGGGTTTCCCAAACGCATATGGCGTAAGACTTGTAGTGCCGCACATGCTCAGATGCCCTCTAGGCCGCACACAGAAGCCTGTGAACATAGACATTCCGTGCATAGATGTGCCACACAATGGTAGGCCTGAGGCCTATATATATTCTTTTTAAATATATTTTCATGTGTGTGGCCTAGAGGGCATCTGAGCATGTGCTACACCATACCACTTACACCATGTGTCCTTTGGGAAACCGGGCCAATATCAGTCACCAGAAGCAGAGACGTGTGATTTCAATTAGTCTAACATGGTTAAAATGGATTTTCAAGTCACAATAGGTTCATATAGGATGTCGTAAGACATGAATTTGCGGAGTCTTCTAGTGTCTATAGGGCACGGGTTGCCCCGTGACATAAGCACTACTGGTGTTTTAATCAAACTGCACTAATTGCACTGATTTAATGTTAATATTGCTATCATTTCAGCCAACCTTGCTGATGTGAGTCGAATGGACTCAACTGTCCAGCAACTGGCCAGAGAGAATGCAGGTAATTACCTTCACATTTAGAAAAGAAAAAGATGTACCTACAATGAATACTGCGTGGACTCAGAGATTGAGTAGAGGTGGACTCAGGTGTAGGAGCCGGTTGGAGCCGGTTGGAGCCAATGGCTGCGCTGACGGATCTATAGGGAGGGAATAGGCACAGAAACAGACCTGTAGGACTACGGCCGTAACACACCCTTTTCCCCGAAAACCTTCTTAGCCTACTGTGACAAAACTAGTCACAACCCAGGGCACGGAAGGACACGACACAGGCAGTTGTTCTCAAGTAGGCTGTTTATTCCTCCTAAGCCAGGGAATTGGTCATCAAACACTGTCTCCGTCATTAACAGGAGCCTAAACTAAAGTGTAACAAATCAAACGCAGCTCGCGGAGTCAGTTTAGTCAGTCAACCTCAAGGGGGGTTCTTGCCATGCTCAAAGGCTCATTCTATACTCAAGGGGTTAACATGCTGCATTACTATGTGGGCGTATAAGTGTGTGCAAGTCTCACACATCATTCGCCGATGCGGCAGTCAGCTGACCAATTGGGCAGGCTACTTAAGCTCACTAGACTCCATGCTCTTCCTGCCTTCCTCTGCTCATGGTTCCCGGTTGTATGTGATGTTTTCTCCCACCACCAACCCAGCACCACCGGTGGGCTCTGCTATCTATGCTCCCCATGGGGGGGTTATTGTATATCTATCTCCCTGCTCTTATGTTTTATGATGTTGCTTAATCATGCCGAGCAGGGAGAAATCCAGCAGAGCCGAACGCCAAGTCAAATATCATATGCACACTTGTTACTCATTCTGCAAATAAATATTGTTTAATCTATTCGTGAGTTGTCTGACTGAAGTCACATTGTCCTCAATGTGAATCCTATAACATGAACTAAACAGTCACCGTGTGACATTAAACATCCAATTATAACAGGCAGGAATGTGGAGTATTGTGTGGCTCTGTCTGGACCCAGCTAGCCTCTCACTGCAACAGAGAACACATTAAAGCACATTAGCTTCCTTATATACACAGCAGCTGTCCTTCATTTAATTGACACAATCTGCTGCAGGTGCGCCTGCCTGTGAGCTGGCAAAGCAAGCCCTGTCACCCCACTCACAGACACCTTGATCCCACCCCCTGCCACACCTACATACTGTCCTACACAGCAGGTTGAAAACCTTCTTAGCCTACGTACTACTGTCCCACACAGCAGGTTGAAACCTTAGCCTACGTACTACTGTCCTACACAGCAGGTTGAAAACCTTCTTAGCCTACGTACTACTGTCCTACACAGCAGGTTGAAAACCTTCTTAGCCTACGTACTACTGTCCTACACAGCAGGTTGAAAACCTTCTTAGCCTACGTACTACTGTCCTACACAGCAGGTTGAAAACCTTCTTAGCCTACCTACTACTGTCCTACACAGCAGGTTGAAACCTTAGCCTACGTACTACTGTCCTACACAGCAGGTTGAAACCTTAGCCTACGTACTACTGTCCTACACAGCAGGTTGAAACCTTCTTAGCCTACGTACTGCTGTCCTACACAGCAGGTTGAAAACCTTCTTAGCCTAAGTACTACTGTCCTACACAGCAGGTTGAAAACCTTCTTAGCCTACCTACTACTGTCCTACACAGCAGGTTGAAACCTTAGCCTACGTACTGCTGTCCTACACAGTAGGTTGAAACCTTAGCCTACGTACTACTGTCCTACACAGCAGGTTGAAACCTTAGCCTACGTACTACTGTCCTACACAGCAGGTTGAAACCTTAGCCTACGTACTACTGTCCTACACCGCAGGTTGAAACCTTAGCCTACGTACTGCTGTCCTACACAGCAGGTTGAAACCTTAGCCTACGTACTGCTGTCCTACACAGTAGGTTGAAACCTTAGCCTACGTACTGCTGTCCTACACCGCAGGTTGAAAACCTTCTTAGCCTACGTACTGCTGTCCTACACAGCAGGTAGATAAACTACCCCAGAAGTGTTTTAACCCACTTATGGCCACCCTTAATAACATCTTATTGGGCCTTTGGCCAGCTTTGGCTGACTTTTTGAATGACAATAGAATAATGTGCGATATGACCACAATGTCACGAAATCTTATTTTAAAGCTGCACGTCTCTAGTTTACACCGAAAACTTTTTATGTTCCTAGCATGTTCCATCGTTTACTTATAAGCATTTTAGTACACCTTGGTTTGACTTATCACTGAAACCAAGGTCTACTAAAAAGCTTATAAGTAAACGATGGAACAAGCTATAATCATAATTATTTTTTCATTGTAAAGTAGTGACTTGGAGCTATAAAATGAGACATTTCGTGACATTGTGGTCATATCTCACATTTTTCGATTGCCATTCAAAAAGTCGCCAAATCTGGCCAATGCCCAATTTCTTAATTCGTCATTTTAATGCAAATCGCAGATCAGCGATCTAAATAAAATACATCACGTTTTACTTTCACTTTCAAAGTAATACCCAGAATTGCCACCAGATGGCGGGAACGTACCATTATGCTGATTTTGGCTAAAGTGTCAAATCTGGCTAAATCACTTCCTGTCAAACGGAGGTAAACAACCGAGGCTAGTTTGACCCCAAGCACATAGCTTGGTTGTCCGGATTGCTAAGCTAACATTAGCTTTTTCATAACTTAGTCAAATCAAGCTTAAAAACGGCCAGGAACATCCAAAAATCTCAATTTTTTTTCCGCGAATCACATAGAGACGGCGCGCATGCACGATAGTGCACGATCGCGCGGGTTTCGGCCGGTTTTTGATAGATTACATTAAAAAAATTTAAAAAAGGCAAAAAATTCCATTCTTTTGTTATAATAAGACGTACTGACAGGGCAGTACGTCTACTACGTCAATAACGCCATTGGCCACGAGGGATTTGTTGATTTAACACGCAGATAACGTCATTGGCCACTAGGGGGTTTAACACCTAACCATACTGGCTGGGTCAAAAATGACCCTTCAGTATAAAATAAATAGTTTAACTATGAAATAAAAAACATAACATTTCTTCACAGGCGGGTTGTATTAAAATACATGATCTTCAGGATAAATTCAGGGTCAACCGAAATCTCTCCCTCAACCATATTTGATTAATACAAAACATTATTTAACTATAAGCACTACTGGTGTTTTAATCAATCTGCACTAATTAATGAGTGATTTAATGTTTATATTGCTATCATTTCAGCCAACCTTGCTCAGCTGTCCAGCGTAGAAATGTGGCTGAATCAAAATGTGAGTCGAATGGACTCAACTGTCCAGCAACTGGCCGGAGAGATTTCAGGTAATTACCTTCACATTTAGAAAAGAAAAAGATGTACCTACAATGAATGGTAAATGGTAAATGGTGCATTTATATAGCGCCTTTATCCAAGGCGCTTTACAGAGATTGTGCATTACATTCACCCATTCATACACCGATGGCAGCGGAAACCATGCAAGGCACCAACTAGCACATCGGGAGCAATTAGGGGTTCAGTGTCTTGCCCAAGGACACTTCGACAGTAACTCTGGGGGAGCCCGGGTTCGAACTGGCAACCTTACGGTTACCATCCAGGCACTCTACCCCTGAGCCACCGCCGCCCCGATGAATACTGCGTGGACTCAGAGATTGAGTAGAGGTGGACTCAGGTGTAGGAGCCGGTTGGAGCCGGTTGGAGCCAATGGCTGCGCTGACGGATCTATAGGGAGGGAATAGGCACAAAAACAGACCTGTAGGACTACGGCCGTAACACACCCTTTTCCCCGAAAACCTTCTTAGCCTACTGTGACAAAACTAGTCACAACCCAGGGCACGGAAGGACACGACACAGGCAGTTGTTCTCAAGTAGGCTGTTTATTCCTCCTAAGCCAGGGAATTGGTCATCAAACACTGTCTCCGTCATTAACAGGAGCCTAAACTAAAGTGTAACAAGTCACATTGTCCTCAATGTGAATCCTATAACATGAACTAAACAGTCACCGTGTGACATTAAACATCCAATTATAACAGGCAGGAATGTGGAGTATTGTGTGGCTCTGTCTGGACCCAGCCTCTCACTGCAACAGAGAACACATTAAAGGACATTAGCTTCCTTATAGACACAGCAGCTGTCCTTCATTTAATTGACACAATCTACTGCAGCTGCGCCTGCCTGTGAGCAAGCTCTGTCACCCCACTCACAGACACCTTGATCCCGCCCCCTGCCACACCTACATACTGTCCTACACAGCAGGTTGAAACCTTAGCCTACGTACTGCTGTCCTACACAGCAGGTTGAAACCTTAGCCTACGTACTGCTGTCCTACACAGCAGGTTGAAACCTTAGCCTACGTACTGCTGTCCTACACCACAGGTTGAAACCTTAGCCTACGTACTGCTGTCCTACACAGCAGGTTGAAACCTTAGCCTACGTACTGTTGTCCTACACAGCAGGTTGAAACCTTAGCCTACGTACTGCTGTCCTACACAGCAGGTTGAAAACCTTAGCCTACGTACTACTGTCCTACACAGCAGGTTGAAACCTTAGCCTACGTACTACTGTCCTACACAGCAGGTTGAAACCTTAGCCTACGTACTGCTGTCCTACACAGCAGGTTGAAACCTTAGCCTACGTACTGCTGTCCTACACAGCAGGTTGAAAACCTTAGCCTACGTACTACTGTCCTACACAGCAGGTTGAAAACCTTAGCCTACGTACTACTGTCCTACACCGCAGGTTGAAACCTTAGCCTACGTACTGCTGTCCTACACCGCAGGTTGAAAACCTTCTTAGCCTACGTACTACTGTCCTACACCGCAGATTGAAAACCTGCTATGTTCCCCATTTAGCTATAAAGTTCTATGTAACCCGTTTTCCTCTAAAAAAAAGGTTCTATATGGTGGAGAGTGTATGTTTTATTGTCTCCACCAGGTGGTGGTCCAAATGGTTGATTTTGCCTTTTTTCTTTCTGTCAAATTTTAAAAATAGACTCACATTGTGTTGTCGGCTATATTCATTCATATATGGGCCGGGGATAGCTCTGGTCCATAGCTCTAATGCGTTGCATTAGAGCTATGTTACTCTCAACTTCCGCCGCTCGCATTAATGCAGACCAGCCTCTCCTCTTTAGCGTAAATAAAAAGAACGCTTTTGCTACTCACCAAAACAAAGGCGAGTTGTGTCATTAGAAAGCCTACTTTCCTTAGTGGACGCACTCTGAGCCCCCCACCACATGTATAAACTGTACTTTTTGGCCAAAAGGGGATTTGAGAACTGTAGTATAGAGAACTGCCCCATAGAGAATATTGTTCCTCCGGTGAAAGAAAATCCCTTTCTGGCCAAAAAGTACAGTTTATACATGTGGTGGGGGGGGGCTCAGAGTGCGTCCACTAAGGAAAGTAGGCTTTCTAATAACACAACTCGCCTTTGTTTTGGTGAGTAGCAAAAACATTTTTTTTATTTACGCTAAAGAGGAGAGGCTGGTCTGCATTCATGCGAGCGGCGGAAGTTGAGAGTAACATAGCTCTAAATGAAATTAGAGCTATGGACCAGAGCTAGGCCGGGGCATTCCCATGTATGGGGATTATAAGCTACTGTAATTCAGATGGAAGTTAATTAAAGTGGGTTATGTTTGGAATTGTAACAGCTGAAATCAATTAAAGGAGCCTTTTCTGCCTAATCATTAAAGGACCACTTCACCACTTTTCAACCTATCTTCATATAATAGGTCCTCACTAATAATCATGATAAAATGGAACGATTTTTTCCTACTCAGTCTGTGTCTCATAGGAGGGCTGTGGGCAGTTTAGAAACCGTCTTCCAGTGACATCATCATTAGGCAGATCTTTTTTTTTTTTTTAAACAAGATTTTTTTTACAAAAATGTTTAGATTTTCATTATCGTGAAAACGATGGCTTCCATTTTCGCATTGCAACTTTTCAGGACTAGAAAGCCTGCAGTTTCTATTAGCTTGTATTCCCCATTGATGATGTCACTGGAAGACGGTTTCTAAACTGCCCACAGCCCTCCTATGAGACACAGACAGAGTAGAAAAGAATTGCGCCATTTTTTCATGATTATTAGCGAGGACCTATTATATGAAGATAGGTTGAAAAGTGGTGAAGTGGTCCTTTAAGGGAACACTCCTGCCTACCAGTGACATCATTGTCCCCCTGACAATGATGTCACTGGTGAGCAGGAGTGAATGTGAAGAGCAACCAGGAGTGAAGGACTCCTGTGACCTCGCTGGTTTGGAAAACCAGGAGCTGAAGTGGGACTGGAGGTGTTGAGTCAAAACTCCGGAGTAGGCGTCTTCCATAATGTGGCCAACACTACACTTCCCAGAGTGCAGCAGCAAAATGGCTGCTGCTAATTAGGAGCACCTGAAGGGTTTAAAATGCCACACAAACAAACAGAAACCAGAGAGAAGAAGCTCCAATTTGTTGAATTAAATTCTGAATCAAATTCTTATTAGGACTCTTATTAGGCCTCCTGTGTGATATAGCTGAATATGGATAGGCCAGAAGTCTGCTCTACTGTATTTTAACATTAAGTTATAATGGTGGTGAAGTCTGCTCTACTGTATTTTAAGTTTTTTAACATTAAGAATGGTGGTGAAGTCTGCTCTACTGTATTTTAACATTAAGTTATAATGGTGGTGAAGTCTGCTCTACTGTATTTTAACATTAAGTTATAATGGTGGTGAAGTCTGCTCTACTGTATTTTAACATTAAGTTATAATGGTGGTGAAGTCTGCTCTACTGTATTTTAACATTAAGTTATAATGGTGGTGAAGTCTGCTCTACTGTATTTTAACATTAAGTTATAATGGTTGTGCCTGGAGAGGTAGTACTTGGTTTACAAGTGGCTCGGGAGCCACATGCGGCCTGCAGGTTAATATCGGAATACTGATACTGGCTATTATTGATTTCAGCTGTTACAATTGCAAACATGACCCACTTTAACTTCCGTCTAAATTAGTACATGGGAATTAAGGATTATATGAATATAGCCGAGAACATGTGTGTGTGAGTGGGGAACATAGAACCTTTATTTAGAGGAAAATGGGGAACATACTGTAGAACCTTTATAGCTAAAGGAGGAACATAGAACCCTGGGAACCCTTGGGGCACGGTGGCACAGTTGGTAGTGCTGTCTCACAGCTAGAAGGTCCTGGGTTCGATTCCCACTGGGGACGCCGTGGGGACTGGCGGCGTGTTTCCTCCTCCGCGTCATCAGTGCCCATACCCGAGGCACTGATATCTACAAGATCATAGAATGAGCTGCCCCCCCTCGCTAGCTCTCTCATTCTCTCTCTCTCTCTCTTTTAGCTCTCTCATTCTCTCTCTCTCTCTTTTCTCTCTCTACAGTATCTCTCTCTCTCTCTCTCTCTCTCTCTCTCTCTCTCTCTCTCTCTCTCTCTCTCTCTCTCTCTCTCTCTCTCTCTCTCTCTCCCTCTCTTTTAGCTCTCTCTCTCTCTCTCTCTCTCTCTCTCTCTCTCTCTCTCTCTCCCTCTTTTAGCTCTCTCTCTCTCTCTCTCCCTCTCTCTCTCTCTCTCCCTCTCTTTTAGCTCTCTCTCTCTCTCTCTCTCTCTCTCTCTCTCTCTCTCTCTCTCTCTCTCTCTCTCTCTCTCTCTCTCTCTCTCTCTCTCTCTCTCTCTCTCTCTCTCTCTCTCTCTCTCTCTCTCTCTCATGTAATTAATCATCTAATGAATGTTTTTATAATCATATGAATAATGTGATAATCTCTTGTGTTGACAGACCAACCAAAGGTGGCCTTCAGTGCTCATTATTTGGGTCATGGATATATTGGACCATATAGTTCTACAACCACTCTGGTTTATCAGAGAGTTCACACCAACATCGGCAACGCCTACAATACATCTACCGGTAGGTGGTGATTAACTTAATTATGCTAATGAGATTTACATTAAGTGATTAAGGTGATTAATGTGCTTTATGACCCTTGACCTGTGTGTGTGTGTGTGTGTGTGTGTGTGTGCGTGTGTGCGTGTGTGCGTGCGTGTGTATGACCCCAACATGACCCCTGCGTGTGCGTGCCTGCGTCCGTCCGTGCGTGCGTGCGAACATGACCCCAAAATGACCCCTGTGTGTGTGTGTGTGTGTGTGTGTGTGTGTGTGTGTGTGTGTGTGTGTGTGCGTGTGTGTGTGCGAACATGAGCCAAACATGACCCCAACATGACGCCTGTGTGTGTGTGTGTGTGTGAACATGACCCCAACATGACCCCTGCGTATGTGTGTGTGTGTGTGTGTGTGTGTGTGTGTGTGTGTGTGTGTGTGTGTGCGTGCGTGTGTGAACATGACCCCAACATGACCCCTGCGTGTGCGTGCGTCCGTCCGTGCATGCGAACATGACCCCAAAATGACCCCTGCGTGTGTGTGTGTGTGCGTGTGCGTGTGTGCGTGCGTGCGAACATGAGCCCAACATGACCCCTGTGTGTGTGTGTTTGTGTGTGTGTGTGTGTGTGTGCGTGCGTGCGTGTGTGTGCGTGCGTGTGTGCGAACATGAGCCCAACATGACCCCAACATGACCCCTGTGTGTGTGTGTGTGTGTGTGTGTGTGTGTGTGTGTGTGTGTGTGTGTGTGTGTGTGTGTGTGTGTGTGTGTGTGTGCGCGCGAACATGACCCCAACATGACCCCTGCGTGTGCGTGCGTGTGGACATGACCCCAACATGACCCCAACATGACCCCTGTGTGTGCGTGCGTGTGAACATGACCCCAACATGACCCCTGTGTGTGTTGCAGGCTTTTTTCACGCTCCATCCAGAGGCGTTTATTACTTCAGATTCACTGCAGCTACCTTTGGATCATCACAGGATATGGGGATCTACATGTATAAAAATAATCAGATACTCATTAGTAACTGGGGAGAAAATAATCATGACCACTTTGAATTCATGTCTAATGCAGTGGTGGTGGAGATGGAGCAGGGAGACACAGTAGACATGAGGTTATATGGTCATAGTTCCTTCAGGCTCTATGATGACTCATACAACCAGAACACCTTCAGTGGTTTCCTGCTCTATGCTCTGTAACACTGATGGAGACTCACTGAGTACATTTACTCACATACTCTATGCTCTGTAACACTGATGGAGACTCACTGAGTACATTTACTCACATACTCTATCCTCTGTAACACTGATGGAGACTCACTGAGTACATTTACTCACATACTCTATGCTCTGTAACACTGATGGAGACTCACTGAGTACATTTACTCACATACTCTATGCTCTGTAACACTGATGGAGACTCTCTGAGTACATTTACTCACATACTCTATCCTTTGTAACATGCATTAACCGTTTAAGCACAATTTACTACTTTGTTTCTTCCAAAACTGCAGATCTACAAGCTCACAATGTGCTGTAATGCACCATGCTATGATCTTGTGAATCTGCTATTTGTGAAAGATTTTGACAGAAAGTGAAATAGTACATAATGAGTACTGTATGTTTTTATCACAATACTGTTGTACTTTTACAGGCCTGTATTCTGTAGCAGAGTATTTCTACATGGTGGTTATACTTACAGGTCATTGTGGATAAGAGTATAAACGTCTAATATTGTAACTTTTACTTTTACTCTAGTACAAATGTGAGTACTTCTTCCTCCACTGGTCCTGCTAGCATTACATTAAAGGGACACTTCACCCCTTTTGTTACCAGATCTTATTGTAATGATGTTTGGGAGACTAGAAACACCGTCCTGGGGTTTCTATGTGGTAATAATGATGAGTTTTTAGATATGTTAGTATTTCATAATGTCCATGATGTCATGGACACTGAGCTCACTACCTTCCTGCACTACAATTCCCATAATGCTTTGGTGCACTGCTCCTCCTTGTGGATAGGGGGAGGTGCTGTCTTACTGAGACAACATGTAGTCCAGGAAGGGAGTGAGCCCAGTGTCCATGACATCACGGACACTTTGAAATACTAAAATATCTAAAAATACATTTTATTAATTATTACCCACATAAACCCCCCCCAGGAAAATGAAGTGTCCCTTTAACTAATTTACCTCCAACACTGCCATCTAGTGGTTGAAAATTAACTCACAGATCGCCAGCCGTTCACTTAGAGCGTCTTAATTTGAAAAGCCGTTTTAGCAGGAAACTGAGAGACAGGAAGTGAAAAACCGCTATGTAAGATGTCCCGTGAAAGTTTTTTAATTTAATACCAAACGAGTCACCCATTTACCAACACCCCCCTCTCCCTAAAGTAATCTAAGTAAATTATGCTTAAACGGTTAAACCTAACCTTATTCCTAACCTTAACCTCAGTAAAACTATGTCTAAACCTAACCTTATTCCTAACCTTAACCCATTCTGAACGGGAACCCATTTTGGTGTTAGCATCATGTTATGCTTTAGCTTTTGAAAAATAGCAGATCTACAAGCTCGTAGCGCGCCACCGAGTGGCGCGCTATGAGCTTGTAGGTCTGCTATTTTTCAAAAATCGAAGAACGACTGACATTTTTAGAATCTGATCTCAGGTCAGAATGGGTTAATCAGACCAGTGTGTGTCCAGTGGAAACCTCGTATGAATCTTATCTCAGGTCAGAATGGGTTAATCTCAGTATAACTATGTCTAAACCTGACCTTATTCCTAACCTTAACCTCAGTAAAACTATGTCTAAACCTAACCTTAACTTCAGTAAAACTATGTCTAAACCTAACCTTATTCCTAACCTTAACCTCAGTAAAACTATGTCTAAACCTAACCTTATTCCTAACCTTATCCTCAGTAAAACTATGTCTAAACCTAACCTTAACTTCAGTAAAACTATGTCTAAACCTAACCTTATTCCTAACCTTAACCTCAGTAAAACTATGTCTAAACCTAGCCTCATTCCTAACCTTAACCCATTCTGAATGGGAACCCATTTTGGTGTTAGCATCATGTTATGCTTTAGCTTTTGAAAAATTGCAGATCTACAAGCTCATAGCGCGCCACCAAGTGGCGCGCTACGAGCTTGTAGGTCTGCTATTTTAAAAAAATCGAAGAACGACTGACGTTTTTAGAATCTGATCTCAGGTCAGAATGGGTTAATCAGACCAGTGTGTCTCCAGTGGAAACCTCGTATGAATTTTATCTCAGGTCAGAATGGGTTAACCTCAGTAAAACTATGTCTAAACCTAACCTTATTCCTAACCTTAACCTCAGTAAAACTATGTCTAAACCTAACCTTATTCCTAACCTTAACCTCAGTAAAACTATGTCTAAACCTAACCTTATTCCTAACCTTAACCTCAGTAAAACTATGTCTAAACCTAACCTTATTCCTAACCTTAACCTCAGTAAAACTATGTCTAAACCTAACCTTATTCCTAACCTTAACCTCAGTAAAACTATGTCTAAACCTAGCCTTATTCCTAACCTTAACCTCAGTAAAACTATGTCTAAACCTAACCTTATTCCTAACCTTAACCTCAGTAAAACTATGTCTAAACCTAACCTTATTCCTAACCTTAACCTCAGTAAAACAAATAAAGAATAGAAGAACCACGGCACAGAGCGGTCGAGGGGCGTACCGTACCGTACCATACTGTACCGTACCGTACCGTACCACACTGCACCCGTACCGTACCGTACCGTACCATGCTCGATAACCGATACCCGAAACAATCCGATAACAAGCTTATTGAGTACCCGGTATCAATAAGCTTTGGGCTTATCCAGTACATGTTATCGATAAGCTTTGGGCTTATTGAGTATACCCGTTATCAATAATCTTTGGGCTTATCAAGCCTGTTATGGAGCATGTTACGGCCCATGACGTCATGTTTAAACAATCAAGACAAGAGGCGATCAAAAAATACATTTAATCATCCACGCTGGCACAAACATGTTGGTCTAAAAGTTTATTGATACCTGCCGACCAGCGCTGTCCAGGTGAACAACATTACGCTTTTAAAGTGACATATTAACCAGTTAACAGTTTATTTAATATTATTATTTTGGTAAGAAGGTCAATTGCCTTCCGTCTGTTAGAAAAGTACTGTATTTAAGGCCCTTAGTAAAAGATACTGGTTCTGTTTAGAATGTTATCGTCTCCTGTCTTTCCACAAAATAATAGAAAATGCTCGACAGTGGTCTCGATAAGAACCCGGCTTGATAAGGTGATCGATAAGGTGATCGATATCGATAAGAACCCGGCTCGATAAGCCTGATCGATAAGGTGATCGTTATCTATACAAATGAACTATATATATATATATATATATATATATATATATATATATATATATATATATATATATAGAGAGAGAGAGAGATTCTTTTCATATCATGAGAACAATGGCTTCCATTTTCGTATTGCAACTTTCCAGGAATAGAAAGTCTGCCGTTTTTATTAGCTTGTATTCCCCATCGATGATGTCACTGGTCGTGAAGACCAATTATATGAAGGTCATTTGAAAAGTGGTGAAGTGGTCCTTTAAAAAGCTACAATAAAATCGTTAAAATGAATGAATAGGAATGTTCCTTAAAGTGTCCCGGCACTAAGGTGACTTGTCAGAGATGGTTAATCCTCCTTAAAAGGAGGATTCCCCGCCTGGTGGAGGGGAAAGGAACTGGTTGGAATAACGTGTTCCTTCCACGCGCTACGTCCAACCAGGGAAACTCCCCCCCTGTCAGGTGTAAAGGAGCAACTTGGACACTCAGGCATGAAGGAAGCATGAGTTCAAGTCCGTTGCTCTCCCCTTGTCCCCCATATATGGGGACTAGGTTGGTCTCCCTAGCTTGTCCCCCATATATACTAGGTTGGTGGAGGGTGTGTAGAGCCCAGGATCACATTAGATGATTGATGAGTTTAAATCAATGGATTAATTGTTATGATTAAACAAAACTGCTTTGATAAACATTTTACAAGTACATGTAGTTGGTAATGGCTTTTAATCATTTACATTATGAATGGAGTGAAGAATTGAAGTGAAGAATAACATGTTCACTGTGTTGTGTTATTGTGTAAGGGTTATTGTTCTCTGTGTTGTGTTATTGTGTAAGGTTTGATGGACAGAGAAGGTGGACCTGAGACCTATATAGACCTATGGAGACCTAGACCTATAGAGACCTAGACCTATAGAGACCTAGGGCTGTATTTTGCGTGTCTTAAGTACCAGGTCTTATTCCCTAACTTGAGTAAACTAAAGACCTGGAGGCGTGATCAATGCTCTTTGGCCACTCATAATAGCCAAATGGCATTGACCACGCCTCCAGGTCTTTAGTTTACTCAAGTTAGGGAATAAGACCTGGTACTTAAGACACGCAAAATACAGCCCCTAGACCTATAGAGACCTATATAAGCTCTATGGGGGGGGGGGGGGGGGGTCTAATTGAGGGGTAAGGATAAGGCAATGCAGTCACATTTTGGTAGTCTGGCTAGGAGGACGTTTCTGGTGACCTGGTGAATATGGCAAGATGTTCATCGTTAACTGAAAATGTTCTACTAGTTAGCATTTGTTTAGATAGGTTGATTAATGGGAATTCAAATTTAGCAGGTTTGGTACTTGGGAAAACCTTCTCTTCCAAAGAATAGGTTAATTTGTCCTTATGTACACTTTGATTGTACTTTCTGTTTCATGCGATGATTTTTCTTTTCCGTTTAATGTAATCAATCAATTATACAAAAATATTGTTAAGGGCAGTAAAAACTTAATTGGTAAATAACGAGAAGCAAAGATTAATATGAGTTGATTTATCTCCCTTCTTTTTTTGATTACTTTCTGTGAAACTTAACTCTTAAAAAAACGAATCAATAAAAGGCGTGCAAATGTCCTCCAGGTTGTTCCTCACAGTTTCTTCTTATGAAAATATTGTTGTGAAATATTGTTCCTGGTGTTCTAAAATTATAAATAATATCACTATTATAGTAATATAAATATTGTTCCCATGGTGTTCTTCAAATGGTAAATACAAATGGTAAATGGTGCATTTATATATAGCGCCATTATCCAAGGCGCTTTACATAGATTGTGCATCAATTCACACACGCATCCATTCATACACCTTTACATAGACTGTGCGTTACATTCACCCATTCACACCCATTCACACACCGATGGCGGAGGAAACCATGCAAGGCACCAACCAGCACATCAGGAGCAATCAGGGGTTCAGAGTCTTGCTCAAGGACACTTGGACACTAACTCTGGGGGAGCCCACAGGGATTACAATTTAGGCATTTAGCAGACGCTCCTAATCCAGAGCGATTTACATTAAGCAAGAACAAAAAGCATGGCAATACATCACATCAAAATGAAACATGCGTAAGCTAAGAAGGTAACAGTGGAATATCTATATATACTATACTATGCTATACATAATACTATGAAGTGCTATGACTACATACAATGCCATTCTAGTGCTGTCTACATAACATGCTATAAGTCTGTATCAAAAGTCTACAAAAAGTGCTATCTAAGGGATTGTGGTTTTTATCATGAACATTAGAACATTAGTCAGGACCTTATTATTAAGTGGCAAAGTGGTCCTTTAAGGAAATGCTATAGTAAAGTCTTGCTCACTAAACAACACACACAATATATATATATATATATATATATATATATAATACCCGTATATAAACACAAATATGAGCGTACGCCGGAAACACGGCAATTTCCGGCATTCATCATTCCAGCGTGAACTTGAACTTTGGCGTGCGCCCGGCTCCTAAAATGTTAATATAAAACTGTAGGTTATAAGTATACATGTAAAAAAGCAATTAAAAGTACACACTTAAAAACAATATAATGTAACACCTGTGTCACATAGAATAGATAGTGTAGAACAGTTACTAAATTACAATCAAGGGTTAGACGTAGGACTAGTTAGGTTGGTCTATTGGAGCCAGAGGGGTAAATAATGAGACCAGATGCAAGTCTCAAATCGTTTATATAAATTGAAATAGGAAAAAACTAAAATAAAACATTACGCACAAACATACAGCATGTCAGTAAACAACAAATTAAATAGGTATACCTTGATATCAATAGATGAATCTTAGGTTTTTAAACCTCAGGGTTTTTTAACCCATTCTGACCGGGCACCCATTTTGGTGTCAGCATCATGTTATGCTTTAGCTATTTAAAAATAGCAGATCTACAAGCTCATATCGCGCCACCGAGTGGCGCGATACGAGCTTGTAGGTCTGCTATTTTTGAAAAATCTTAGAGCGACTGACATTTTTAGAGTCTGATCTCAGGTCAGAATGGGTTCATCAGACCAGTGTGTGTCCGGCGGAAACCTCGTATGAATCTGATCTCAGGTCAGAATGGGTTAATCTGTGGGTGCACCCAACTACACTGACTGATTGACACCTTGTGCATCTGTTGCAGTATTGAAACCAGTACAGTTTAGTATTAACACAAAAAATGCTGGAAACGTATCCATACGCTTTATTAATATCGAACGCCGTACGCGCGAAGCGTATGTATACGTTTTATACGTTTTTTTATTGCTTACTGTACATCAACGTCCTATGCTCCAGGACACCGAGGAAAATAACAGCGATCGTCTCCAGGAAGCTCCAATATGTGATCCGGGAGTAAAAAGCCCCTCCCTCCTGAAAAGAGGTCTGTCTGTGGCGAAGACGCTCCCTCCTCCAATGCCTCCATTACACGTATGGGTCTGCACGGCAACGGCATAGACCAACGCAGATGTCAGGGCATCTAAAATGGAGTTACCCATACTCTAGTAGTAGTCTAGTGTCTGTGAATACACTCGATCCCCCTCCCCTCCTGTTTCTACATGGTTTCTCCCGAGGAATCTTTGTGGGGGGAGTCTGAGTCTCTTCTGCCCGGATCGCATTGCAGTTTGAGTTCCCTGGCCCCAGGCCACACTGCGCCTTGTAATCGCCTTGCACCGCTCTCTCATTCTCGGAAAAAGATATAACGCAGTCGTGTCGATTTGCCCTCTGCCAGTATATAAACCAAGAATAATCTTCAACGATCGCCATTTCATAACGTTTTCAACACGCACACGGCACACGCCATGATCAACTAACTGCCTGGCTACGTCTTCAGTCTTCACCAGCCATCGCTATCCGTTGTGTGGATCGCCATCGCGTCTTCACTTTGTTTGTTTGGGCAAGAAGCACGATCAGCGATGGAAAAGAGCTTTATATCCACGGCAGATAAGTAATGACGTATTATCGAAGGACCGCCATGATCAACTTACTGCCTACGTCTTCGTCAGCCAATGCAGCCATCATCGCTATCCGTTGTGTGATTGTGGATGTAGGCTATATCCACGGTATCGAGAGAGACGCCCGGCTGTGATATAGGTCTTATCACTGCAATTATAATGAATAAAAAGGCTACAATCACACAACGGATAGCGATGGCTGCATTGGCTGGTGACAACGTAGCCTCGGTCCCAGGCAGTTAGTTGATCATGGCGGTCCCTCGATAATACGTCATTACTTATCTGCCGTGGATAAAACTCTTTTCCATCGCTGATCTCTGCTTCTTTGCCCAAACAAAGTGAAGATAGCGTTGTCCAACAAAGCAGCCAGTTATTTGATCATCTCTCTCTCCTGTGCTTCTTTCCTCAAACATGTCCAGACATGTCAACCTCAACCACTAAACTCACCGATCCAGTAACGCATCTCACCGTTATACTATCGTTCTGAAGGCAGATATAAAAATAAACATAAATAAATTATTGTCATATACATACTACACACTGAATGAAAGCCCTAATTGTCTACTTTTAGGAGGAAAACAAATACATAATATTGATCCCATGTACAGTTTGTCAGTAGGATATTGAATGCAGTTGTTCAGGTCCAACTATTATTCACAAAATAAGGCCTATAGCGACATGTACATATTATATACCGTATGAAACAGAAGACCCTCTGCTTTCATAAGAAAAAAACTAATACTGTAATAATAATAAAAATCACACCCCTGTGAAGTGAGCATTTCCTCATGAAGTTATCATAGCGAGTTATAAAGGTTTAAAGTCACAGAGATTGACAGGCAGATATAAACATAAATAAATTATTATCATATACATACTACACACTGAATGAAAGCCCTGAATGTCTACTTTTAGGAGGAAAACAAATATACAAATATATACAAATATAGTTTGTCAGTAATTGGCTATTGAATGCAGCTTGCGCCCACCAGAGAGGATTTCAGAAAATGCATGGACCAGAAGAACTATTATTCACAAAATAAGGCCTATAGCGAAATGTACATACTATATACCGTATGAAACAGAAGACTCTCTGCTTTCATAAGAAAAATACTTCTACTGTAATAATAATGAAAATCACACCCCTGTGAAGTGAGCAGTGCAATGTTGCGCAACATTGCACTGCTCACTTCACAGGGGTGTGATTTTCATAGTGTGTAGTATGTATATGATATTATTTGTGTTCATTTTTATATCTGTCTGTCAATGTCTGTCAACTTCAACCTTCCATATCTCTGCTGTTTTTTCAAAAGAGCAGCGTGCTGCGAAAAGCAGGTGTTAGAAAAAGGTCAATATCTCCAGAATGGAAGATGGTAGAATCATAATTTTTTTTTTTAATTGAAGTGGACTAGTTTGGCTTCCTTTTGATTTATGCGGTGTGATTCTCGCTATAAGAGGCCCCTCGCTGTGGGCCCCGAAAAAGTTCAGAAGTCCCAATGTTAATCGCTCAGCACCACCAAGCCTGAGCAAATAGAAAACTCTAGCAATCAATGTGTTAAATGCATTTCAAAATCAATTCCTCAATTAGGATTTGAATCCAAATATAAGCACTTCACATGCTGCAATAACCAGGACAATAAAGACAAACAATAAACCCTTACACCACTAAGTGGCTATATGAAATAGTCCCAAAGACACAAAGTTCCTACACCTTAGTGAGCGTGTGAAAGTGTTGGCTGTTACAGCCTGCACTGTTCCTCACAGGGCAGAGGGTGTGTGTGTGCTATTCTTAATTGTCCAGTCCTGCACTGTTCCTCACAGGGCAGAGGGTGTGTGGATTATATACGTGAGACAATGTCCAGTTCTAGTGTGTGTAGTCTGTGTGTATCACCGCCCAATACTGCACTGCTCCTTGTAGGGCAGTGTATGTGTGACAATTTCCTACCACACTGGGGGGAACAAGGCTACGGGGCTGGGTCTGTCCCAAGGAGAATTCAACACGGTCTGGGTTCCTCCAATCACTGGCAGCTCGCCATCCTTGGGCCGACCAGAGTCGGGCTGAATCAGAACAGAACAGAACCAAACCAAAAGACCTGACCTGCATAAAGCAAGGCCAGAGGCATCTCTGTGTTAATGTCTAAAACAATAGCTTCATAAACACAATTCTGTATAACAGGGGTACTCAACTGGCGGACCGCGGTCCACGACGCGGACCACCTCTCTGCGGACCCTAGGCATTTTTTTTTTGCATCAGGTCAGGCCAGCAAAAAAAAATCTCTCCTAAGCTCAGGCCAGGCCAGCCACAGTCAATTTCAATTGAATTCAGGCAGTGTTGCTGCAGCACAACTACATTGTGTGTCTTATGTTAATGGAGGGAAGAATTTAATAATATAAATAACATCAGATGGTACATTTCTCATGTGAAATTGCTGCAAAGGCCCCCAAAATGTCCCCCAAGGGCCCCCTCTGTGATGTGCCTGAGCTCTATGTGTAGCATCACATACCCTTATCTGTGTTGAAGATGTGCCTGAGCCCTATGTGTAGCATCACATACCCTTATCTGTGTTGCCTGATTCTATTGTGATTGTTTTGTGATTTATTTGATGCCTTGAAATACATTCGGAGTCTGTTAACACATTCTGACTGGGCACCCATTTTGGTGTCAGCATCATGTTATGCTTTATCTATTTAAAAATAGCAGATCTACAAGCTCATATCGCGCCACCGAGTGGCGCGATATGAGCTTGTAGGTCTGCTATTTTTGAAAAATCGAAGAGCGACTGACATTTTTAGAATCTGATCTCAGGTCAGAATGGGTTAATCAGACCAGTGTGTGTCCAGTGGAAACCTCGTATGAATCTGATCTCAGGTCAGAATGGGTTAAGGAAATGTGTAATTGTATAGTTAGTCTATCTCATGGGTGGTGATTTACCTTGTTTGAGTAGATGGTCCAATTACTACTAATCATTGTGGGTGGGTCTCACCTGGTATATAAGGGAGGCTGTAAATGCTGAGGGGAGATTGCTCAGTTGGCTTGAGACAGCAACGAGACAACACCAAGGGAGAGCTGCCAGGGTCTGAGACAGCAACGAGACAACACCAAGGGAGAGCTGCCAGGGTCTGAGACAGCAAAGAGACAACACCAAGGGAGAGCTGCCAGGGTCTGAGACAGCAACGAGACAACACCAAGGGAGAGCTGCCAGGGTCTGAGACAGCAACGAGACAACACCAAGGGAGAGCTGCCAGGGTCTGAGACAGCAACGAGACAACACCAAGGGAGAGCTGCCAGGGTCTACAGGGAAGGCATAGCCTGTTTTAAACAGTCAAGCAAAAAGGTTTCCATACTGGATCATATTAAAGTTAATAAGTATATATTAGGGATATTAAGACTTTGAACGCCTATGATGTTTGGTTTGATAGTAAATCGTGGATGAAAAGGTTATTTACAGGGGTGACCTATAGCTGTGCCAAAAACGCTTGAGAACCACATGGCCTGTATCAATTATACATGTCACAATGTTGAATACCCTGTGGTGTTTGAAATGTAGGCCTATTGATTAAAAGTATATATTTACTTTTCATGCAGTTGAATACTTTCCTTTTTTTTTACTTAATGAAAAATGATATACTTATAGCTCAAGGATCACTGCATTCAGGTCAAAGGTCACTGAATTCAGGTCAAAAATACATTGTTTTTTACTGTGATGTTTACTGTGATGTCTCCAGACGCTTTGAAATAGGCTATTTTTGTCCTACACAAAGATGTCTGTCTGTCTGTCTGTCTGTCTGTCTGTCTGTCTGTCTGTCTGTCTGTCTGCCTGCCTGCCTGCCTGCCTGCCTCCGTGCATGCGTGCGTGCATGTTGATCATTGTATTTTCTCTGATTACACCTGTTTAGACCTACACCTGTTTACATCTACACCGGTTTAGACCTACACCTGTTTACATCTACACCGGTTTAAACCTACACCTGTTTACATGTAGTATTGGACTTTACTCCACCCGGCTATCCCCAGCCTACACCTGTTTTACACCTGTTTACACCTACACCTGTTTACATGTAGTAGGGGAGAGCCGCCAAGGATGTAACAGTTTGCACGTTATTTTTTTTTTTACTCAGAGATCCGTTTATCTACACATGTAATATTTTCAGGCAACGGACCTACACATGTCTGCTACCATAAACCACTTCAAGTTATTTTTTTGATAAAACAGGTCGGGAGTTATTAAACCGAACGTGGACGCCGTTCCAGTGTTACATTTGCTGCGCATATCGGATTAATTGTAACGGCATGCATGATAAATGTAACAACGCTAAAAAACACCATTAAACATATCGTTTTCAGCTTAAAGCAATTATTTTTCATTGAAGCAACTCCTTAGCATTGTTTTCATACCATGGATGTGATAAGAAAATGTATCAAACATAAGGGAAATATTAAATAGTATTGGGTGTACCAGTTTGGGCGTTTGAGTCACTTCAATGGGAAAATACATTGATTAAACAAACGATGTTTGATATAACAAACGTTTGATTGATTGAGTTGTACAATGTTATACAACCCTAAATTAATTTTAGAATACACTCAGTAATGAAATAGGCTATTATTTCAGCCTACACCTGTTTTACACCTACACCTGTTTACACATATACCTGTTTACATGAGATATATATCCTCACGTTTACATGCAACATGTTGCACATCTTTTCCCAACAGGTTTAGGCCTACTTATAATGCATGCACTGTTCAAGTGATTCATGCTATGTGCCTATTTTGTTATTTCACTTTGATATTTTGAGCACACCTATTTTTCAGCCAATGATTGTGCCTGTTATTGCACTTTATTGCCTCAATACCAAGTCAAGTTGCCTCAAACATTAAACCGTCTTTTCTTTAAGAAGGGAGATGTAACACACTGCATGTATTTAAACCACCACAAGATGGCGCTGTAGCAACAACAGACAACCTGTTACACTCCACACTGTGCGGATCAAGTCCCGCGAGACTTTGGGACGGGAGTTGAGTTCATGAATGAGATCCAAGATGGCGGAATAAACAAACCTATAAGCCTGATACAGACAGCCACAGACACACACGTCCTTGTGTTTATTAATATAAGTGTTTATAACCAACCAAAGGGTAAAATAATGCATGTGCATGCCGTGCGTGTGTGTGTGTGTGTGTGTGCGTGCGTGCGTGCGTGCGTGTGCACACAGCTGTGATGATCAACAGTGGATGATACAATCACTTATCACTCTGACCAACGGACCAATGACGGACGGACTAGTTGAACAGGTGACTGGATCCAGTGGGCGGGGCTTTGGATTTAAATAGGAGCGGCCATGTTGTTTCCCAGCATGCTGTTTGTTTTGGGATCCATGAGGCTGTTTCACTGCATGCTGTCTGTGAGCAGAGCTGTTTGGTCCAAGGTAAGAAGCGTTTGTTTGAGAAACACGGTTTTATTCTTGAGCACTGTTGTTGTTTAGACATTAGAGGATTTATAGCACTGTTTATTGTTCAAACATAAGAGGATTTATAGGATTATTGTTTATTGTGACACTAAATGGACAACAATGTCAGCAATGTTTGTATTTTTAGGCCTCATTCACACATAAAGAACACATGTTCTGTTGCCCTGCCTGTGTTTGATGGCCGCCTCAATGCTTTTCCAATGGGAGGCACATGGTTTGACCAAAACACTTGTGTTTGATTGCCCCCCTCCATCAAACACAAATGTTTGGTCAAACCATGTGCCTCCCATTGGAAAGGCATTGAGGCTGCCATCAAACACAGGCAGAGCACAGAATATGTTTATGTGTGAATGAGGCCTTGGGCCTCGATCACACCAAAAAAGCATTGTCTTGTCAGTGTCTTGTCTGTGTTTAATGGCCGCCTCAATGCTTTTCCAATGGGAGGCACATGGTTTGACCAAACATTTGTGTTTGATACTGCTGTGTTCTGTCCCCCTCCCCCCATCAAACACAAATGTTTGGTCAAACCATGTGCCTTCCATTAGAAATGCATTGGGGCGGCCATTAAACACAGAGGACAATGCTTTTTTGGTGTGATCGAGGCCCAAGGCCTCATTCACACATAAACATGTAATGTGCTCTGCCTGTGTTTGATGGCCGCCTCAATGCCTTTCCAATGGAAGTCACATGGTTTGACCAAACATTTGTGTTTGATGGGGGGGGGGGGGGGGGGGGGGACATTTTTAGAATCTGATCTCAGGTCAGAATGGGTTCATCAGAATGGGTTCATCAGGACCAGTGTGTGTCCGGCGGAAACCTCATATGAATCTGATCTCAGGTCAGAATGGGTTAATGGAGGGGAGGGGGACAGAACACAGACATCAAACAAATGTTTGCTCAAACCATGTGACTTCCATTGGAAATTATGGTGCCATCAAAAATAAATAAGAACGGTAGGCTAAATGTAAAGCCACGCCCCCTCACGTATTTGAAAGACCATCAGTCACCAGAAAAAAGGTTGGGTGTTTTCGATCAATCTATCATGGTTAAAATATAGAGTTTGAAGTTACAATGGGTTTGTATAGGAAGGGGGCAGGGCAGCTAAAATTAATATCTAAATACTGAATCAAGCAACTTAAAAAGCTGTCTGCTGTGTTCACATAAGCCTGAGTAGATAAAGTGAAATATCCTTTTAATATTATATGAATTTTACAATGTGTGAAATCTGGGGAAAGAGTTTGATGTTGTTTTTATGTATGTCTTACAGGTTGATCATGTGACCTTGGTGTCATGTGTGACCTTGGATGGGGTCATCAGGAGATGGCTGGTATTGGTAATAGAGTGTCTACTCGGCTGGGCTGAAACGTATAACGGTGTCAACGAACGCTCCCTGAGATTACGAGGCGTACGGTGCTCGGGACGTATTGTGCCATACAACCTACGCGGCTCTATTAATACCGGCTATCTTCAACCGAGCGACGGAAGCCCCCCCACGGTATGTACCTGGATTACATGTGGCTGTAGTAGAAACTAGGGCTGTGTCACCATTACATGTCAAGTTGACCATTCATTGTCATACATATGATTGCGAATAACACATGAATACAAAGTTTAAGGCTTTTAGGCTTCATAAACGAGCTACACGAGGCAGATATGACTAATTATATGCCTTAATTACTTATACTTTGCCAAAAAATACACTTCACCCATTTTGCAACCAAATCTTATTTTAATTCTGTTTGGGAGAAAGGCCTTACTGAGGTTTTTATGTGTTTTTAGTATTTCAAAGTGTCCATGATGTCATGGACACTTCCTACCCAGACTACAATTCCCATAATGCTTTGGTGCACTGCTCCTTGTGCATAGGGGGAGGGCTGTCTTACTGAGACAACATGTAGTCCAGGAAGGAAGTGAGCCCAGTGTCCATGACATCATGGAGCCCATGGACACTTTTGAAATACTACATATATTAAAAATGACGATTACCCACATAAAAAACAGGAAAGTGTTTCTTGTCTCCCAAACATCATTAAAATAAGCTCTGGTTGCAAAAGGTGTGAAGTCACCTTTGAATGGGTTGACTCGTTAAAAATAGTCAAATGTAATTAGTTTATCTTTTGGTATTCAGACTGTCAGCAATGAGTAAAACAATATAGTGTCTCTGACACATCTAGGGGCCACAATCTGCATTCAAAGATTTTCCTAGCTTTGTCATTGGTCGATTTCCCGATATGACTTCCTGATTGGTCAGTCATCTTGACCGGGTTCTTTTTTTCTTTCTCTGATCAATAAAGCTTGTAGGAACATTTTTGACTGCAGATTGTGGCCCCTAGATGTATTGCAGAGACTAAATCATTTTTGGGAGGGTTTTACTCATTGCTGTTTGAATAACATAAAAATTGACATTATTGCTTATAGCAGCTTTAATCACAATTTGTGACAATATTAAAGTAAAATATTGGTGACACAGCCCTGTCAGTGACTGTTGTTAATACAGTAAAATAATGGTGACACAGCTTTCAGTGACTGCTATGACTTCCAAAATGTCATCCTGTAGGCCGACAACTAAATGTTTATTTTTTTTCCCTGTCATTTCAGAACGTGAAGCTGACAAGGCGACGTCGCTATTGAAGGTACAAACTCTGCTGTTGCCGCTGCTGGGTGCTGTTGGCAGTGAAGGTTAGTAATGAACCTTTTGATTCCTGATCATGATGCTTGTGTAAGTGGGCTACATGCTACATGCTACCATACCATAGGTTGTCATTCGCACCGTGTATAATGCCACTCCACATGCCGCTATGTGATTTATTTATTTAACATAATTTACGGGTAAAGCTGTCACATCACATTATGCATGTTCTGTTGTAGTGTTTCTGTACTGTTTTCTGTGTCGAGTTATTTAATTGAGTTTCTATTTCCTTTCTCTTTCAATAAAAAAAGTATTATTTATTTCTCCTTGCCTATTGCCCTAGTTCTTCACTAGTGGACTGTGTGTACAAATGTGATGTGGCGGTATGTGACTCATTTCCGGTATCATTATGGTAGCATGTAGCCTGCTTAACACTGTTTACAGCCTTCTATGCTGTAGATCTGTCCAAACTAACAGGAAGAAAATTATGGCAGATTTTCTTCCTTGGTTTGTGTTGCTTAGTGCTGATATTGAAGGTAAGTGGGCGTAGTTCATTATCTTTGGCTGTCGGGCAGAAACCTTGTATCTCCATAGTTCAACCTTCTGTAAATTTAATTTCCTTACTTGGTCATGCTACAGTGTCACACACTAAAGTAGCAAATAGCTGATCTACAAGCTCACGATGCAAAGATCATCCATTATTGAATATAACCCATTATATGTTAATGTATCGAAACGTTTAAGTATAAACAAGAGCTTGTGATTGTGACTAAATAATAACATTGGAACACAGATTATTATATAAATATTATCGGGTCCATAAAAGTAACCGTTTTGGACATGCATGGTTTCTACCCGACCTTTCATCTTCTCTTCTATTCTTTGCTTTAATAAAGTTATTGGTTTTTCTGGTCTCAGAGTTTTTAATCGCATTTTGCTTTATTTTGTATAAGTAATTTCTTTCTTGCCTATCTGCACTAGTTCTTCACTAGTGTATGTGGTGCGTGTGTCGGGTCGTGTCTCGCGTACAGTTTCTAATCATTTGATTGGAGCTGTATCGTTTCACGTCATTTGCGTTGTGTCATTTGCCGGTAAAGCGCCATCACGTCAGTTCACATCAGATATGAACACAGGCCGGTATGTGATGTGCATTTATGTGATATTTTTATGTGATTATTTCACAATTGCGGATAGCTCGTCGCACGCCATACACTCTGTTCATTGCCCTTGTGTTCTAATGTCATCCTCAGTGTTGTATGTTGTGTTCATAGTGTTTCTGTATTGCTGACATACTGTGGTCCAAAGAATGCTTCTGCCAATGCATAATTTGCACCTCATATAATTTATGTCAATCGTCCACAAATGGCATAAATTGTAATGTATATTTAAATGTGGGCAATTCTTTTGAAAACTTTTACTTGTCGATTTTAAAATAAAAATGTGGGACAACTGGCTAGAAAAACTGGCCACAAACTTAAGGCCAACTGCTTGGGCGGAGACCAAGAATCTCTTTGTTTTGTTCATGTTCATAAAGCGCTCTAAGTGCTTAAAGTGAAAGTCCAGCAGCAAACCTCTAGGTCATAAGACTATTGTTGGTGCTATATTATCAGATCTAATTGAGTAAAGCTTCAAGTAAGCCCACATCACATATGAACACAGGCCCGGTATGTGATGTGTGTTTATGTCTCGTATCATTTCACATTGGTGAGTAAGGCTTCATCACGTCATCCCCACATCACATGATGAACTTAGGGTTAGGTTAGGGCTAGGGTCAGGTATGTGATGTGGATTGATGTGATGCATGTCTTTTATAATGTGCGAGTGAAGCTTCATCGTGTCAGTTCACATCACATTATGTGGTGTGTATTGATGTGATTTATTTATGCTGCCATTTGCAGCTAAAACTTAATTCATGCCAGTCAGTAGGCCTTATGACCCAAAAGTTTTCTGCTGAACTTTTCACTTTTAGCGCTTTGCAGCACTTTATGAGCACGAAAAAATAAAATATTTTCTTAGTTTATGTCTGAGGAGTTTTCCTTAAGGTATTTGTGGAGTGAGTATTCTTGATTTCAATTGTATAAAGATATAATCATGGCTAATTTATAGTCCGTTATGATTCAAATTGTTTTGAATGTGATTGCTTTTGGACCTGTAAATTACAACAAAACCAATTAAGGCACTGGTTGTGGTACTACTGGTTTACCAGAATGGGGTTCAACTCCCTGCGGTGCTCTGCTCAATTTGTTGTCTTTACATGGTTCATTTTCTGCTCATTGTGTTGCCTTTTCATAGATGATAACCCCCAGATTCTTTACCGTGTTTGTACTCCCTACAGTTGGGTTACAAGTCCATTTAGGGACCAAGGCCGAAGGGACTCTTGGTAGAGTTCTCAAACTCTGCCCGAACCAGACCAGGCCCAGGCCCGGGCCGGGCCTGGGGCTCCATGAAAAAATATATATATATTGAATTTGTTTAGAATAATAAAGATAATAGTTCTGTTCTGTCTGTGTATTTATCTATTATGAAGATGGTGCTGACTGGCGTTTCACTTTTAGTTCTCATTCTGCACAAACCCGACCAGGCCCGACCCGACATTTTAGGGCCGGTTCGGGCCTAAAATCTATGCTAATTAGTCGGGCCGGGCCGGGCCTAGGGCCTGATCAGTTAGGGCCCAGTTAGGGCCGGGCCTTCATTTTCGGGCCCGATGAGAACTCTAACTCTTGGTCCCTTATTTTTCTCTTCTCCTTCCACCAAAAATGGCAGTTCTGGCTGAACCGTTCTGTCCGGTTTTCGTGAAACTATTTGACTGACACTGCCTTTGGATTTCTTTGCTTTTTCATGTCCTATGAAAGCAGGGAATCAAGGCTTCAAATTGATGTATTTGTTTGTATTCAGTTTGGCCCACCAGTTGTAGAGATATGTCTTATAGAGTAACGTCTTGCAGAGAACCAGCGAGTTGAGAAAAGGGGCTTGAAAGGATCACTTCTGTGGTCTCTAGCATTACACCTAGCTACAGGTTTAAGCATTTTCATATTTCAGCTCTGGCACTTATTTCAGACATGCTCTAGTATGTGAAGAGTCTGCCTGTGCTATTGACTCATTTTGAAGAAAAACTAAGTTTTCCTCTTCTGGTGAAAAGCTGGAATTTGCACGATACTGTGGTGTTTTTTTTTTCTTTTTGGCTCCCGATCATTTGAAAATGACGACTGGCCCTATTTCTGATCGGGACAACCTCTAGAGGGCAATGCCAAACGGTGAGGACGTGAAGCCCACAACCATTGGCCAATGGGTGGCCCTATAGCACTCAACTGACAATGCTAACTTTAAACGGGCATAGCTCATGAACCGTTTGACCGTGAGCCAAATTCCAATACCGCAGCTTTCACTCGCTCACTCCCCTCGCGTCCTCCACTCGCTCCGCCCCCAGCGAGGAGGAGAGGATTCAATGCGAGGACGGAGTGGAGTGGATTTGCCTCTAGAATCGGAATGTCATTTCAAAGCGACGGCACATTTCTGCGATCACTTTTGACGTGCATCAATTCAATTCAAAGGGCTTTATTGGCATGGGAAAACGTACTACGTTTACATTGCCAAAACAAATCACTGGAACTCCAACCCCTGAGCCGTACAGTGACTACAGTGTACAGAAGAATATAGCCTACTCATTTTGTGCATGTAACTGAGGCCAATGTGTATGCCTGCATCTGCATGGTGACGTGTGCAAGGCTATTTATTCCTAAAATGGTGACTAAGCGCCAGGATGCGCAAACTTAAATATTGCGGCATATGATTGTGAAGGGAATTTCTAACCAGCCTGCGTTCCTTTTTGCTCGTATGAATTTTGACCTCTGACCTTAGATCACCTGCTATTTTATCATTCCTCCCACGATCTTTCATCAAAATGCCCAAACATTTCTATACATGACCTTTGGCCCTACACCGCTACAAAAGTCTGAAGTCACGAAAAAAAAGACTTACTGTAATATTTGTGAGTTTACTATACAGGTCCATCCCATGTAATTAGAATATTTTATAAAAGTTTTTCTTCCGTAATATAATTAAAAAAACGTTCATATATTCTCAATTAATTGTGCATAAAGTTAACTATTAACCCTTTTTTTTAGGTGTAATGTTAGAGACCACAGAAGACATGTAAATATGAAATAAATGCTTAAACATGTAGCTAGGTGTAATGTTAGAGACCACAGAAGACATGTAAATATGAAATACATGCTTAAACATGTAGCTAGGTGTAATGTTGGAGACCACAGAAGACATGTGAATATGAAATGCATGCTTAAACATGTAGCTATAGGTGTAATGTTAGAGACCACAGAAGACATGTAAATATGAAATACATGCTTAAACATGTAGCTAGGTGTAATGTTAGACCACAGAAGACATGTAAATATGAAATAAATGCTTAAACATGTAGCTATAGGTGTAATGTTAGAGACCACAGAAGACATGTAAATATGAAATACATGCTTAAACATGTAGCTAGGTGTAAGGTTAGAGACCACAGAAGACATGTACATATGAAATACATGCTTAAACATGTAGCTATAGGTGTAATGTTAGAGACCACAGAAGACATGTACATATGAAATAAATGCTTAAACATGTAGCTATAGGTGTAATGTTAGAGTCCACAGAAGACATGTAAATATGAGATAAATGCCTAAACATGTAGCTAGGTGTAATGTTAGAGACCACAGAAGACATGTAGATATGAAATAAATGCTTTAACATGTAGCTATAGGTGTAATGTTAGAGTCCACAGAAGTGAACCTTTTCAAGCCTGTTTTCTCAACTCGCTGTTTCTCTGCAAGACATTACTCTATAAGCCATATCTCCAAAACTGGTGGGTCAAACTGAACAACCAATATGTCAATTTGAAGCTATGACTCCCTGCTTTCACATGAAAAAAAACAAGTGTGTGTGTTGTGTTTTCTGCACCAAGGTGCAAATTCCCAAAAGATTTTTTTTTATTTATGTAGTGAAAGAGAACAATAAAACAAATACAAATAATAATTACACACATATATAGGGGGGGGGGGACCCTTTTATTTGGAACCAGACCGTGGGTTTGGTGAACAGTCGCCCCAGGATTCGAACCCTAGTGCAGTGGTTCCCAAAGTGGGGTCCGGGGACCCACAGGGCTCCTTGAGGGAGTTCCAGGGGGTCCCCAGCTAAATGATCGTAAATGTAACTCGGAGATGTGTACAATCTCAGAGTTGCATTAACATTGATTTTACATTAACATTGATTAACTTTCTGTGTGGAGTTTGCATGTTCTCCCCGTGTCCCCTAGGGTAGGTACCCTCACAAAAAACATGCAGTAATCCTGGTCACTAAACTGCCTCCCCCTGGCCAGCCGGGGCGCCTGATGGAGGGGAAAGGAACTGGTTGGAATAGCGTGTTCCTTCCACGCGCTACGTCCAACCAGGGAAACTCCCCCCTGTCAGGTGTAAAGGAGCAACTTGGACACTCAGGCATGAAGGAAGCATGAGTTCAAGTCCGTTGGTCTCCCCTTGTCCCCCATATATGGAGACTAGGTTGCTCTCCCCTTGTCCCCCATATATGGGGACTAGGTTGGTCTCCCCTTGTCCCCCATATATGGGGACTAGGTTGGTCTCCCCATGTCCCCCATATATGGGGACTAGGTTGGTGGAGTTTGTGTAGAGCCCAGGATCACATTAGATGATTGGCACAGGGGTGAAAAATGGGTTACAAAATCGTGGGATAAAAAAAAAAAAAACATTGATTATAAATATACATTGACATTGGAACCAGACCGTGGTTCGATCCAATGATGGTTCCATCAATGAATCGATGGAACCATCGTTCGATTGATGGAACGGTCGTTGGATCAATGGGGACAATTCAAATCCTCCGACATCATGAAAAATGGCACCCTATAGCATGCGCTCCGAGACGATAGTCTGTCGCTTTTCCGTGATTTTGAGCTTTTTTTCAAATACTCTGAAATCGTGAAAAATGGTAACCTATACTTATTTTAATGATTTTGCCATGGGAGGTCGGCAAGAGTACATTTAAAAATATTCAGCAAATTTGACGTTAGCTTTGTAATTTATTATTTTATACACTGTTATTATTGCCTAAATTGTGAAATGACTACTGTTGAAATGTAATGAATGTGATTGCTGTTGAACCTGTAAACTACAACGGAACAAACTAAGGCACTGGTGTGGTACTTCCTGGTTTACCAGAACGGGGTTCAACTCCCTGCAGTGCCCTGCTCAATGTGTTGTATTTACATGATTTATGATGGCATGCGCTCTGAGACTATAGCATGCCGTTTTTCATCATTTTTGAGGATTTGAAAAAAATGAAAACATTCAAAAAACATGGGTTATAGCCCATCGTTTTTTGAATTTTTGAAAAAAGAAATTACCTTGTTTTTCATCATTTTTAAACATGGGCTATAGCCCCTACCGTACGGCATACTATAGCACGCCGTTTTTCATCATTTTTGAGGATTTGAAAAAAATGAAAAAAAAAAAAACATGGGTTATAGCCCATCGTTTTTTTTAAATTTTGGAAAAAAATTTAACCTCGTTTTTCATCATTTTTAAACATGGGCTATAGCCCCTACCGTACGGCATACTATAGCACGCCGTTTTTCATCATTTTTGAGGATTTTAAAAAAATTCAAAATTTCAAAAAACATGGGTTATAGCCCATCGTTTTTTTGAAATTTTGAAAAAAAATTAAACCTCGTTTTTCATCATTTTTAAACATGGGCTATAGCCCCTACCGTACGGCATACTATAACACGCCGTTTTTCATCACTTTTGAGGATTTGAAAAAAATTCTAAATTTCAAAAAACATGGGTTATAGCCCATCGTTTTTTAGAAATTTTGAAAAAAATTTAAACCTCGTTTTTCATCATTTTTAAACATGGGCTATAGCCCCTACCGTACGGCATACTATAACACGCCGTTTTTCATCATTTTTGAGGATTTGAAAAAAATTCAAAATTTCAAAAAACATGGGTTATAGCCCATCGTTTTTTTTAAATTTTGAAAAAAATTTAAACCTCGTTTTTCATCATTTTTAAACATGGGCTATAGCCCCTACCGTACGGCATACTATAACACGCTGTTTTTCATCATTTTTGAGGATTTGAAAAAAAATAAAAAATTCAAAAAACATGGGTTATAGCCCATCGTTTTTTTGAAATTTTGAAAAAAATTTAAACCTCGTTTTTCATCATTTTTAAACATGAGCTATAGCCCCTACCGTACGGCATTTGATAACACGCCGTTTTTCATCATTTTTTAGGATTAAAAAAAAAATAAAATTTTCAAAAAACATGGGTTATAGCCCATCGTTTTTTTTTAATTTTGAAATTTTTTAAACCTCGTTTTTCATCATTTTTAAACATGGGCTATAGCCCCTACCGTACGGCATACTATAACACGCCTATTTTCATCATTTTTGAGGATTTTTAAAAAATTCAAAATTTCAAAAAACATGGGTTATAGCCCATCGTTTTTTTAATTTTTGGAAAAAATAAGTAACCTCATTTTTCATCATTTTTGAACATGGGCTATAGCCCCTAACGTACGGCATACTATAGCACGCCGTTTTTCATCATTTTTGAGGATTTAAAAAAAAATCAAAATTTCAAAAAACATGGGTTATAGCCCATCGTTTTTTTTAAATTTTGAAAAAAATTTAAACCTCGATTTTCATCATTTTTAAACATGGGCTATAGCCCCTACCGTACGGCATACTATAACACGCCGTTTTTCATCATTTTTGAGGATTTGAAAAAAATTCAAAATTTCAAAAAACATGGGTTATAGCCCATCGTTTTTTTAATTTTTGGAAAAGATAAGTAACCTCATTTTTCATCATTTTTGAACATGGGCTATAGCCCCTAACGTACGGCATACTATAGCACGCCGTTTTTCATCATTTTTGAGGATTTAATTTTTTTTTTAAATTTCAAAAAACATGGGTTATAGCCCATCGTTTTTTTTTTATTTTGAAAAAAATTTAAACCTCGTTTTTCATCATTTTTAAACATGGGCTATAGCCCCTACCGTACGGCATACTATAACACGCCGTTTTTCATCATTTTTGAGGATTTGAAAAAAATTCAAAATTTCAAAAAACATGGGTTATAGCCCATCGTTTTTTTTAAATTTTGAAAAAAAATTAAACCTCGTTTTTCATCATTTTTAAACATGGGCTATAGCCCCTACCGTACGGCATACTATAACACGCCGTTTTTCATCATTTTTGAGGATTTGAAAAAAATTCAAAATTTCAAAAAACATGGGTTATAGCCCATCGTTTTTTTGAAATTTTGAAAAAAATGTAAACCTCGTTTTTCATCATTTTTAAACATGGGCTATAGCCCCTACCGTACGGCATACTATAACACGCCGTTTTTCATCATTTTTGAGGATTTGAAAAAAATTCAAAATTTCAAAAAACATGGGTTATAGCCCATCGTTTTTTTGAAATTTTGAAAAAAATGTAAACCTCGTTTTTCATCATTTTTAAACATGGGCTATAGCCCCTACCGTACGGCATACTATAACACGCCGTTTTTCATCATTTTTGAGGATTTGAAAAAAATTCAAAATTTCAAAAAACATGGGTTATAGCCCATCGTTTTTTTGAAATTTTGAAAAAAAATTAAACCTCGTTTTTCATCATTTTTAAACATGGGCTATAGCCCCTACCGTACGGCATACTATAACACGCCGTTTTTCATCATTTTTGAGGATTTGAAAAAAAATCAAAATTTCAAAAAACATGGGTTATAGCCCATCGTTTTTTTTAAATTTTGAAAAAAATGTAAACCTCGTTTTTCATCATTTTTAAACATGGGCTATAGCCCCTACCGTACGGCATACTATAACACGCCGTTTTTCATCATTTTTGAGGATTTGAAAAAAAATAAAAAATTCAAAAAACATGGGCTATAGCCCATCGTTTTTTTGAAATTTTGAAAAAAATTTAAACCTCGTTTTTCATCATTTTTAAACATGGGCTATAGCCCCTACCGTACGGCATACTATAACACGCCGTTTTTCATCATTTTTGAGGATTTGAAAAAAATTCAAAATTTCAAAAAACATGGGTTATAGCCCATCGTTTTTTTGAAATTTTGAAAAAAATGTAAACCTCGTTTTTCATCATTTTTAAACATGGGCTATAGCCCCTACCGTACGGCATACTATAACACGCCGTTTTTCATCATTTTTGAGGATTTGAAAAAAATTCAAAATTTCAAAAAACATGGGTTATAGCCCATCGTTTTTTTGAAATTTTGAAAAAAATTTAAACCTCGTTTTTCATCATTTTTAAACATGGGCTATAGCCCCTACCGTACGGCATACTATAACACGCCGTTTTTCATCATTTTTGAGGATTTGAAAAAAATTCAAAATTTCAAAAAACATGGGTTATAGCCCATCGTTTTTTTGAAATTTTGAAAAAAATGTAAACCTCGTTTTTCATCATTTTTAAACATGGGCTATAGCCCCTACCGTACGGCATACTATAACACGCCGTTTTTCATCATTTTTGAGGATTTGAAAAAAAATCAAAATTTCAAAAAACATGGGTTATAGCCCATCGTTTTTTTGAAATTTTGAAAAAAATGTAAACCTCGTTTTTCATCATTTTTAAACATGGGCTATAGCCCCTACCGTACGGCATACTATAACACGCCGTTTTTCATCATTTTTGAGGATTTGAAAAAAAATAAAAAATTCAAAAAACATGGGTTATAGCCCATCGTTTTTTTGAAATTTTGAAAAAAATTTAAACCTCGTTTTTCATCATTTTTAAACATGAGCTATAGCCCCTACCGTACGGCATATGATAACACGCCGTTTTTCATCATTTTTTAGGATTAAAAAAAAAATCAAATTTTCAAAAAACATGGGTTATAGCCCATCGTTTTTTTTTTTTTTTGAAATTTTTTAAACCTCGTTTTTCATCATTTTTAAACATGGGCTATAGCCCCTACCGTACGGCATACTATAACACGCCGTTTTTCATCATTTTTGAGGATTTTAAAAAAAATTAAAATTTCAAAAAACATGGGTTATAGCCCATCGTTTTTTTAATTTTTGGAAAAAATAAGTAACCTCATTTTTCATCATTTTTGAACATGGGCTATAGCCCCTAACGTACGGCATACTATAGCACGCCGTTTTTCATCATTTTTGAGGATTTGAAAAAATTCAAAATTTCAAAAAACATGGGTTATAGCCCATCGTTTTTTTTTAATTTTGAAAAAAATGTAAACCTCGTTTTTCATCATTTTTAAACATGGGCTATAGCCCCTACCGTACGGCATACTATAACACGCCGTTTTTCATCATTTTTGAGGATTTGAAAAAAATTCAAAATTTCAAAAAACATGGGTTATAGCCCATCGTTTTTTTGAAATTTTGAAAAAAATTTAAACCTCGTTTTTCATCATTTTTAAACATGGGCTATAGCCCCTACCGTACGGCATACTATAACACGCCGTTTTTCATCATTTTTGAGGATTTGAAAAAAATTCAAAATTTCAAAAAACATGGGTTATAGCCCATCGTTTTTTTGAAATTTTGAAAAAAATGTAAACCTCGTTTTTCATCATTTTTAAACATGGGCTATAGCCCCTACCGTACGGCATACTATAACACGCCGTTTTTCATCATTTTTGAGGATTTGAAAAAAAATCAAAATTTCAAAAAACATGGGTTATAGCCCATCGTTTTTTTGAAATTTTGAAAAAAATGTAAACCTCGTTTTTCATCATTTTTAAACATGGGCTATAGCCCCTACCGTACGGCATACTATAACACGCCGTTTTTCATCATTTTTGAGGATTTGAAAAAAAATAAAAAATTCAAAAAACATGGGTTATAGCCCATCGTTTTTTTGAAATTTTGAAAAAAATTTAAACCTCGTTTTTCATCATTTTTAAACATGAGCTATAGCCCCTACCGTACGGCATATGATAACACGCCGTTTTTCATCATTTTTTAGGATTAAAAAAAAAATCAAATTTTCAAAAAACATGGGTTATAGCCCATCGTTTTTTTTTTTTTTTGAAATTTTTTAAACCTCGTTTTTCATCATTTTTAAACATGGGCTATAGCCCCTACCGTACGGCATACTATAACACGCCGTTTTTCATCATTTTTGAGGATTTTAAAAAAAATTAAAATTTCAAAAAACATGGGTTATAGCCCATCGTTTTTTTAATTTTTGGAAAAAATAAGTAACCTCATTTTTCATCATTTTTGAACATGGGCTATAGCCCCTAACGTACGGCATACTATAGCACGCCGTTTTTCATCATTTTTGAGGATTTGAAAAAATTCAAAATTTCAAAAAACATGGGTTATAGCCCATCGTTTTTTTTTAATTTTGAAAAAAATTTTAACCTCGTTTTTCATCATTTTTAAACATGGGCTATAGCCCCTACCGTACGGCATACTATAACACGCCGTTTTTCATCATTTTTGAGGATTTGAAAAAAAATCAAAATTTCAAAAAACATGGGTTATAGCCCATCGTTTTTAAATTTTTGGAAAAGATAAGTAACCTCATTTTTCATCATTTTTGAACATGGGCTATAGCCCCTAACGTACGGCATACTATAGCACGCCGTTTTTCATCATTTTTGAGGATTTGAAAAAAATTCAAAATTTCAAAAAACATGGGTTATAGCCCATCGTTTTTTTGAAATTTTGAAAAAAATTTAAACCTCGTTTTTCATCATTTTTAAACATGGGCTATAGCCCCTACCGTACGGCATACTATAACACGCCGTTTTTCATCATTTTTGAGGATTTGAAAAAAATTAAAAATTTCAAAAAACATGGGTTATAGCCCCATCGTTTTTTTGAAATTTTGAAAAAAATGTAAACCTCGTTTTTCATCATTTTTAAACATGGGCTATAGCCCCTACCGTACGGCATACTATAACACGCCGTTTTTCATCATTTTTGAGGATTTGAAAAAAATTAAAAATTTCAAAAAACATGGGTTATAGCCCATCGTTTTTTTGAAATTTTGAAAAAAATGTAAACCTCGTTTTTCATCATTTTTAAACATGGGCTATAGCCCCTACCGTACGGCATACTATAACACGCCGTTTTTCATCATTTTTGAGGATTTGAAAAAAAAAAAAAAAATCAAAAAACATGGGTTATAGCCCATCGTTTTTTTGAAATTTTGAAAAAAATTTAAACCTCGTTTTTCATCATTTTTAAACATGAGCTATAGCCCCTACCGTACGGCATATGATAACACGCCGTTTTTCATCATTTTTTAGGATTAAAAAAAAAAATCACATTTTCAAAAAACATGGGTTATAGCCCATCGTTTTTTTTTTTTTTTTTAATTTTTTAAACCTCGTTTTTCATAATTTTTTAACATGGGCTATAGCCCCTACCGTACGGCATACTATAACATGCCGTTTTTCATCATTTTTGAGGATTTAAAAAAAAATTAAAATTTCAAAAAACATGGGTTATAGCCCATCGTTTTTTTAATTTTTGGAAAAAATAAGTAACCTCATTTTTCATCATTTTTGAACATGGGCTATAGCCCCTAACGTACGGCATACTATAGCACGCCGTTTTTCATCATTTTTGAGGATTTAAAAAAAAATCTAAATTTAAAAAAACATGGGTTATAGCCCATCGTTTTTTTTAAATTTTGAAAAAATTTTAAACCTCGTTTTTCATCATTTTTAAACATGGGTTATAGCCCCTACCGTACGGCATACTATAACACGCCGTTTTTCATCATTTTTGAGGATTTGAAAAAAATTCAAAATTTCAAAAAACATGGGTTATAGCCCATCGTTTTTTTAATTTTTGGAAAAGATAAGTAACCTCATTTTTCATCATTTTTGAACATGGGCTATAGCCCCTAACGTACGGCATACTATAGCACGCCGTTTTTCATCATTTTTGAGGATTTGAAAAAAATTCAAAATTTCAAAAAACATGGGTTATAGCCCATCGTTTTTTTGAAATTTTGAAAAAAATGTAAACCTCGTTTTTCATCATTTTTAAACATGGGCTATAGCCCCTACCGTACGGCATACTATAACACGCCGTTTTTCATCATTTTTGAGGATTTGAAAAAAAAAAAAAAAATTCAAAAAACATGGGTTATAGCCCATCGTTTTTTTGAAATTTTGAAAAAAATTTAAACCTCGTTTTTCATCATTTTTAAACATGAGCTATAGCCCCTACCGTACGGCATATGATAACACGCCGTTTTTCATCATTTTTTAGGATTAAAAAAAAAAATCACATTTTCAAAAAACATGGGTTATAGCCCATCGTTTTTTTTTGTTTTTGAAATTTTTTAAACCTCGTTTTTCATCATTTTTTAACATGGGCTATAGCCCCTACCGTACGGCATACTATAACATGCCGTTTTTCATCATTTTTGAGGATTTAAAAAAAAATTAAAATTTCAAAAAACATGGGTTATAGCCCATCGTTTTTTTAATTTTTGGAAAAAATAAGTAACCTCATTTTTCATCATTTTTGAACATGGGCTATAGCCCCTAACGTACGGCATACTATAGCACGCCGTTTTTCATCATTTTTGAGGATTTAAAAAAAAATCTAAATTTAAAAAAACATGGGTTATAGCCCATCGTTTTTTTTAAATTTTGAAAAAAATTTAAACCTCGTTTTTCATCATTTTTAAACATGGGTTATAGCCCCTACCGTACGGCATACTATAACACGCCGTTTTTCATCATTTTTGAGGATTTGAAAAAAAATCAAAATTTCAAAAAACATGGGTTATAGCCCATCGTTTTTTTAATTTTTGGAAAAGATAAGTAACCTCATTTTTCATCATTTTTGAACATGGGCTATAGCCCCTAACGTACGGCATACTATAGCACGCCGTTTTTCATCATTTTTGAGGATTTGAAAAAAATTCAAAATTTCAAAAAACATGGGTTATAGCCCATCGTTTTTTTTAAATTTTGAAAAAAATTTAAACCTCGTTTTTCATCATTTTTAAACATGGGCTATAGCCCCTACCGTACGGCATACTATAACACGCCGTTTTTCATCATTTTTGAGGATTTGAAAAAAATTCAAAATTTCAAAAAACATGGGTTATAGCCCATCGTTTTTTTAATTTTTGGAAAAGATAAGTAACCTCATTTTTCATCATTTTTGAACATGGGCTATAGCCCCTAACGTACGGCATACTATAGCACGCCGTTTTTCATCATTTTTGAGGATTTGAAAAAAATTCAAAATTTCAAAAAACATGGGTTATAGCCCATCGTTTTTTTGAAATTTTGAAAAAAATTTAAACCTCGTTTTTCATCATTTTTAAACATGGGCTATAGCCCCTACCGTACGGCATACTATAACACGCCGTTTTTCATCATTTTTGAGGATTTGAAAAAAATTCAAAATTTCAAAAAACATGGGTTATAGCCCATCGTTTTTTTGAAATTTTGAAAAAAATGTAAACCTCGTTTTTCATCATTTTTAAACATGGGCTATAGCCCCTACCGTACGGCATACTATAACACGCCGTTTTTCATCATTTTTGAGGATTTGAAAAAAATTAAAAATTTCAAAAAACATGGGTTATAGCCCATCGTTTTTTTGAAATTTTGAAAAAAATGTAAACCTCGTTTTTCATCATTTTTAAACATGGGCTATAGCCCCTACCGTACGGCATACTATAACACGCCGTTTTTCATCATTTTTGAGGATTTGAAAAAAAATAAAATTTGGGTGGGTTATAGCCCATCGTTTTTTTGAAATTTTGAAAAAAATGTAAACCTCGTTTTTCATCATTTTTAAACATGGGCTATAGCCCCTACCGTACGGCATACTATAACACGCCGTTTTTCATCATTTTTGAGGATTTGAAAAAAAATCAAAATTTCAAAAAACATGGGTTATAGCCCATCGTTTTTTTAATTTTTGGAAAAAATAAGTAACCTCATTTTTCATCATTTTTGAACATGGGCTATAGCCCCTAACGTACGGCATACTATAGCACGCCGTTTTTCATCATTTTTGAGGATTAAAAAAAAAAATCAAAATTTCAAAAAACATGGGTTATAGCCCATCGTTTTTTTTAAATTTTGAAAAAAATTTAAACCTCGTTTTTCATCATTTTTAAACATGGGCTATAGCCCCTACCGTACGGCATACTATAACACGCCATTTTTCATCATTTTTGAGGATTTTAAAAAAATTCTAAATTTAAAAAAACATGGGTTATAGCCCATCGTTTTTTTTAATTTTTGGAAAAGATAAGTAACCTCATTTTTCATCATTTTTAAACATGGGCTATAGCCCTACCGTACGGCATACTATAACACGCCGTTTTTCATCATTTTTGAGGATTTGAAAAAAATTCAAAATTAAAAAAAACATGGGTTATAGCCCATCGTTTTTTTGAAATTTTGAAAAAATTTTAAACCTCGTTTTTCTTCATTTTTAAACATGGGCTATAGCCCCTACCGTACGGCATACTATAACACGCCGTTTTTCATCATTTTTGAGGATTTGAAAAAAAATCAAAATTTCAAAAAACATGGGTTATAGCCCATCGTTTTTTTAATTTTTGGAAAAAATAAGTAACCTCATTTTTCATCATTTTTGAACATGGGCTATAGCCCCTAACGTACGGCATACTATAGCACGCCGTTTTTCATCATTTTTGAGGATTTAAAAAAAAAATCAAAATTTCAAAAAACATGGGTTATAGCCCATCGTTTTTTTTAAATTTTGAAAAAAAATTAAACCTCGTTTTTCATCATTTTTAAACATGGGCTATAGCCCCTACCGTACGGCATACTATAACACGCCGTTTTTCATCATTTTTGAGGATTTTAAAAAAATTCAAAATTTCAAAAAACATGGGTTATAGCCCATCGTTTTTTTAATTTTTGGAAAAAATAAGTAACCTCATTTTTCATCATTTTTGAACATGGGCTATAGCCCCTAACGTACGGCATACTATAGCACGCCGTTTTTCATCATTTTTGAGGATTTGAAAAAATTCAAAATTTCAAAAAACATGGGTTATAGCCCATCGTTTTTTTTTAATTTTGAAAAATTTTTAAACCTCGTTTTTCATCATTTTTAAACATGGGCTATAGCCCCTACCGTACGGCATACTATAACACGCCGTTTTTCATCATTTTTGAGGATTTGAAAAAAAATCAAAATTTCAAAAAACATGGGTTATAGCCCATCGTTTTTTAAATTTTTGGAAAAGATAAGTAACCTCATTTTTCATCATTTTTGAACATGGGCTATAGCCCCTAACGTAGGGCATACTATAGCACGCCGTTTTTCATCATTTTTGAGGATTTGAAAAAAATTCAAAATTTCAAAAAACATGGGTTATAGCCCATCGTTTTTTTGAAATTTTGAAAAAAATTTAAACCTCGTTTTTCATCATTTTTAAACATGGGCTATAGCCCCTACCGTACGGCATACTATAACACGCCGTTTTTCATCATTTTTGAGGATTTGAAAAAAATTAAAAATTTCAAAAAACATGGGTTATAGCCCCATCGTTTTTTTGAAATTTTGAAAAAAATGTAAACCTCGTTTTTCATCATTTTTAAACATGGGCTATAGCCCCTACCGTACGGCATACTATAACACGCCGTTTTTCATCATTTTTGAGGATTTGAAAAAAATTAAAAATTTCAAAAAACATGGGTTATAGCCCATCGTTTTTTTGAAATTTTGAAAAAAATGTAAACCTCGTTTTTCATCATTTTTAAACATGGGCTATAGCCCCTACCGTACGGCATACTATAACACGCCGTTTTTCATCATTTTTGAGGATTTGAAAAAAAAAAAAAAATTCAAAAAACATGGGTTATAGCCCATCGTTTTTTTGAAATTTTGAAAAAAATTTAAACCTCGTTTTTCATCATTTTTAAACATGAGCTATAGCCCCTACCGTACGGCATATGATAACACGCCGTTTTTCATCATTTTTTAGGATTAAAAAAAAAAATCACATTTTCAAAAAACATGGGTTATAGCCCATCGTTTTTTTTTTTTTTTGAAATTTTTTAAACCTCGTTTTTCATCATTTTTTAACATGGGCTATAGCCCCTACCGTACGGCATACTATAACATGCCGTTTTTCATCATTTTTGAGGATTTAAAAAAAAATTAAAATTTCAAAAAACATGGGTTATAGCCCATCGTTTTTTTAATTTTTGGAAAAAATAAGTAACCTCATTTTTCATCATTTTTGAACATGGGCTATAGCCCCTAACGTACGGCATACTATAGCACGCCGTTTTTCATCATTTTTGAGGATTTAAAAAAAAATCTAAATTTAAAAAAACATGGGTTATAGCCCATCGTTTTTTTTAAATTTTGAAAAAATTTTAAACCTCGTTTTTCATCATTTTTAAACATGGGTTATAGCCCCTACCGTACGGCATACTATAACACGCCGTTTTTCATCATTTTTGAGGATTTGAAAAAAATTCAAAATTTCAAAAAACATGGGTTATAGCCCATCGTTTTTTTAATTTTTGGAAAAGATAAGTAACCTCATTTTTCATCATTTTTGAACATGGGCTATAGCCCCTAACGTACGGCATACTATAGCACGCCGTTTTTCATCATTTTTGAGGATTTGAAAAAAATTCAAAATTTCAAAAAACATGGGTTATAGCCCATCGTTTTTTTGAAATTTTGAAAAAAATTTAAACCTCGTTTTTCATCATTTTTAAACATGAGCTATAGCCCCTACCGTACGGCATATGATAACACGCCGTTTTTCATCATTTTTTAGGATTAAAAAAAAAAATCACATTTTCAAAAAACATGGGTTATAGCCCATCGTTTTTTTTTTTTTTTAAATTTTTTAAACCTCGTTTTTCATCATTTTTTAACATGGGCTATAGCCCCTACCGTACGGCATACTACTATAACATGCCGTTTTTCATCATTTTTGAGGATTTAAAAAAAAATTAAAATTTCAAAAAACATGGGTTATAGCCCATCGTTTTTTTAATTTTTGGAAAAAATAAGTAACCTCATTTTTCATCATTTTTGAACATGGGCTATAGCCCCTAACGTACGGCATACTATAGCACGCCGTTTTTCATCATTTTTGAGGATTTAAAAAAAAATCTAAATTTAAAAAAACATGGGTTATAGCCCATCGTTTTTTTTAAATTTTTAAAAAATTTTAAACCTCGTTTTTCATCATTTTTAAACATGGGTTATAGCCCCTACCGTACGGCATACTATAACACGCCGTTTTTCATCATTTTTGAGGATTTGAAAAAAATTCAAAATTTCAAAAAACATGGGTTATAGCCCATCGTTTTTTTAATTTTTGGAAAAGATAAGTAACCTCATTTTTCATCATTTTTGAACATGGGGCTATAGCCCCTAACGTACGGCATACTATAGCACGCCGTTTTTCATCATTTTTGAGGATTTGAAAAAAATTCAAAATTTCAAAAAACATGGGTTATAGCCCATCGTTTTTTTTAAATTTTGAAAAAAATTTAAACCTCGTTTTTCATCATTTTTAAACATGGGCTATAGCCCCTACCGTACGGCATACTATAACACGCCGTTTTTCATCATTTTTGAGGATTTGAAAAAAATTCAAATTTTCAAAAAACATGGGTTATAGCCCATCGTTTTTTTAATTTTTGGAAAAGATAAGTAACCTCATTTTTCATCATTTTTGAACATGGGCTATAGCCCCTAACGTACGGCATACTATAGCACGCCGTTTTTCATCATTTTTGAGGATTTGAAAAAAATTCAAAATTTCAAAAAACATGGGTTATAGCCCATCGTTTTTTTGAAATTTTGAAAAAAATTAAACCTCGTTTTTCATCATTTTTAAACATGGGCTATAGCCCCTACCGTACGGCATACTATAACACGCCGTTTTTCATCATTTTTGAGGATTTGAAAAAAAATTCAAAATTTCAAAAAACATGGGTTATAGCCCATCGTTTTTTTGAAATTTTGAAAAAAAATGTAAACCTCGTTTTTCATCATTTTTAAACATGGGCTATAGCCCCTACCGTACGGCATACTATAACACGCCGTTTTTCATCATTTTTGAGGATTTGAAAAAATTAAAAATTTCAAAAAACATGGGTTATAGCCCATCGTTTTTTTGAAATTTTGAAAAAAATGTAAACCTCGTTTTTCATCATTTTTAAACATGGGCTATAGCCCCTACCGTACGGCATACTATAACACGCCGTTTTTCATCATTTTTGAGGATTTGAAAAAAAAAAAAATTTGGGTGGGTTATAGCCCATCGTTTTTTTAATTTTTGGAAAAAATAAGTAACCTCATTTTTCATCATTTTTGAACATGGGCTATAGCCCCTAACGTACGGCATACTATAGCACGCCGTTTTTGGAAAAGATAAGTAACCTCATTTTTCATCATTTTTGAACATGGGCTATAGCCCCTAACGTACGGCATACTATAACACGCCGTTTTTCATCATTTTTGAGGATTTGAAAAAAATTCAAAATTTCAAAAAACATGGGTTATAGCCCATCGTTTTTTTGAAATTTTGAAAAAAATTTAAACCTCGTTTTTCATCATTTTTAAACATGAGCTATAGCCCCTACCGTACGGCATATGATAACACGCCGTTTTTCATCATTTTTTAGGATAAAAAAAAAAAATCACATTTTCAAAAAACATGGGTTATAGCCCATCGTTTTTTTTTTTTTTGAATTTTTTTAAACCTCGTTTTTCATCATTTTTAAACATGGGCTATAGCCCCTACCGTACGGCATACTATAACACGCCGTTTTTCATCATTTTGAGGATTTGAAAAAAATTCAAAATTTAAAAAAACATGGGTTATAGCCCATCGTTTTTTGAAATTTTGAAAAAAATTTAAACCTCGTTTTTCTTCATTTTTAAACATGGGCTATAGCCCCTACCGTACGGCATACTATAACACGCCGTTTTTCATCATTTTTGAGGATTTGAAAAAAAATCAAAATTTCAAAAAACATGGGTTATAGCCCATCGTTTTTTTAATTTTTGGAAAAAATAAGTAACCTCATTTTTCATCATTTTTGAACATGGGCTATAGCCCCTAACGTACGGCATACTATAGCACGCCGTTTTTCATCATTTTTGAGGATTAAAAAAAAAAATCAAAATTTCAAAAAACATGGGTTATAGCCCATCGTTTTTTTTTAAATTTTGAAAAAAATTTAAACCTCGTTTTTCATCATTTTTAAACATGGGCTATAGCCCCTACCGTACGGCATACTATAACACGCCATTTTTCATCATTTTTGAGGATTTTAAAAAAATTCTAAATTTAAAAAAACATGGGTTATAGCCCATCGTTTTTTTTAATTTTTGGAAAAGATAAGTAACCTCATTTTTCATCATTTTTAAACATGGGCTATAGCCCTACCGTACGGCATACTATAACACGCCGTTTTTCATCATTTTTGAGGATTTGAAAAAAATTCAAAATTAAAAAAAACATGGGTTATAGCCCATCGTTTTTTTGAAATTTTGAAAAAAATTTAAACCTCGTTTTTCTTCATTTTTAAACATGGGCTATAGCCCCTACCGTACGGCATACTATAACACGCCGTTTTTCATCATTTTTGAGGATTTGAAAAAAAATCAAAATTTCAAAAAACATGGGTTATAGCCCATCGTTTTTTTAATTTTTGGAAAAAATAAGTAACCTCATTTTTCATCATTTTTGAACATGGGCTATAGCCCCTAACGTACGGCATACTATAGCACGCCGTTTTTCATCATTTTTGAGGATTTAAAAAAAAAATCAAAATTTCAAAAACATGGGTTATAGCCCATCGTTTTTTTTAAATTTTGAAAAAAAATTAAACCTCGTTTTTCATCATTTTTAAACATGGGCTATAGCCCCTACCGTACGGCATACTATAACACGCCGTTTTTCATCATTTTTGAGGATTTGAAAAAAATTCAAAATTTCAAAAAACATGGGTTATAGCCCATCGTTTTTTTTTATTTTTGGAAAAGATAAGTAACCTCATTTTTCATCATTTTTTAACATGGGCTATAGCCCCTAACGTACGGCATACTATAGCACGCCGTTTTTCATCATTTTTGAGGATTTTAAAAAATTTCAAAATTTCAAAAAACATGGGTTATAGCCCATCGTTTTTTTTGAAATTTTGAAAAAAATTTAAACCTCGTTTTTCATCATTTTTAAACATGGGCTATAGCCCCTACCGTACGGCATACTATAACACGCCGTTTTTCATCATTTTTGAGGATTTGAAAAAAATTCAAAATTTCAAAAAACATGGGTTATAGCCCATCGTTTTTTTGAAATTTTGAAAAAAATTTAAACCTCGTTTTTCATCATTTTTAAACATGGGCTATAGCCCCTACCGTACGGCATACTATAACACGCCGTTTTTCATCATTTTTGAGGATTTGAAAAAAATTCAAAATTTCAAAAAACATGGGTTATAGCCCATCGTTTTTTTGAAATTTTGAAAAAAAATTTAACCTCGTTTTTCATCATTTTTAAACATGGGCTATAGCCCCTACCGTACGGCATACTATAACACGCCGTTTTTCATCATTTTTGAGGATTTGAAAAAAAATCAAATTTTCAAAAAACATGGGTTATAGCCCATCGTTTTTTTTAAATTTTGAATTATTTTTAAACCTAGTTTTTCATCATTTTTAAACATGGGCTATAGCCCCTACAGTGCGGCATACTATAACACGCTGTTTTTCATCATTTTGAGGATTTGAAAAAAAATCTAAATTTCAAAAAACATGGGTTATAGCCCATCGTTTTTTTGAAATTTTGAAAAAAAATTAAACCTCGTTTTTCATCATTTTTAAACATGAGCTATAGCCCCTACCGTACGGCATATGATAACACGCCGTTTTTCATCATTTTTTAGGATTTAAAAAAAAAATCTAATTTTCAAAAAACATGGGTTATAGCCCATCGTTTTTTTTTTTTTTTTTTAATTTTTTAAACCTCGTTTTTCATCATTTTTAAACATGGGCTATAGCCCCTACCGTACGGCATACTATAACACGCCGTTTTTCATCATTTTTGAGGTTTTTAAAAAAATTCAAAATTTCAAAAAACATGGGTTATAGCCCAGCGTTTTTTTAATTTTTGGAAAAAATAAGTAACCTCATTTTTCATCATTTTTGAACATGGGCTATAGCCCCTAACGTACGGCATACTATAGCACGCCGTTTTTCATCATTTTTGAGGATTTTAAAAAAATTCAAAATTTCAAAAAACATGGGTTATAGCCCATCGTTTTTTTGAAATTTTGAAATAAATTTAAACCTCGTTTTTCATCATTTTTAAACATGGGCTATAGCCCCTACCGTACGGCATACTATAACACGCCGTTTTTCATCATTTTTGAGGATTTGAAAAAAAATCTAAATTTCAAAAAACATGGGTTATAGCCCATCGTTTTTTTGAAATTTTGAAAAAAATGTAAACCTCGTTTTTCATCATTTTTAAACATGAGCTATAGCCCCTACCGTACGGCATATGATAACACGCCGTTTTTCATCATTTTTGAGGATTTAAAAAAAGAATCAAATTTTCAAAAAACATGGGTTATAGCCCATCGTTTTTTTTGAAATTTTGAATTATTTTTAAACCTCGTTTTTCATCATTTTTAAACATGGGCTATAGCCCCTACCGTACGGCATACTATAACACGCCGTTTTTCATCATTTTTGAGGATTTGAAAAAAATTCAAAATTTCAAAAAACATGGGTTATAGCCCATCGTTTTTTTTAATTTTTGGAAAAAATAAGTAACCTCATTTTCATCATTTTTGAACATGGGCTATAGCCCCTAACGTACGGCATACTATAGCACGCCGTTTTTCATCATTTTTGAGGATTTTAAAAAATTTCAAAATTTCAAAAAACATGGGTTATAGCCCATCGTTTTTTTCAAATTTTGAAAAATTTTTAAACCTCGTTTTTCATCATTTTTAAACATGGGCTATAGCCCCTACCGTACGGCATATGATAACACGCAGTTTTTCATCATTTTTTAGGATTTAAAAAAAAAATCTAATTTTCAAAAAACATGGGTTATAGCCCATCGTTTTTTTTTTTTTTTTAATTTTTTAAACCTCGTTTTTCATCATTTTTAAACATGGGCTATAGCCCCTACCGTACGGCATACTATAACACGCCGTTTTTCATCATTTTTGAGGTTTTTAAAAAAATTCAAAATTTAAAAAAACATGGGTTATAGCCCAGCGTTTTTTTAATTTTTGGAAAAAATAAGTAACCTCATTTTTCATCATTTTTGAACATGGGCTATAGCCCCTAACGTACGGCATACTATAGCACGCCGTTTTTCATCATTTTTGAGGATTTTAAAAAAATTCAAAATTTCAAAAAACATGGGTTATAGCCCATCGTTTTTTTGAAATTTTGAAAAAAATTTAAACCTCGTTTTTCATCATTTTTAAACATGGGCTATAGCCCCTACCGTACGGCATACTATAACACGCCGTTTTTCATCATTTTTGAGGATTTGAAAAAAAATCTAAATTTCAAAAAACATGGGTTATAGCCCATCGTTTTTTTGAAATTTTGAAAAAAATGTAAACCTCGTTTTTCATCATTTTTAAACATGAGCTATAGCCCCTACCGTACGACATATGATAACACGCCGTTTTTCATCATTTTTGAGGATTTAAAAAAAGAATCAAAATTTCAAAAAACATGGGTTATAGCCCATCGTTTTTTTGAAATTTTGAATTATTTTTAAACCTCGTTTTTCATCATTTTTAAACATGGGCTATAGCCCCTACCGTACGGCATACTATAACACGCCGTTTTTCATCATTTTTGAGTATTTGAAAAAAATTCAAAATTTCAAAAAACATGGGTTATAGCCCATCGTTTTTTTGAAATTTTGAAAAAAATTTAAACCTCGTTTTTCATCATTTTTAAACATGGGCTATAGCCCCTACCGTACGGCATACTATAACACGCCGTTTTTCATCATTTTTGAGGATTTGAAAAAAATTCAAAATTTCAAAAAACATGGGTTATAGCCCATCGTTTTTTTGAAATTTTGAAAAAAATGTAAACCTCGTTTTTCATCATTTTTAAACATGGGCTATAGCCCCTACCGTACGGCATACTATAACACGCCGTTTTTCATCATTTTTGAGGATTTGAAAAAAAATAAAAATTTCAAAAAACATGGGTTATAGCCCATCGTTTTTTTTAAATTTTGAATTATTTTTAAACCTAGTTTTTCATCATTTTTAAACATGGGCTATAGCCCCTACAGTACGGCATACTATAACACGCTGTTTTTCATCATTTTTGAGGATTTGAAAAAAAATCTAAATTTCAAAAAACATGGGTTATAGCCCATCGTTTTTTTGAAATTTTGAAAAAAAATTAAACCTCGTTTTTCATCATTTTTAAACATGAGCTATAGCCCCTACCGTACGGCATATGATAACACGCCGTTTTTCATCATTTTTTAGGATTTAAAAAAAAAATCTAATTTTCAAAAAATATGGGTTATAGCCCATCGTTTTTTTTTTATTTTGAAATTTTTTAAACCTCGTTTTTCATCATTTTTAAACATGGGCTATAGCCCCTACCGTACGGCATACTATAACACGCCGTTTTTCATCATTTTTGAGGATTTAAAAAAAATTCAAATTTTCAAAAAACATGGGTTATAGCCCAGCGTTTTTTTAATTTTTGGAAAAAATAAGTAACCTCATTTTTCATCATTTTTGAACATGGGCTATAGCCCCTAACGTACGGCATACTATAGCACGCCGTTTTTCATCATTTTTGAGGATTTTAAAAAATTTCAAAATTTCAAAAAACATGGGTTATAGCCCATCGTTAAACCTCGTTTTTCATCATTTTTAAACATGGGCTATAGCCCCTACCGTACGGCATACTATAACACGCCGTTTTTCATCATTTTTGAGGATTTGAAAAAAAATCTAAATTTCAAAAAACATGGGTTATAGCCCATCGTTTTTTTGAAATTTTGAAAAAAATGTAAACCTCGTTTTTCATCATTTTTAAACATGAGCTATAGCCCCTACCGTACGGCATATGATAACACGCCGTTTTTCATCATTTTTGAGGATTTAAAAAAATAATCAAAATTTCAAAAAACATGGGTTATAGCCCATCGTTTTTTTGAAATTTTGAATTATTTTTAAACCTCGTTTTTCATCATTTTTAAACATGGGCTATTGCCCCTACCGTACGGCATACTATAACACGCCGTTTTTCATCATTTTTGAGGATAAAAAAAAAAAATCTAATTTTCAAAAAATATGGGTTATAGCCCATCGTTTTTTTTTTTTTTTGAAATTTTTTAACCTCGTTTTTCATCATTTTTAAACATGGGCTATAGCCCCTACCGTACGGCATACTATAACACGCCGTTTTTCATCATTTTTGAGGATTTAAAAAAAAATCAAATTTTCAAAAAACATGGGTTATAGCCCAGCGTTTTTTTTAATTTTTGGAAAAAATAAGTAACCTCATTTTTCATCATTTTTGAACATGGGCTATAGCCCCTAACGTACGGCATACTATAGCACGCCGTTTTTCATCATTTTTGAGGATTTTAAAAAATTTCAAAATTTCAAAAAACATGGGTTATAGCCCATCGTTAAACCTCGTTTTTCATCATTTTTAAACATGGGCTATAGCCCCTACCGTACGGCATACTATAACACGCCGTTTTTCATCATTTTTGAGGATTTGAAAAAAAATCTAAATTTCAAAAAACATGGGTTATAGCCCATCGTTTTTTTGAAATTTTGAAAAAAATGTAAACCTCGTTTTTCATCATTTTTAAACATGAGCTATAGCCCCTACCGTACGGCATATGATAACACGCCGTTTTTCATCATTTTTGAGGATTTAAAAAAATAATCAAAATTTCAAAAAACATGGGTTATAGCCCATCGTTTTTTTGAAATTTTGAATTATTTTTAAACCTCGTTTTTCATCATTTTTAAACATGGGCTATTGCCCCTACCGTACGGCATACTATAACACGCCGTTTTTCATCATTTTTGAGGATTTTTAAAAAAATCAAAATTTCAAAAAACATGGGTTATAGCCCATCGTTTTTTTTAAATTTTGAAAAAATTTAAACCTCGTTTTTCATCATTTTTAAACATGGGCTATAGCCCCTACCGTACGGCATACTATAACACGCCATTTTTCATCATTTTTGAGGATTTTAAAAAAATTCTAAATTTAAAAAAACATGGGTTATAGCCCATCGTTTTTTTTAATTTTTGGAAAAGATAAGTAACCTCATTTTTCATCATTTTTAAACATGGGCTATAGCCCTACCGTACGGCATACTATAACACGCCGTTTTTCATCATTTTTGAGGATTTGAAAAAAATTCAAAATTAAAAAAAACATGGGTTATAGCCCATCGTTTTTTTGAAATTTTGAAAAAAATTTAAACCTCGTTTTTCTTCATTTTTAAACATGGGCTATAGCCCCTACCGTACGGCATACTATAACACGCCGTTTTTCATCATTTTTGAGGATTTGAAAAAAAATCAAAATTTCAAAAAACATGGGTTATAGCCCATCGTTTTTTTAATTTTTGGAAAAAATAAGTAACCTCATTTTTCATCATTTTTGAACATGGGCTATAGCCCCTAACGTACGGCATACTATAGCACGCCGTTTTTCATCATTTTTGAGGATTTAAAAAAAAAATCAAAATTTCAAAAAACATGGGTTATAGCCCATCGTTTTTTTTAAATTTTGAAAAAAAATTAAACCTCGTTTTTCATCATTTTTAAACATGGGCTATAGCCCCTACCGTACGGCATACTATAACACGCCGTTTTTCATCATTTTTGAGGATTTGAAAAAAATTCAAAATTTCAAAAAACATGGGTTATAGCCCATCGTTTTTTTTTATTTTTGGAAAAGATAAGTAACCTCATTTTTCATCATTTTTGAACATGGGCTATAGCCCCTAACGTACGGCATACTATAGCACGCCGTTTTTCATCATTTTTGAGGATTTTAAAAAATTTCAAAATTTCAAAAAACATGGGTTATAGCCCATCGTTTTTTTTTAAATTTTGAAAAAAATTTAAACCTCGTTTTTCATCATTTTTAAACATGGGCTATAGCCCCTACCGTACGGCATACTATAACACGCCGTTTTTCATCATTTTTGAGGATTTGAAAAAAATTCAAAATTTCAAAAAACATGGGTTATAGCCCATCGTTTTTTTGAAATTTTGAAAAAAATTTAAACCTCGTTTTTCATCATTTTTAAACATGGGCTATAGCCCCTACCGTACGGCATACTATAACACGCCGTTTTTCATCATTTTTGAGGATTTGAAAAAAATTCAAAATTTCAAAAAACATGGGTTATAGCCCATCGTTTTTTTGAAATTTTGAAAAAACATTTAACCTCGTTTTTCATCATTTTTAAACATGGGCTATAGCCCCTACCGTACGGCATACTATAACACGCCGTTTTTCATCATTTTTGAGGATTTGAAAAAAAATCAAATTTTCAAAAAACATGGGTTATAGCCCATCGTTTTTTTTTAATTTTGAATTATTTTTAAACCTAGTTTTTCATCATTTTTAAACATGGGCTATAGCCCCTACAGTGCGGCATACTATAACACGCTGTTTTTCATCATTTTTGAGGATTTGAAAAAAAATCTAAATTTCAAAAAACATGGGTTATAGCCCATCGTTTTTTTGAAATTTTGAAAAAAAATTAAACCTCGTTTTTCATCATTTTTAAACATGAGCTATAGCCCCTACCGTACGGCATATGATAACACGCCGTTTTTCATCATTTTTTAGGATTTAAAAAAAAAATCTAATTTTCAAAAAACATGGGTTATAGCCCATCGTTTTTTTTTTTTTTTGAAATTTTTTAAACCTCGTTTTTCATCATTTTTAAACATGGGCTATAGCCCCTACCGTACGGCATACTATAACACGCCGTTTTTCATCATTTTTGAGGTTTTTAAAAAAATTCAAAATTTCAAAAAACATGGGTTATAGCCCAGCGTTTTTTTAATTTTTGGAAAAAATAAGTAACCTCATTTTTCATCATTTTTGAACATGGGCTATAGCCCCTAACGTACGGCATACTATAGCACGCCGTTTTTCATCATTTTTGAGGATTTTAAAAAAATTCAAAATTTCAAAAAACATGGGTTATAGCCCATCGTTTTTTTTAAATTTTGAATTATTTTTAAACCTAGTTTTTCATCATTTTTAAACATGGGCTATAGCCCCTACAGTGCGGCATACTATAACACGCTGTTTTTCATCATTTTTGAGGATTTGAAAAAAAATCTAAATTTCAAAAAACATGGGTTATAGCCCATCGTTTTTTTGAAATTTTGAAAAAAAATTAAACCTCGTTTTTCATCATTTTTAAACATGAGCTATAGCCCCTACCGTACGGCATATGATAACACGCCGTTTTTCATCATTTTTTAGGATTTAAAAAAAAAATCTAATTTTCAAAAAACATGGGTTATAGCCCATCGTTTTTTTTTTTTTTTGAAATTTTTTAAACCTCGTTTTTCATCATTTTTAAACATGGGCTATAGCCCCTACCGTACGGCATACTATAACACGCCGTTTTTCATCATTTTTGAGGTTTTTAAAAAAATTCAAAATTTCAAAAAACATGGGTTATAGCCCAGCGTTTTTTTAATTTTTGGAAAAAATAAGTAACCTCATTTTTCATCATTTTTGAACATGGGCTATAGCCCCTAACGTACGGCATACTATAGCACGCCGTTTTTCATCATTTTTGAGGATTTTAAAAAAATTCAAAATTTCAAAAAACATGGGTTATAGCCCATCGTTTTTTTGAAATTTTGAAATAAATTTAAACCTCGTTTTTCATCATTTTTAAACATGGGCTATAGCCCCTACCGTACGGCATACTATAACACGCCGTTTTTCATCATTTTTGAGGATTTGAAAAAAAATCTAAATTTCAAAAAACATGGGTTATAGCCCATCGTTTTTTTGAAATTTTGAAAAAAATGTAAACCTCGTTTTTCATCATTTTTAAACATGAGCTATAGCCCCTACCGTACGGCATATGATAACACGCCGTTTTTCATCATTTTTGAGGATTTAAAAAAAGAATCAAATTTTCAAAAAACATGGGTTATAGCCCATCGTTTTTTTGAAATTTTGAATTATTTTTAAACCTCGTTTTTCATCATTTTTAAACATGGGCTATAGCCCCTACCGTACGGCATACTATAACACGCCGTTTTTCATCATTTTTGAGGATTTGAAAAAAATTCAAAATTTCAAAAAACATGGGTTATAGCCCATCGTTTTTTTTAATTTTTGGAAAAAATAAGTAACCTCATTTTTCATCATTTTTGAACATGGGCTATAGCCCCTAACGTACGGCATACTATAGCACGCCGTTTTTCATCATTTTTGAGGATTTTAAAAAATTTCAAAATTTCAAAAAACATGGGTTATAGCCCATCGTTTTTTTCAAATTTTGAAAAATTTTTAAACCTCGTTTTTCATCATTTTTAAACATGGGCTATAGCCCCTACCGTACGGCATATGATAACACGCCGTTTTTCATCATTTTTTAGGATTTAAAAAAAAAATCTAATTTTCAAAAAACATGGGTTATAGCCCATCGTTTTTTTTTTTTTTTTTTAATTTTTTAAACCTCGTTTTTCATCATTTTTAAACATGGGCTATAGCCCCTACCGTACGGCATACTATAACACGCCGTTTTTCATCATTTTTGAGGTTTTTAAAAAAATTCAAAATTTAAAAAAACATGGGTTATAGCCCAGCGTTTTTTTAATTTTTGGAAAAAATAAGTAACCTCATTTTTCATCATTTTTGAACATGGGCTATAGCCCCTAACGTACGGCATACTATAGCACGCCGTTTTTCATCATTTTTGAGGATTTTAAAAAAATTCAAAATTTCAAAAAACATGGGTTATAGCCCATCGTTTTTTTGAAATTTTGAAAAAAATTTAAACCTCGTTTTTCATCATTTTTAAACATGGGCTATAGCCCCTACCGTACGGCATACTATAACACGCCGTTTTTCATCATTTTTGAGGATTTGAAAAAAAATCTAAATTTCAAAAAACATGGGTTATAGCCCATCGTTTTTTTGAAATTTTGAAAAAAATGTAAACCTCGTTTTTCATCATTTTTAAACATGAGCTATAGCCCCTACCGTACGACATATGATAACACGCCGTTTTTCATCATTTTTGAGGATTTAAAAAAAGAATCAAAATTTCAAAAAACATGGGTTATAGCCCATCGTTTTTTTGAAATTTTGAATTATTTTTAAACCTCGTTTTTCATCATTTTTAAACATGGGCTATAGCCCCTACCGTACGGCATACTATAACACGCCGTTTTTCATCATTTTTGAGTATTTGAAAAAAATTCAAAATTTCAAAAAACATGGGTTATAGCCCATCGTTTTTTTGAAATTTTGAAAAAAATTTAAACCTCGTTTTTCATCATTTTTAAACATGGGCTATAGCCCCTACCGTACGGCATACTATAACACGCCGTTTTTCATCATTTTTGAGGATTTGAAAAAAATTCAAAATTTCAAAAAACATGGGTTATAGCCCATCGTTTTTTTGAAATTTTGAAAAAAATGTAAACCTCGTTTTTCATCATTTTTAAACATGGGCTATAGCCCCTACCGTACGGCATACTATAACACGCCGTTTTTCATCATTTTTGAGGATTTGAAAAAAAATAAAAATTTCAAAAAACATGGGTTATAGCCCATCGTTTTTTTTAAATTTTGAATTATTTTTAAACCTAGTTTTTCATCATTTTTAAACATGGGCTATAGCCCCTACAGTACGGCATACTATAACACGCTGTTTTTCATCATTTTTGAGGATTTGAAAAAAAATCTAAATTTCAAAAAACATGGGTTATAGCCCATCGTTTTTTTGAAATTTTGAAAAAAAATTAAACCTCGTTTTTCATCATTTTTAAACATGAGCTATAGCCCCTACCGTACGGCATATGATAACACGCCGTTTTTCATCATTTTTTAGGATTTAAAAAAAAAATCTAATTTTCAAAAAATATGGGTTATAGCCCATCGTTTTTTTTTTATTTTGAAATTTTTTAAACCTCGTTTTTCATCATTTTTAAACATGGGCTATAGCCCCTACCGTACGGCATACTATAACACGCCGTTTTTCATCATTTTTGAGGATTTAAAAAAAATTCAAATTTTCAAAAAACATGGGTTATAGCCCAGCGTTTTTTTAATTTTTGGAAAAAATAAGTAACCTCATTTTTCATCATTTTTGAACATGGGCTATAGCCCCTAACGTACGGCATACTATAGCACGCCGTTTTTCATCATTTTTGAGGATTTTAAAAAATTTCAAAATTTCAAAAAACATGGGTTATAGCCCATCGTTAAACCTCGTTTTTCATCATTTTTAAACATGGGCTATAGCCCCTACCGTACGGCATACTATAACACGCCGTTTTTCATCATTTTTGAGGATTTGAAAAAAAATCTAAATTTCAAAAAACATGGGTTATAGCCCATCGTTTTTTTGAAATTTTGAAAAAAATGTAAACCTCGTTTTTCATCATTTTTAAACATGAGCTATAGCCCCTACCGTACGGCATATGATAACACGCCGTTTTTCATCATTTTTGAGGATTTAAAAAAATAATCAAAATTTCAAAAAACATGGGTTATAGCCCATCGTTTTTTTGAAATTTTGAATTATTTTTAAACCTCGTTTTTCATCATTTTTAAACATGGGCTATTGCCCCTACCGTACGGCATACTATAACACGCCGTTTTTCATCATTTTTGAGGATAAAAAAAAAAAATCTAATTTTCAAAAAATATGGGTTATAGCCCATCGTTTTTTTTTTTTTTTGAAATTTTTTAAACCTCGTTTTTCATCATTTTTAAACATGGGCTATAGCCCCTACCGTACGGCATACTATAACACGCCGTTTTTCATCATTTTTGAGGATTTAAAAAAAAATCAAATTTTCAAAAAACATGGGTTATAGCCCAGCGTTTTTTTAATTTTTGGAAAAAATAAGTAACCTCATTTTTCATCATTTTTGAACATGGGCTATAGCCCCTACCGTACGGCATACTATAACACGCCGTTTTTCATCATTTTTGAGGATTTGAAAAAAAATCTAAATTTCAAAAAACATGGGTTATAGCCCATCGTTTTTTTGAAATTTTGAAAAAAATGTAAACCTCGTTTTTCATCATTTTTAAACATGAGCTATAGCCCCTACCGTACGGCATATGATAACACGCCGTTTTTCATCATTTTTGAGGATTTAAAAAAATAATCAAAATTTCAAAAAACATGGGTTATAGCCCATCGTTTTTTTGAAATTTTGAATTATTTTTAAACCTCGTTTTTCATCATTTTTAAACATGGGCTATTGCCCCTACCGTACGGCATACTATAACACGCCGTTTTTCATCATTTTTGAGGATTTTTAAAAAAATCAAAATTTCAAAAAACATGGGTTATAGCCCATCGTTTTTTTGAAATTTTGAAATTTTTTTAAACCTCGTTTTTCATCATTTTTAAACATGGGCTATAGCCCCTACCGTACGGCATACTATAACACGCCGTTTGTCATCATTTTTGAGGATTTGAAAAAAAATCAAAATTTCAAAAAACATGGGTTATAGCCCATCGTTTTTTTGAAATTTTGAATTATTTTTAAACCTAGTTTTTCATCATTTTTAAACATGGGCTATAGCCCCTACCGTACGGCATACTACATACATTTTTGAGGATTTAAAAAAAAAATTAAATTTTAAAAAACATGGGTTATAGCCCATCGTTTTTCTTTTTTTTTTTTTTTTTTTTTTAACCTCGTTTTTCATCATTTTTAAACATGAGCTATAGCCCCTACCGTACGGCATATGATAACACGCCGTTTTTCATCATTTTTGAGGATTTGAAAAAAATTCAAAAATTGAAAAAACATGGGTTATAGCCCATCGTTTTTTTGAAATTTTGAATTATTTTTAAACCTCGTTTTTCATCATTTTTGAACATGGGCTATAGCCCCTAACGTACGGCATACTATAGCACGCCGTTTTTCATCATTTTTGAGGATTTTAAAAAATTTCAAAATTTCAAAAAACATGGGTTATAGCCCATCGTTTTTTTGAAATTTTGAAAAAATTTTAAACCTCGTTTTTCATCATTTTTAAACATGGGCTATAGCCCCTACCGTACGGCATACTATAACACGCCGTTTTTCATAATTTTTGAGGATTTGAAAAAAATTCAAAATTTCAAAAAACATGGGTTATAGCCCATCGTTTTTTTGAAATTTTGAAAAAAATGTAAACCTCGTTTTTCATCATTTTTAAACATGGGCTATAGCCCCTACCGTACGTCATACTATAACACGCCGTTTTTCATCATTTTTGAGGATTTGAAAAAAAATAAAAAATTCAAAAAACATGGGTTATAGCCCATCGTTTTTTTGAAATTTTGAATTATTTTTAAACCTAGTTTTTCATCATTTATAAACATGGGCTATAGCCCCTACCGTACGGCATACTATAACACGCCGTTTTTCATCATTTTTGAGGATTTTAAAAAAATTAAAAAACATGGGTTCGGCCCATCGTTTTTTTTTTTTTTTAAACCTCGTTTTTCATCATTTTTAAACATGAGCTATAGCCCCTACCGTACGGCATATGATAACACGCCGTTTTTCATCATTTTTGAGGATTTAAAAAAAAAATCAAAATTTCAAAAAACATGGGTTATAGCCCATCGTTTTTTTCAAATTTTGAAATTTTTTTAAACCTCGTTTTTCATCATTTTTAAACATGGGCTATAGCCCCTACCGTACGGCATACTATAACACGCCGTTTTTCATCATTTTTGAGGATTTGAAAAAAATTCAAAATTTCTAAAAACATGGGTTATAGCCCATCGTTTTTTTTGAAATTTTGAAAAAAATTTAAACCTTGTTTTTCATCATTTTTAAACATGGGCTATAGCCCCTACCGTACGGCATACTATAACACGCCGTTTTTCATCATTTTTGAGGATTTGAAAAAAATTCAAAATTTCAACAAACATGGGTTATAGCCCATCGTTTTTTTGAAATTTTGAAAAAAATGTAAACCTCGTTTTTCATCATTTTTAAACATGGGCTATAGCCCCTACCGTACGGCATACTATAACACGCCGTTTGTCAACATTTTTGAGGATTTGAAAAAAAATAAAAAATTCAAAAAACATGGGTTATAGCCCATCGTTTTTTTGAAATTTTGAATTATTTTTAAACCTAGTTTTTCATCATTTTTAAACATGGGCTATAGCCCCTACAGTACGGCATACTATAACACGCCGTTTTTCATCATTTTTGAGGATTTAAAAAAAATTCAAAATTTCAAAAAACATGCGTTATAGCCTATCGTTTTTTTTTAACCTCGTTTTTCATCATTTTTAAACATGAGCTATAGCCCCTACCGTACGGCATATGATAACACGCCGTTTTTCATCATTTTTGAGGATTTAAAAAAAGAATCAAAATTTCAAAAAACATGGGTTATAGCCCATCGTTTTTTTTTAATTTTGAAAATGTTTAAACCTCGTTTTTCATCATTTTTGAACATGGGCTATAGCCCCTAACGTACGGCATACTATAGCACGCCGTTTTTCATCATTTTTGAGGATTTTAAAAAAATTCAAAATTTCAAAAAACATGGGTTATAGCCCATCGTTTTTTTCAAATTTTGAAAAAAATGTAAACCTCGTTTTTCATCATTTTTAAACATGGGCTATAGCCCCTACCGTACGTCATACTATAACACGCCGTTTTTCATCATTTTTGAGGATTTGAAAAAAAATCAAAAATTCAAAAAACATGGGTTATAGCCCATCGTTTTTTTGAAATTTTGAATTATTTTTAAACCTAGTTTTTCATCATTTATAAACATGGGCTATAGCCCCTACCGTACGGCATACTATAACACGCCGTTTTTCATCATTTTTGAGGATTTTAAAAAAATTAAAAAACATGGGTTCGGCCCATCGTTTTTTTTTTTTTTTTTTTTTTTTTAAACCTCGTTTTTCATCATTTTTAAACATGAGCTATAGCCCCTACCGTACGGCATATGATAACACGCCGTTTTTCATCATTTTTGAGGATTTAAAAAAAAAAATCAAAATTTCAAAAAACATGGGTTATAGCCCATCGTTTTTTTCAAATTTTGAAATTTTTTTAAACCTAGTTTTTCATCATTTTTAAACATGGGCTATAGCCCCTACCGTACGGCATACTATAACACGCCGTTTTTCATCATTTTTGAGGATTTGAAAAAAATTAAAAATTTCAAAAAACATGGGTTATAGCCCATCGTTTTTTTGAAATTTTGAAATTTTTTTAAACCTCGTTTTTCATCATTTTTAAACATGGGCTATAGCCCCTACCGTACGGCATACTATAACACGACGTTTTTCATCATTTTTGAGGATTTGAAAAAAATTCAAAATTTCTAAAAACATGGGTTATAGCCCATCGTTTTTTTTGAAATTTTGAAAAAAATTTAAACCTTGTTTTTCATCATTTTTAAACATGGGCTATAGCCCCTACCGTACGGCATACTATAACACGCCGTTTTTCATCATTTTTGAGGATTTGAAAAAAATTCAAAATTTAAAAAAACATAGGTTATAGCCCATCGTTTTTTTGAAATTTTGAAAAAAATGTAAACCTCGTTTTTCATCATTTTTAAACATGGGCTATAGCCCCTACCGTACGGCATACTATAACACGCCGTTTGTCATCATTTTTGAGGATTTGAAAAAAAATCAAAATTTCAAAAAACATGGGTTATAGCCCATCGTTTTTTTGAAATTTTGAATTATTTTTAAACCTAGTTTTTCATCATTTTTAAACATGGGCTATAGCCCCTACCGTACGGCATACTATAACACGCCGTTTTTCATCATTTTTGAGGATTTTACAAAAAAAATAAATTTTAAAAAACATGGGTTATAGCCCATCGTTTTTCTTTTTTTTTTTTTTTTTTTTAAACCTCGTTTTTCATCATTTTTAAACATGAGCTATAGCCCCTACCGTACGGCATATGATAACACGCCGTTTTTCATCATTTTTGAGGATTTGAAAAAAATTAAAAAATTAAAAAAACATGGGTTATAGCCCATCGTTTTTTTGAAATTTTGAATTATTTTTAAACCTCGTTTTTCATCATTTTTAAACATGAGCTATAGCCCCTACCGTACGGCATATGATAAGACGCCGTTTTTCATCATTTTTGAGGATTTAAAAAAACAATCAAAATTTCAAAAAACAGGGGTTATAACCCATCGTTTTTTTTTTTTTTTGAAAAAAATAAGTAACCTCATTTTTCATCATTTTTGAACATGGGCTATACCCCCTAACGTACGGCATACTATAACACGCCGTTTTTCATCATTTTTTTGGATTTAAAATTTTTTCAAAATTTCAAAAAACATGGGTTATAGCCCATCGTTTTTTTGAAATTTTGAAAAAAATTTAAACCTCGTTTTTCATCATTTTTAAACATGGGCTATAGCCCCTACCGTACGGCATACTATAACACGCCGTTTTTCATCATTTTTGAGGATTTGAAAAAAATTCAAAATTTCAAAAAACATGGGTTATAGCCCATCGTTTTTTTGAAATTTTGAAAAAAATGTAAACCTCGTTTTTCATCATTTTTAAACATGGGCTATAGCCCCTACCGTACGGCATACTATAACACGCCGTTTTTCATCATTTTTGAGGATTTGAAAAAAAAAATCAAATTTTCAAAAAACATTGGTTATAGCCCATCGTTTTTTTTAATTTTGAAATTTTTTAAACCTCGTTTTTCATCATTTTTAAACATGGGCTATAGCCCCTACCGTACGGCATACTATAACACGCCGTTTTTCATCATTTTTGAGGATTTTAAAAAAATTCAAAATTTAAAAAAACATGGGTTATAGCCCATCGTTTTTTTAATTTTTGGAAAAAATAAGTAACCTCATTTTTCATCATTTTTGAACATGGGCTATAGCCCCTAACGTACGGCATACTATAGCACGCCGTTTTTCATCATTTTTGAGGATTTAAAAAAAATTCAAAATTTCAAAAAACATGGGTTATAGCCCATCGTTTTTTTGAAATTTTGAAAAAAAATTAAACCTCGTTTTTCATCATTTTTAAACATGGGCTATAGCCCCTACCGTACGGCATACTATAACACGCCGTTTTTCATCATTTTTGAGGATTTTAAAAAAATTCAAAATTTAAAAAAACATGGGTTATAGCCCATCGTTTTTTTAATTTTTGGAAAAAATAAGTAACCTCATTTTTCATCATTTTTGAACATGGGCTATAGCCCCTAACGTACGGCATACTATAGCACGCCGTTTTTCATCATTTTTGAGGATTTAAAAAAAATAAAAAATTCAAAAAACATGGGTTATAGCCCATCGTTTTTTTGAAATTTTGAATTATTTTTAAACCTAGTTTTTCATCATTTATAAACATGGGCTATAGCCCCTACCGTACGGCATACTATAACACGCCGTTTTTCATCATTTTTGAGGATTTTAACAAATTTAAAAATTTAAAAAAACATGGGTTATAGCCCATCGTTTTTTTTTTTTTTTTTTTTTTAACCTCGTTTTTCATCATTTTTAAACATGAGCTATAGCCCCTACCGTACGGCATATGATAACACGCCGTTTTTCATCATTTTTGAGGATTAAAAAAAAAATTCAAAATTTCAAAAAACATGGGTTATAGCCCATCGTTTTTTTCAAATTTAAAAAAAAATTTAAACCTCGTTTTTCATCATTTTTAAACATGGGCTATAGCCCCTACCGTACGGCATACTATAACACGCCGTTTTTCATCATTTTTGAGGATTTGAAAAAATTTCAAAATTTCAAAAAACATGGGTTATAGCCCATCGTTTTTTTGAAATTTTGATTTTTTTTTAAACCTCGTTTTTCATCATTTTTAAACATGAGCTATAGCCCCTACCGTACGGCATACTATAGCACGCCGTTTTTCATCATTTTTGAGGATTTAAAAAAAATTCAAAATTTCAAAAAACATGGGTTATAGCCCATCGTTTTTTTCAAATTTAAAAAAAAAATTAAACCTCGTTTTTCATCATTTTTAAGCATGGGCTATAGCCCCTACCGTACGGCATACTATAACACGCCGTTTTTCATCATTTTTGAGGATTTGAAAAAAATTCAAAATTTCAAAAAACATGGGTTATAGCCCATCGTTTTTTGAAATTTTGAAAAAAATTTAAACCTCGTTTTTCATCATTTTTAAACATGGGCTATAGCCCCTACCGTACGGCATACTATAACACGCCGTTTTTCATCATTTTTGAGGATTTGAAAAAAATTCAAAATTTCAAAAAACATGGGTTATAGCCCATCGTTTTTTTGAAATTTTGATTTTTTTTTAAACCTCGTTTTTCATCATTTTTAAACATGAGCTATAGCCCCTACCGTACGGCATACTATAGCACGCCGTTTTTCATCATTTTTGAGGATTTAAAAAAAATTCAAAATTTCAAAAAACATGGGTTATAGCCCATCGTTTTTTTCAAATTAAAAAAAAAATGTAAACCTCGTTTTTCATCATTTTTAAACATGGGCTATAGCCCCTACCGTACGGCATACTATAACACGCCGTTTTTCATCATTTTTGAGGATTTGAAAAAAATTCAAAATTTCAAAAAACATGGGTTATAGCCCATCGTTTTTTTGAAATTTTGAAATTTTTTTAAACCTTGTTTTTCATCATTTTTAAACATGGGCTATAGCCCCTACCGTACGGCATACTATAACACGCCGTTTTTCATCATTTTTGAGGATTTGAAAAAAAATCAAAATTTCAAAAAACATGGGTTATAGCCCATCGTTTTTTTGAAATTTTGAAATTTTTTTAAACCTCGTTTTTCATCATTTTTAAACATGGGCTATAGCCCCTACCGTACGGCATACTATAACACGCCGTTTTTCATCATTTTTGAGGATTTGAAAAAAAATCAAAATTTCTAAAAACATGGGTTATAGCCCATCGTTTTTTTTGAAATTTTGAAAAAAATTTAAACCTTGTTTTTCATCATTTTTAAACATGGGCTATAGCCCCTACCGTACGGCATACTATAACACGCCGTTTTTCATCATTTTTGAGGATTTGAAAAAAAATCAAAATTTAAAAAAACATGGGTTATAGCCCATCGTTTTTTTGAAATTTTGATTTTTTTTAAACCTCGTTTTTCATCATTTTTAAACATGAGCTATAGCCCCTACCGTACGGCATACTATAGCACGCCGTTTTTCATCATTTTTGAGGATTTAAAAAAAATTCAAATTTTCAAAAAACATGGGTTATAGCCCATCGTTTTTTTCAAATTTAAAAAAAAATTTAAACCTCGTTTTTCATCATTTTTAAACATGGGCTATAGCCCCTACCGTACGGCATACTATAACACGCCGTTTTTCATCATTTTTGAGGATTTGAAAAAATTTCAAAATTTCAAAAAACATGGGTTATAGCCCATCGTTTTTTTGAAATTTTGATTTTTTTTTAAACCTCGTTTTTCATCATTTTTAAACATGAGCTATAGCCCCTACCGTACGGCATACTATAGCACGCCGTTTTTCATCATTTTTGAGGATTTAAAAAAAATTCAAAATTTCAAAAAACATGGGTTATAGCCCATCGTTTTTTTCAAATTTAAAAAAAAATTTAAACCTCGTTTTTCATCATTTTTAAACATGGGCTATAGCCCCTACCGTACGGCATACTATAACACGCCGTTTTTCATCATTTTTGAGGATTTGAAAAAAAATCAAAATTTCAAAAAACATGGGTTATAGCCCATCGTTTTTTTGAAATTTTGAAATTTTTTTAAACCTCGTTTTTCATCATTTTTAAACATGGGCTATAGCCCCTACCGTACGGCATACTATAACACGCCGTTTTTCATCATTTTTGAGGATTTGAAAAAAATTCAAAATTTCTAAAAACATGGGTTATAGCCCATCGTTTTTTTGAAATTTTGAAAAAAATTTAAACCTTGTTTTTCATCATTTTTAAACATGGGCTATAGCCCCTACCGTACGGCATACTATAACACGCCGTTTTTCATCATTTTTGAGGATTTGAAAAAAAATCAAAATTTAAAAAAACATGGGTTATAGCCCATCGTTTTTTTGAAATTTTGAAAAATTTTAAACCTCGTTTTTCATCATTTTTAAACATGGGCTATAGCCCCTACCATACGGCATACTATAACACGCCGTTTTTCATCATTTTTGAGGATTTTAAAAAAAATAAAAATTTCAAAAAACATGGGTTATAGCCCATCGTTTTTTTAATTTTTGGAAAAAATAAGTAACCTCATTTTTCATCATTTTTGAACATGGGCTATAGCCCCTAACGTACGGCATACTATAGCACGCCGTTTTTCATCATTTTTGAGGATTTAAAAAAAATTCAAAATTTCAAAAAACATGGGTTATAGCCCATCGTTTTTTTCAAATTTAAAAAAAAATTTAAACATCGTTTTTCATCATTTTTAAACATGGGCTATAGCCCCTACCGTACGGCATACTATAACACGCCGTTTTTCATCATTTTTGAGGATTTGAAAAAAATTCAAAATTTCAAAAAACATGGGTTATAGCCCATCGTTTTTTTGAAATTTTGAAATTTTTTTAAACCTCGTTTTTCATCATTTTTAAACATGGGCTATAGCCCCTACCGTACGGCATACTATAACACGCCGTTTTTCATCATTTTTGAGGATTTGAAAAAAATTCAAAATTTCTAAAAACATGGGTTATAGCCCATCGTTTTTTTTGAAATTTTGAAAAAAAATTAAACCTTGTTTTTCATCATTTTTAAACATGGGCTATAGCCCCTACCGTACGGCATACTATAACACGCCGTTTTTCATCATTTTTGAGGATTTGAAAAAAAATCAAAATTTCAAAAAACATGGGTTATAGCCCATCGTTTTTTTGAAATTTTGAAAAATTTTAAACCTCGTTTTTCATCATTTTTAAACATGGGCTATAGCCCCTACCATACGGCATACTATAACACGCCGTTTTTCATCATTTTTGAGGATTTTAAAAAAATTTAAAATTTCAAAAAACATGGGTTATAGCCCATCGTTTTTTGAAATTTTGAAAAAAAATTAAACCTCGTTTTTCATCATTTTTAAACATGGGCTATAGCCCCTACCGTACGGCATACTATAACACGCCGTTTTTCATCATTTTTGAGGATTTGAAAAAAATTCAAAATTTCAAAAAAACATGGGTTATAGCCCATCGTTTTTTTAAATTTTGAAAAAAAATTAAACCTTGTTTTTCATCATTTTTAAACATGGGCTATAGCCCCTACCGTACGGCATACTATAACACGCCGTTTTTCATCATTTTTGAGGATTTGAAAAAAAATCAAAATTTCAAAAAACATGGGTTATAGCCCATCGTTTTTTTGAAATTTTGAAAAAAATGTAAACCTCGTTTTTCATCATTTTTAAACATGGGCTATAGCCCCTACCGTACGGCATACTATAACACGCCGTTTTTCATCATTTTTGAGGATTTGAAAAATTTAAAAAATTTAAAAAAACATAGGGTTATAGCCCATCGTTTTTTTTTTTTTTTTGTTTTTTTTTTAAACCTCGTTTTTCATCATTTTTAAACATGAGCTATAGCCCCTACCGTACGGCATACTATAACACGCCGTTTTTCATCATTTTTGAGGATTTGAAAACATTTCAAAATTTCAAAAAACATGGGTTATAGCCCATCGTTTTTTTGAAATTTTGAAAAAATTTTAAACCTCGTTTTTCATCATTTTTAAACATGGGCTATAGCCCCTACCGTACGGCATACTATAACACGCCGTTTTTCATCATTTTTGAGGATTTGAAAACATTTCAAAATTTCAAAAAACATGGGTTATAGCCCATCGTTTTTTTGAAATTTTGAAAAAAATGTAAACCTCGTTTTTCATCATTTTTAAACATGGGCTATAGCCCCTACCGTACGGCATACTATAACACGCCGTTTTTCATCATTTTTGAGGATTTGAAAAAAATTCAAAATTTCTAAAAACATGGGTTATAGCCCATCGTTTTTTTTGAAATTTTGAAAAAAAATTAAACCTTGTTTTTCATCATTTTTAAACATGGGCTATAGCCCCTACCGTACGGCATACTATAACACGCCGTTTTTCATCATTTTTGAGGATTTGAAAAAAAATCAAAATTTCAAAAAACATGGGTTATAGCCCATCGTTTTTTTGAAATTTTGAAAAATTTTAAACCTCGTTTTTCATCATTTTTAAACATGGGCTATAGCCCCTACCATACGGCATACTATAACACGCCGTTTTTCATCATTTTTGAGGATTTTAAAAAAAATTAAAATTTCAAAAAACATGGGTTATAGCCCATCGTTTTTTGAAATTTTGAAAAAAAATTAAACCTCGTTTTTCATCATTTTTAAACATGGGCTATAGCCCCTACCGTACGGCATACTATAACACGCCGTTTTTCATCATTTTTGAGGATTTGAAAAAAATTCAAAATTTCAAAAAAACATGGGTTATAGCCCATCGTTTTTTTAAATTTTGAAAAAAATTTAAACCTTGTTTTTCATCATTTTTAAACATGGGCTATAGCCCCTACCGTACGGCATACTATAACACGCCGTTTTTCATCATTTTTGAGGATTTGAAAAAAAATCAAAATTTCAAAAAACATGGGTTAAAGCCCATCGTTTTTTTGAAATTTTGAAAAAAATGTAAACCTCGTTTTTCATCATTTTTAAACATGGGCTATAGCCCCTACCGTACGGCATACTATAACACGCCGTTTTTCATCATTTTTGAGGATTTGAAAAATTTAAAAAATTTAAAAAAACATAGGGTTATAGCCCATCGTTTTTTTTTTTTTTTTTTTTTTTTTTTAAACCTCGTTTTTCATCATTTTTAAACATGAGCTATAGCCCCTACCGTACGGCATACTATAACACGCCGTTTTTCATCATTTTTGAGGATTTGAAAACATTTCAAAATTTCAAAAAACATGGGTTATAGCCCATCGTTTTTTTGAAATTTTGAAAAAATTTTAAACCTCGTTTTTCATCATTTTTAAACATGGGCTATAGCCCCTACCGTACGGCATACTATAACACGCCGTTTTTCATCATTTTTGAGGATTTGAAAACATTTCAAAATTTCAAAAAACATGGGTTATAGCCCATCGTTTTTTTGAAATTTTGAAAAAAATGTAAACCTCGTTTTTCATCATTTTTAAACATGGGCTATAGCCCCTACCGTACGGCATACTATAACACGCCGTTTTTCATCATTTTTGAGGATTTGAAAAAAAATAAAAATAAAAGAAAACATGGGGTATAGCCCATCGTTTTTTTAAATTTTGAATTATTTTTAAACCTAGTTTTTCATCATTTTTAAACATGGGCTATAGCCCCTACAGCACGGCATACTATAACACGCCGTTTTTCATCATTTTTGAGGATTTGAAAAAAAATCTAAATTTCAAAAAACATGGGTTATAGCCCATCGTTTTTTTGAAATTTTGAAAAAAATTTAAACCTCGTTTTTCATCATTTTTAAACATGAGCTATAGCCCCTACCGTACGGCATATGATAACACGCCGTTTTTCATCATTTTTTAGGATTAAAAAAAAAAATCAAATTTTCAAAAAACATGGGTTATAGCCCATCGTTTTTTTTTAATTTTGAAATTTTTTAAACCTCGTTTTTCATCATTTTTAAACATGGGCTATAGCCCCTACCGTACGGCATACTATAACACGCCGTTTTTCATCATTTTTGAGGATTTGAAAAAAAATCAAAATTAAAAAAACATGGGTTATAGCCCATCGTTTTTTTGAAATTTTGAATTTTTTTTAAACCTCGTTTTTCATCATTTTTAAACATGGGCTATAGCCCCTACCGTACGGCATACTATAACACGCCGTTTTTCATCATTTTTGAGGATTTGAAAAAAATTCAAAATTTCTAAAAACATGGGTTATAGCCCATCGTTTTTTTTGAAATTTTGAAAAAAAATTAAACCTTGTTTTTCATCATTTTTAAACATGGGCTATAGCCCCTACCGTACGGCATACTATAACACGCCGTTTTTCATCATTTTTGAGGATTTGAAAAAAAATCAAAATTTCAAAAAACATGGGTTATAGCCCATCGTTTTTTTGAAATTTTGAAAAAATTTAAACCTCGTTTTTCATCATTTTTAAACATGGGCTATAGCCCCTACCATACGGCATACTATAACACGCCGTTTTTCATCATTTTTGAGGATTTTAAAAAAAATTAAAATTTCAAAAAACATGGGTTATAGCCCATCGTTTTTTTAATTTTTGGAAAAAATAAGTAACCTCATTTTTCATCATTTTTGAACATGGGCTATAGCCCCTAACGTACGGCATACTATAGCACGCCGTTTTTCATCATTTTTGAGGATTTAAAAAAAATTAAAATTTTCAAAAAACATGGGTTATAGCCCATCGTTTTTTGAAATTTTGAAAAAAATTTAAACCTCGTTTTTCATCATTTTTAAACATGGGCTATAGCCCCTACCGTACGGCATACTATAACACGCCGTTTTTCATCATTTTTGAGGATTTGAAAAAAATTCAAAATTTCAAAAAAACATGGGTTATAGCCCATCGTTTTTTTAAATTTTGAAAAAAATTTAAACCTTGTTTTTCATCATTTTTAAACATGGGCTATAGCCCCTACCGTACGGCATACTATAACACGCCGTTTTTCATCATTTTTGAGGATTTGAAAAAAAATCAAAATTTCAAAAAACATGGGTTATAGCCCATCGTTTTTTTGAAATTTTGAAAAAAATGTAAACCTCGTTTTTCATCATTTTTAAACATGGGCTATAGCCCCTACCGTACGGCATACTATAACACGCCGTTTTTCATAATTTTTGAGGATTTGAAAAAATTTAAAAATTTAAAAAAACATAGGGTTATAGCCCATCGTTTTTTTTTTTTTTTTTTTTTTTTTTTTAAACCTCGTTTTTCATCATTTTTAAACATGAGCTATAGCCCCTACCGTACGGCATACTATAACACGCCGTTTTTCATCATTTTTGAGGATTTGAAAACATTTCAAAATTTCAAAAAACATGGGTTATAGCCCATCGTTTTTTTGAAATTTTGAAAAAAATGTAAACCTCGTTTTTCATCATTTTTAAACATGGGCTATAGCCCCTACCGTACGGCATACTATAACACGCCGTTTTTCATCATTTTTGAGGATTTGAAAACATTTCAAAATTTCAAAAAACATGGGTTATAGCCCATCGTTTTTTTGAAATTTTGAAAAAAATGTAAACCTCGTTTTTCATCATTTTTAAACATGGGCTATAGCCCCTACCGTACGGCATACTATAACACGCCGTTTTTCATCATTTTTGAGGATTTGAAAAAAAATTAAAATTAAAAAAAACATGGGGTATAGCCCATCGTTTTTTTAAATTTTGAATTATTTTTAAACCTAGTTTTTCATCATTTTTAAACATGGGCTATAGCCCCTACAGCACGGCATACTATAACACGCCGTTTTTCATCATTTTTGAGGATTTGAAAAAAAATCTAAATTTCAAAAAACATGGGTTATAGCCCATCGTTTTTTTGAAATTTTGAAAAAAATTTAAACCTCGTTTTTCATCATTTTTAAACATGAGCTATAGCCCCTACCGTACGGCATATGATAACACGCCGTTTTTCATCATTTTTTAGGATTAAAAAAAAAAATCAAATTTTCAAAAAACATGGGTTATAGCCCATCGTTTTTTTTTAATTTTGAAATTTTTTAAACCTCGTTTTTCATCATTTTTAAACATGGGCTATAGCCCCTACCGTACGGCATACTATAACACGCCGTTTTTCATCATTTTGAGGATTTGAAAAAAAATCAAAATTAAAAAAACATGGGTTATAGCCCATCGTTTTTTTTTTTTTTTTTTTTTTTTTTAAACCTCGTTTTTCATCATTTTTAAACATGAGCTATAGCCCCTACCGTACGGCATATGATAACACGCCGTTTTTCATCATTTTTGAGGATTTAAAACAACATTTCAAAAAACATGGGTTATAGCCCATCGTTTTTTTTATTTTTGGAAAAAATAAGTAACCTCATTTTTCATCATTTTTGAACATGGGCTATAGCCCCTAACGTACGGCATACTATAGCACGCCGTTTTTCATCATTTTTGAGGATTTAAAAAAATTCAAAATTTCAAAAAACATGGGTTATAGCCCATCGTTTTTTTCAAATTTTGAAAAAATGTTAAACCTCGTTTTTCATCATTTATAAACATGGGCTATAGCCCCTACCGTACGGCATACTATAACACGCCGTTTTTCATCATTTTTGAGGATTTGAAAAAAATTCAAAATTTAAAAAAACATGGGTTATAGCCCATCGTTTTTTTGAAATTTTGAAATTTTTTTAAACCTAGTTTTTCATCATTTTTAAACATGGGCTATAGCCCCTACCGTACGGCATACTATAACACGCCGTTTTTCATCATTTTTGAGGATTTAAAACAACATTTCAAAAAACATGGGTTATAGCCCATCGTTTTTTTAATTTTTGGAAAAAATAAGTAACCTCATTTTTCATCATTTTTGAACATGGGCTATAGCCCCTAACGTACGGCATACTATAGCACGCCGTTTTTCATCATTTTTGAGGATTTAAAAAAAATTCAAAATTTCAAAAAACATGGGTTATAGCCCATCGTTTTTTTCAAATTTTGAAAAAATGTTAAACCTCGTTTTTCATCATTTATAAACATGGGCTATAGCCCCTACCGTACGGCATACTATAACACGCCGTTTTTCATCATTTTTGAGGATTTGAAAAAAATTCAAAATTTCAAAAAACATGGGTTATAGCCCATCGTTTTTTTGAAATTTTGAATTATTTTTAAACCTAGTTTTTCATCATTTTTAAACATGGGCTATAGCCCCTACCGTACGGCATACTATAACACGCCGTTTTTCATCATTTTTGAGGATTAAAAAAAAAAAAAAAATTAAAAAAACATGGGTTATAGCCCATCGTTTTTTTTTTTTTTTTTAAACCTCGTTTTTTATCATTTTTAAACATGAGCTATAGCCCCTACCGTACGGCATATGATAACACGCCGTTTTTCATCATTTTTGAGGATTTGAAAAAAATTCAAAATTTCAAAAAACATGGGTTATAGCCCATCGTTTTTTTGAAATTTTGAATTATTTTTAAACCTAGTTTTTCATCATTTTTAAACATGGGCTATAGCCCCTACCGTACGGCATACTATAACACGCAGTTTTTCATCATTTTTGAGGATTTAAAAAAAATTCAAAATTTCAAAAAACATGGGTTATAGCCTATCGTTTTTTTTTTTTTTTTTTAACCTCGTTTTTCATCATTTTTAAACATGAGCTATAGCCCCTACCGTACGGCATATGATAACACGCCGTTTTTCATCATTTTTGAGGATTTAAAAAAAAAATCAAAATTTCAAAAAACATGGGTTATAACCCATCGTTTTTTTTTAATTTTGAAAAAATTAAACCTCGTTTTTCATCATTTTTAAACATGGGCTATAGCCCCTACCATACGGCATACTATAACACGCCGTTTTTCATCATTTTTGAGGATTTTAAAAAATTTCAAAATTTCAAAAAACATGGGTTATAGCCCATCGTTTTTTTAATTTTTGGAAAAAATAAGTAACCTCATGTTTCATCATTTTTGAACATGGGCTATAGCCCCTAACGTACGGCATACTATAGCACGCCGTTTTTCATCATTTTTGAGGATTTTAAAAAAATTCAAAATTTCAAAAAACATGGGTTATAGCCCATCGTTTTTTGAAATTTTGAAAAAAAATTAAACCTCGTTTTTCATCATTTTTAAACATGGGCTATAGCCCCTACCGTACGGCATACTATAACACGCCGTTTTTCATCATTTTTGAGGATTTGAAAACATTTCAAAATTTCAAAAAACATGGGTTATAGCCCATCGTTTTTTTTAAATTTTGAAAAAAATGTAAACCTCGTTTTTCATCATTTTTAAACATGGGCTATAGCCCCTACCGTACGGCATACTATAACACGCCGTTTTTCATCATTTTTGAGGATTTGAAAAAAAATAAAAATTTAAAAAAACATGGGGTATAGCCCATCGTTTTTTTTAAATTTTGAATTATTTTTAAACCTAGTTTTTCATCATTTTTAAACATGGGCTATAGCCCCTACAGTACGGCATACTATAACACGCCGTTTTTCATCATTTTTGAGGATTTGAAAAAAAATCTAAATTTCAAAAAACATGGGTTATAGCCCATCGTTTTTTTTAAATTTTGAAAAAAATGTAAACCTCGTTTTTCATCATTTTTAAACATGAGCTATAGCCCCTACCGTACGGCATATGATAACACGCCGTTTTTCATCATTTTTTAGGATTTAAAAAAAAAATCAAATTTTCAAAAAAACATGGGTTATAGCCCATCGTTTTTTTTAATTTTGAAATTATTTAAACCTCGTTTTTCATCATTTTTAAACATGGGCTATAGCCCCTACCGTACGGCATACTATAACACGCCGTTTTTCATCATTTTTGAGGATTAGAAAAAAAATCAAAATTTCAAAAAACATGGGTTATAGCCCATCGTTTTTTTGAAATTTTGAAAAAAATTTAAACCTCGTTTTTCATCATTTTTAAACATGGGCTATAGCCCCTACCGTACGGCATACTATAACACACCGTTTTTCATCATTTTTGAGGATTTGAAAAAAAATAAAAAATTCAAAAAACATGGGTTATAGCCCATCGTTTTTTTTTAATTTTGAATTATTTTTAAACCTAGTTTTTCATCATTTTTAAACATGGGCTATAGCCCCTACCGTACGGCATACTATAACACGCCGTTTTTCATCATTTTTGAGGATTAAAAAATAAATAAAAAATTAAAAAAACATGGGTTATAGCCCATCGTTTTTTTTTTTTTTTTTTAACCTCGTTTTTCATCATTTTAAAACATGAGCTATAGCCCCTACCGTACGGCATATGATAACACGCCGTTTTTCATCATTTTTGAGGATTTTAAAAAAAAAATCAAAATTTCAAAAAACATGGGTTATAGCCCATCGTTTTTTTTAAATTTTGAAAAAAATTTAAACCTCGTTTTTCATCATTTTTAAACATGGGCTATAGCCCCTACCGTACGGCATACTATAACACGCCGTTTTTCATCATTTTTGAGGATTTTAAAAAAAATCAAAATTTCAAAAAACATGGGTTATAGCCCATCGTTTTTTTGAAATTTTGAATTATTTTTAAACCTAGTTTTTCATCATTTTTAAACATGGGCTATAGCCCCTACCGTACGGCATACTATAACACGCAGTTTTTCATCATTTTTGAGGATTTAAAAAAAATTCAAAATTTCAAAAAACATGGGTTATAGCCTATCGTTTTTTTTTTTTTTTTTTAACCTCGTTTTTCATCATTTTTAAACATGAGCTATAGCCCCTACCGTACGGCATATGATAACACGCCGTTTTTCATCATTTTTGAGGATTTAAAAAAAAAATCAAAATTTCAAAAAACATGGGTTATAACCCATCGTTTTTTTTTAATTTTGAAAAAAATTAAACCTCGTTTTTCATCATTTTTAAACATGGGCTATAGCCCCTACCATACGGCATACTATAACACGCCGTTTTTCATCATTTTTGAGGATTTTAAAAAATTTCAAAATTTCAAAAAACATGGGTTATAGCCCATCGTTTTTTTAATTTTTGGAAAAAATAAGTAACCTCATGTTTCATCATTTTTGAACATGGGCTATAGCCCCTACCGTACGGCATACTATAGCACGCCGTTTTTCATCATTTTTGAGGATTTTAAAAAAATTCAAAATTTCAAAAAACATGGGTTATAGCCCATCGTTTTTTGAAATTTTGAAAAAAAATTAAACCTCGTTTTTCATAATTTTTAAACATGGGCTATAGCCCCTACCGTACGGCATACTATAACACGCCGTTTTTCATCATTTTTGAGGATTTGAAAACATTTCAAAATTTCAAAAAACATGGGTTATAGCCCATCGTTTTTTTTAAATTTTGAAAAAAATGTAAACCTCGTTTTTCATCATTTTTAAACATGGGCTATAGCCCCTACCGTACGGCATACTATAACACGCCGTTTTTCATCATTTTTGAGGATTTGAAAAAAAATAAAAATTTAAAAAAACATGGGGTATAGCCCATCGTTTTTTTTAAATTTTGAATTATTTTTAAACCTAGTTTTTCATCATTTTTAAACATGGGCTATAGCCCCTACAGTACGGCATACTATAACACGCCGTTTTTCATCATTTTTGAGGATTTGAAAAAAAATCTAAATTTCAAAAAACATGGGTTATAGCCCATCGTTTTTTTTAAATTTTGAAAAAAATGTAAACCTCGTTTTTCATCATTTTTAAACATGAGCTATAGCCCCTACCGTACGGCATATGATAACACGCCGTTTTTCATCATTTTTTAGGATTTAAAAAAAAAATCAAATTTTCAAAAAAACATGGGTTATAGCCCATCGTTTTTTTTAATTTTGAAATTATTTAAACCTCGTTTTTCATCATTTTTAAACATGGGCTATAGCCCCTACCGTACGGCATACTATAACACGCCGTTTTTCATCATTTTTGAGGATTAGAAAAAAAATCAAAATTTCAAAAAACATGGGTTATAGCCCATCGTTTTTTTGAAATTTTGAAAAAAATTTAAACCTCGTTTTTCATCATTTTTAAACATGGGCTATAGCCCCTACCGTACGGCATACTATAACACGCCGTTTTTCATCATTTTTGAGGATTTGAAAAAAATTCAAAATTTCAAAAAACATGGGTTATAGCCCATCGTTTTTTTGAAATTTTGAAAAAAATGTAAACCTCGTTTTTCATCATTTTTAAACATGGGCTATAGCCCCTACCGTACGGCATACTATAACACACCGTTTTTCATCATTTTTGAGGATTTGAAAAAAAATAAAAAATTCAAAAAACATGGGTTATAGCCCATCGTTTTTTTTTAATTTTGAATTATTTTTAAACCTAGTTTTTCATCATTTTTAAACATGGGCTATAGCCCCTACCGTACGGCATACTATAACACGCCGTTTTTCATCATTTTTGAGGATTAAAAAATAAATAAAAAATTAAAAAAACATGGGTTATAGCCCATCGTTTTTTTTTTTTTTTTTTAACCTCGTTTTTCATCATTTTAAAACATGAGCTATAGCCCCTACCGTACGGCATATGATAACACGCCGTTTTTCATCATTTTTGAGGATTTAAAAAAAAAAATCAAAATTTCAAAAAACATGGGTTATAGCCCATCGTTTTTTTTAAATTTTGAAAAAAATTTAAACCTCGTTTTTCATCATTTTTAAACATGGGCTATAGCCCCTACCGTACGGCATACTATAACACGCCGTTTTTCATCATTTTTGAGGATTTAAAAAAAAATCTAAATTTCAAAAAACATGGGTTATAGCCCATCGTTTTTTTAATTTTTGGAAAAAATAAGTAACCTCATTTTTCATCATTTTTGAACATGGGCTATAGCCCCTAAAGTACGGCATACTATAGCACACCGTTTTTCATCATTTTTGAGGATTTAAAAAAAATTCAAAATTTCAAAAAACATGGGTTATAGCCCATCGTTTTTTTGAAATTTTGAAAAAAATTTAAACCTCGATTTTCATCATTTTTAAACATGAGCTATAGCCCCTACCGTACGGCATATGATAACACGCCGTTTTTCATCATTTTTGAGGATTTAAAAAAAAAATCAAAATTTCAAAAAACATGGGTTATAACCCATCGTTTTTTTTTAATTTTGAAAAAAATTAAACCTCGTTTTTCATCATTTTTAAACATGGGCTATAGCCCCTACCATACGGCATACTATAACACGCCGTTTTTCATCATTTTTGAGGATTTTAAAAAAATTCAAAATTTCAAAAAACATGGGTTATAGCCCATCGTTTTTTTAATTTTTGGAAAAAATAAGTAACCTCATGTTTCATCATTTTTGAACATGGGCTATAGCCCCTAACGTACGGCATACTATAGCACGCCGTTTTTCATCATTTTTGAGGATTTTAAAAAAATTCAAAATTTCAAAAAACATGGGTTATAGCCCATCGTTTTTTGAAATTTTGAAAAAAAATTAAACCTCGTTTTTCATCATTTTTAAACATGGGCTATAGCCCCTACCGTACGGCATACTATAACACGCCGTTTTTCATCATTTTTGAGGATTTGAAAAAAAATAAAAATTTAAAAAAACATGGGGTATAGCCCATCGTTTTTTTTAAATTTTGAATTATTTTTAAACCTAGTTTTTCATCATTTTTAAACATGGGCTATAGCCCCTACAGTACGGCATACTATAACACGCCGTTTTTCATCATTTTTGAGGATTTGAAAAAAAATCTAAATTTCAAAAAACATGGGTTATAGCCCATCGTTTTTTTTAAATTTTGAAAAAAATGTAAACCTCGTTTTTCATCATTTTTAAACATGAGCTATAGCCCCTACCGTACGGCATATGATAACACGCCGTTTTTCATCATTTTTTAGGATTTAAAAAAAAAATCAAATTTTCAAAAAACATGGGTTATAGCCCATCGTTTTTTTTTAATTTTGAAATTATTTAAACCTCGTTTTTCATCATTTTTAAACATGGGCTATAGCCCCTACCGTACGGCATACTATAACACGCCGTTTTTCATCATTTTTGAGGATTAGAAAAAAAATCAAAATTTCAAAAAACATGGGTTATAGCCCATCGTTTTTTTGAAATTTTGAAAAAAATGTAAACCTGGTTTTTCATCATTTTTAAACATGGGCTATAGCCCCTACCGTACGGCATACTATAACACACCGTTTTTCATCATTTTTGAGGATTTGAAAAAAAATAAAAAATTCAAAAAACATGGGTTATAGCCCATCGTTTTTTTTTAATTTTGAATTATTTTTAAACCTAGTTTTTCATCATTTTTAAACATGGGCTATAGCCCCTACCGTACGGCATACTATAACACGCCGTTTTTCATCATTTTTGAGGATTAAAAAAAAAAAAAAAAATTAAAAAAACATGGGTTATAGCCCATCGTTTTTTTTTTTTTTTTTTAACCTCGTTTTTCATCATTTTAAAACATGAGCTATAGCCCCTACCGTACGGCATATGATAACACGCCGTTTTTCATCATTTTTGAGGATTTAAAAAAAAAAATCAAAATTTCAAAAAACATGGGTTATAGCCCATCGTTTTTTTTAAATTTTGAAAAAAATTTAAACCTCGTTTTTCATCATTTTTAAACATGGGCTATAGCCCCTACCGTACGGCATACTATAACACGCCGTTTTTCATCATTTTTGAGGATTTAAAAAAAAATCAAAATTTAAAAAAACATGGGTTATAGCCCATCGTTTTTTTAATTTTTGGAAAAAATAAGTAACCTCATTTTTCATCATTTTTGAACATGGGCTATAGCCCCTAAAGTACGGCATACTATAGCACACCGTTTTTCATCATTTTTGAGGATTTAAAAAAAAATCAAAATTTCAAAAAACATGGGTTATAGCCCATCGTTTTTTTGAAATTTTGAAAAAAATTTAAACCTCGATTTTCATCATTTTTAAACATGAGCTATAGCCCCTACCGTACGGCATATGATAACACGCCGTTTTTCATCATTTTTTAGGATTTAAAAAAAAAATCAAATTTTCAAAAAACATGGGTTATAGCCCATCGTTTTTTTTTTATTTTGAATTTTTTTTAAACCTCGTTTTTCATCATTTTTAAACATGGGCTATAGCCCCTACCGTACGGCATACTATAACACGCCGTTTTTCATCATTTTTGAGGATTTAAAAAAAAATCAAAATTTCAAAAAACATGGGTTATAGCCCATCGTTTTTTTAATTTTTGGAAAAAATAAGTAACCTCATTTTTCATTATTTTTGTATGCCCCTAACGTACGGCATACTATAGCACGCCGTTTTTCATCATTTTTGAGGATTAAATTTTTTTTCAAAATTTCAAAAAACATGGGTTATAGCCCATCGTTTTTTTGAAATTTTGAAAAAAATTTAAACCTCGTTTTTCATCATTTTTAAACATGAGCTATAGCCCCTACCGTACGGCATATGATAACACGCCGTTTTTCATCATTTTTTAGGATTTAAAAAAAAAATCAAATTTTCAAAAAACATGGGTTATAGCCCATCGTTTTTTTTTAATTTTGAATTTTTTTAAACCTCGTTTTTCATCATTTTTAAACATGGGCTATAGCCCCTACCGTACGGCATACTATAACACGCCGTTTTTCATCATTTTTGAGGATTTTAAAAAAAATCAAAATTTCAAAAAACATGGGTTATAGCCCATCGTTTTTTTGAAATTTTGAAAAAAAAATTAACCTCGTTTTTCATCATTTTTAAACATGGGCTATAGCCCCTACCGTACGGCATACTATAACACGCCGTTTTTCATCATTTTTGAGGATTTGAAAAAAATTCAAAAATTCAAAAAACATGGGTTATAGCCCATCTTTTTTAGAAATTTTGATTTTTTTTTAAACCTCGTTTTTCATCATTTTTAAACATGGGCTATAGCCCCTACCGTACGGCATACTATAACACGCCGTTTTTCATCATTTTTGAGGATTTAAAAAAAATTCAAAATTTCAAAAAACATGGGTTATAGCCCATCGTTTTTTTTTTAATTTTGAAAAAAAAATTAACCTCGTTTTTCATCATTTTTTAACATGGGCTATAGCCCCTACCGTACGGCATACTATAACACGCCGTTTTTCATCATTTTTGAGGATTTGAAAAAAATTAAAAAATTCAAAAAACATGGGTTATAGCCCATCTTTTTTTGAAATTTTGAAATGTTTTTAATCCTCGTTTTTCATCATTTTTAAACATAGGCTATAGCCCCTACCGTACGGCATACTATAACACGCCGTTTTTCATCATTTTTGAGGATTTAAAAAAAACATCTAAATTTCAAAAAACATGGGTTATAGCCCATCGTTTTTTTTAAATTTTGATTTTTTTTTAAACCTCGTTTTTCATCATTTTTAAACATGGGCTATAGCCCCTACCGTACGGCATACTATAACACGCCGTTTTTCATCATTTTTGAGGATTTAAAAAAAACATCTAAATTTAAAAAAACATGGGTTATAGCCCATCGTTTTTTTTAAATTTTGATTTTTTTTTAAACCTCGTTTTTCATCATTTTTAAACATGGGCTATAGCCCCTACCGTACGGCATACTATAACACGCCGTTTTTCATCATTTTTGAGGATAAAAAAAAAAAAAAAAAATCAAAAAACATGGGTTATAGCCCATCGTTTTTTTGAAATTTTGAAATTTTTTTAAACCTCGTTTTTCATCATTTTAAAAAATGGGCATGTTATAGTATGCCGTACGGTAGGGGCTATAGCCCATGTTTAAAAATAATGAAAAACGAGGTTTAAAAAAAATTCTAAATTAAAAAAAACGATGGGCTATAACCCATGTTTTTTTAAATTTAGAATTTTTTAAAAATCCTCAAAAATGATGAAAAATTGCGTGTTATAGTATGCCGTACGGTAGGGGCTATAGCCCATGTTTAAAAATGATGAAAAAAGAGGTTTACATTTTTATCGAAATTTCAAAAAAACAATGGGCTATAACCCATGTTTTTTGAAATTTTGATTTTTTTTTAAATCCTCAAAAATGATGAAAAACGGCGTGTTATAGTATGCCGTACGGTAGGGGCTATAGCCCATGTTTAAAAATGATGAAAAATGAGGTTTAAAAAAAATCAAAATTTCAAAAAAAACGATGGGCTATAACCCATGTTTTTTTTTATTTTGATTTTTTTTTTTAATCCTCAAAAATGATGAAAAACGGCGTGCTATAGTATGCCGTACAGTATGGGCTATTAGACGAGCGTCTAAAAATGGGATAAAAACGTCTAAAAATAGTCGTCTAAAACACGTCTAAAAATAGACGTGTTTTAGACGTCTATTTTTAGACGTGTTTTATCCCATTTTTGACCATGGGCTATAGCCCATACTGTACGGCATACTATAGCAAGCCGTTTTTCATCATTTTTGAGGATTTGAAAAAAATCTAAAAAATCTAAAAACGATGGGCTATAACCCATCGTTTTTTTTTTTCCTCTTTTTTTAAAATCCTCAAAAATGATGAAAAACGGCGTGCTATAGTATGCCGTACACTGTAGGCTATTAGACGAGTGTCTAAAAATGGGATAAAAACGTCAAAAAATACACGTCTAAAACACGTCTAAAAATAGACGTGTTTTAGACGTCTATTTTTAGACGTTTTTTATCCCATTTTTGACCATGGGCTATAGCCCATACTGTACGGCATACTATAGCAAGCCGTTTTTCATCATTTTTGAGGATTTGAAAAAAAATCAAAAAAATCAAAAAACGATGGGCTATAACCCATCGTTTGTTTTTTTCATTTTTTTTTTAATCCTCAAAAATGATGAAAAACGGCGTGCTAAAGTATGCCGTACAGTATGGGCTATTAGACGAGCGTCTAAAAATGGGATAAAACGTCTAAAAATAGTCGTCTAAAACACGTCTAAAAATAGACGTGTTTTAGACGTCTTTTTTTAGACGTTTTTTATCCCATTTTTGACCATGGGCTATAGCCCATACCGTACGGCATACTATAGCACGCCGTTTTTCATCATTTTTTAGGATTTGAAAAAAATCTAAAAAATCTAAAAACGATGGGCTATAACCCATCGTTTTTTTTTTTTTCATTTTTTTCCAAATCCTCAAAAATGATGAAAAACGGCGTGCTATAGTATGCCGTACAGTATGGGCTATTAGACGAGCGTCTAAAAATGGGATAAAAACGTCTAAAAATAGTCGTCTAAAACACGTCTAAAAATAGACGTGTTTTAGACGTCTATTTTTAGACATTTTTTTATCCCATTTTTGACCATGGGCTATAGCCCATAACGTACGGCATACTATAGCACGCCGTTTTTCATTATTTTTAAGGATTTGAAAAAAAGTTAAAAAATTCAAAAAACGATGGGCTATAACCCATCGTTTATTTTTTTCGTTTTTTTCAAATCCTCCAAAATGTAGAAAAACGGCGTGCTATAGTATGCCGTACAGTATGGGCTATTAGACGAGCGTCTAAAAATGGGATAAAAACGTCAAAAAATAGTCGTCTAAAACACGTCTAAAAATAGACGTGTTTTAGACGTCTATTTGTAGACGTTTTTCATCCCATTTTTGACCATGGGATATAGCCCATACCGTACGGCATACTATAGCACACCGTTTTTCATCATTTCTTAGGATTTGAAAAAAATCAAAAAAATCTAAAAACGATGGGCTATAACCCATCGTTTTTTTTTTCTTCATTTTTTTCCAAATCCTCAAAAATGATGAAAAACGGCGTGCTATAGTATGCCGTACAGTATGGGCTATTAGACGAGCGTCTAAAAATGGGATAAAACGTCTAAAAATAGTCGTCTAAACACGTCTAAAAATAGACGTGTTTTAGACGTCTATTTTTAGACGTTTTTTATCCCATTTTTGACCATGGGCTATAGCCCATACCGTACGGCATACTATAGCACGCCGTTTTTCATCATTTTTTAGGATTTGAAAAAAAGTTAAAAATTTCAAAAAACGATGGGCTATAACCCATCGTTTTTTTTTTCTTCATTTTTTTCCAAATCCTCAAAAATGATGAAAAACGGCGTGCTATAGTATGCCGTACAGTATGGGCTATTAGACGAGCGTCTAAAAATGGGATAAAACGTCTAAAAATAGTCGTCTAAACACGTCTAAAAATAGACGTGTTTTAGACGTCTATTTTTAGACGTTTTTTATCCCATTTTTGACCATGGGCTATAGCCCATACCGTACGGCATACTATAGCACGCCGTTTTTCATCATTTTTTAGGATTTGAAAAAAATCAAAAAAATCTAAAAACGATGGGCTATAACCCATCGTTTTTTTTTTTTTTCATTTTTTTCCAAATCCTCAAAAATGTAGAAAAACGGCGTGCTATAGTATGCCGTACAGTATGGGCTATTAGACGAGCGTCTAAAAATGGGATAAAAACGTCAAAAAATACACGTCTAAAACACGTCTAAAAATAGACGTGTTTTAGACGTCTATTTTTAGACGTTTTTTATCCCATTTTTGACCATGGGCTATAGCCCATACTGTACGGCATACTATAGCAAGCCGTTTTTCATCATTTTTGAGGATTTGAAAAAAATCAAAAAAATCAAAAAACGATGGGCTATAACCCATCGTTTTTTTTTTCATTTTTTTTTAAATCCTCAAAAATGATGAAAAACGGCGTGCTATAGTATGCCGTACAGTATGGGCTATTAGACGAGCGTCTAAAAATGGGATAAAAACGTCTAAAAATAGTCGTCTAAAACACGTCTAAAAATAGACGTGTTTTAGACGTCTATTTTTAGACGTGTTTTATAACATTTTTGACCATAGGCTATAGCCCATACTGTACGGCATACTATAGCAAGCCGTTTTTCATCATTTTTTAGGATTTGAAAAAAATCTAAAAAATCTAAAAACGATGGGCTATAACCCATCGTTTTTTTTTTTCCCTCTTTTTTTTAAATCCTCAAAAATGATGAAAAACGGCGTGCTATAGTATGCCGTACACTGTAGGCTATTAGACGAGTGTCTAAAAATGGGATAAAAACGTCAAAAAATACACGTCTAAAACACGTCTAAAAATAGACGTGTTTTAGACGTCTATTTTTAGACGTTTTTTATCCCATTTTTGACCATGGGCTATAGCCCATACTGTACAGCATACTATAGCAGGCCGTTTTTCATCATTTTTGAGGATTTGAAAAAAAATCAAAAAAATCAAAAAACGATGGGCTATAACCCATCGTTTTATTTTTTTATTTTTTTTTAAATCCTCAAAAATGATGAAAAACGGCGTGCTAAAGTATGCCGTACAGTATGGGCTATTAGACGAGCGTCTAAAAATGGGATAAAACGTCTAAAAATAGTCGTCTAAAACACGTCTAAAAATAGACGTGTTTTAGACGTCTTTTTTTAGACGTTTTTTATCCCATTTTTGACCATGGGCTATAGCCCATACCGTACGGCATACTATAGCACGCCGTTTTTCATCATTTTTTAGGATTTGAAAAAAATCTAAAAAATCTGAAAACGATGGGCTATAACCCATCGTTTTTTTTTTTTTTCATTTTTTTCCAAATCCTCAAAAATGTAGAAAAACGGCGTGCTATAGTATGCCGTACAGTATGGGCTATTAGACGAGCGTCTAAGAATGGGATAAAAACGTCAAAAAATACACGTCTAAAACACGTCTAAAAATAGACGTGTTTTAGACGTCTATTTTTAGACGTTTTTTATCCCATTTTTGACCATGGGCTATAGCCCATACTGTACGGCATACTATAGCAAGCCGTTTTTCATCATTTTTGAGGATTTGAAAAAAATCAAAAAACGATGGGCTATAACCCATCGTTTATTATTTTTCCTTTTTTTTTAAATCCTCAAAAATGATGAAAAACGGCGTGCTATAGTATGCCGTACAGTATGGGCTATTAGACGAGCGTCTAAAAATGGGATAAAAACGTCTAAAAATAGTCGTCTAAAACACGTCTAAAAATAGACGTGTTTTAGACGTCTATTTTTAGACGTTTTTTATCCCATTTTTGACCATGGGATATAGCCCATACCCTACGGCATACTACAGCAAGCCGTTTTTCATCATTTTTGAGGATTTGAAAAAAATCTAAAAAATCAAAAAAACGATGGGCTATAACCCATCTTTTTTTTTTTTTTTTTTTTTTTTTTAAATCCTCAAAAATGATGAAAAACAGCGTGCTATAGTATGCCGTACAGTATGGGCTATTAGACGAGCGTCTAAAAATGGGATAAAAACGTCTAAAAATAGTCGTCTAAAACACGTCTAAAAATAGACGTGTTTTAGACGTCTATTTTTAGACGTTTTTTATCCCATTTTTGACCATGGGATATAGCCCATACCGTACGGCATACTATAGCACGCCGTTTTTCATCATTTTTTAGGATTTGAAAAAAATCTAAAAAATCTAAAAACGATGGGCTATAACCCATCGTTTTTGTTTTTTTTCATTTTTTTCCAAATCCTCAAAAATGAAAAACGGCGTGCTATAGTATGCCGTACAGTATGGGCTATTAGACGAGCGTCTAAAAATGGGATAAAAACGTCTAAAAATAGTCGTCTAAAACACGTCTAAAAATAGACGTGTTTTAGACGTCTATTTTTAGACATTTTTTTATCCCATTTTTGACCATGGGCTATAGCCCATAACGTACGGCATACTATAGCACGCCGTTTTTCATTATTTTTAAGGATTTGAAAAAAAGTTTAAAAATTCAAAAAACGATGGGCTATAACCCATCGTTTTTTTTTTTCTTTTTTTTCAAATCCTCCAAAATGTAGAAAAACGGCGTGCTATAGTATGCCGTACAGTATGGGCTATTAGACGAGCGTCTAAAAATGGGATAAAAACGTCTAAAAATAGTCGTCTAAAACACGTCTAAAAATAGACGTGTTTTAGACGTCTATTTTTAGACGTTTTTTATCCCATTTTTGACCATGGGATATAGCCCATACCGTACGGCATACTATAGCACACCGTTTTTCATCATTTTTTAGGATTTGAAAAAAATCTAAAAAATCTAAAAACGATGGGCTATAACCCATCGTTTTTTTTTTCTTCATTTTTTTCCAAATCCTCAAAAATAATGAAAAACGGCGTGCTATAGTATGCCGTACAGTATGGGCTATTAGACGAGCGTCTAAAAATGGGATAAAAACGTCTAAAAATAGTCGTCTAAAACACGTCTAAAAATAGACGTGTTTTAGACGTCTATTTTTAGACATTTTTTTATCCCATTTTTGACCATGGGCTATAGCCCATAATGTACGGCATACTATAGCACGCCGTTTTTCATTATTTTTAAGGATTTGAAAAAAAGTTAAAAAATTCAAAAAACGATGGGCTATAACCCATCGTTTTTTTTTTTCTTTTTTTTCAAATCCTCCAAAATGTAGAAAAACGGCGTGCTATAGTATGCCGTACAGTATGGGCTATTAGACGAGCGTCTAAAAATGGGATAAAACGTCTAAAAATAGTCGTCTAAACACGTCTAAAAATAGACGTGTTTTAGACGTCTATTTTTATACGTTTTTTATCCCATTTTTGACCATGGGCTATAGCCCATAACGTACGGCATACTATAGCATGCCGTTTTTCATCATTTTTTAGGATTTGAAAAAAATCAAAAAAATCAAAAAACGATGGGCTATAACCCATCGTTTTTTTTTTTTTCATTTTTTTCCAAATCCTCAAAAATGTAGAAAAACGGCGTGCTATAGTATGCCGTACAGTATGGGCTATTAGACGAGCGTCTAAAAATGGGATAAAACGTCTAAAAATAGTCGTCTAAACACGTCTAAAAATAGACGTGTTTTAGACGTCTATTTTTAGACGTTTTTTATCCCATTTTTGACCATGGGCTATAGCCCATACCGTACGTCATACTATAGCACGCCGTTTTTCATCATTTTTGAGGATTTGAAAAAAATCAAAAAAATCAAAAAACGATGGGCTATAACCCATCGTTTTATTTTTTCATTTTTTTTTAAATCCTCAAAAATGATGAAAAACGGCGTGCTATAGTATGCCGTACAGTATGGGCTATTAGACGAGCGTCTAAAAATGGGATAAAAACGTCTAAAAATAGTCGTCTAAAACACGTCTAAAAATAGACGTGTTTTAGACGTCTATTTTTAGACGTGTTTTATAACATTTTTGACCATAGGCTATAGCCCATACTGTACGGCATACTATAGCAAGCCGTTTTTCATCATTTTTTAGGATTTGAAAAAAATCTAAAAAATCTAAAAACGATGGGCTATAACCCATCGTTTTTTTTTTTTTTTCATTTTTTTCCAAATCCTCAAAAATGATGAAAAACGGCGTGCTATAGTATGCCGTACAGTATGGGCTATTAGACGAGCGTCTAAAAATGGGATAAAACGTCTAAAAATAGTCGTCTAAACACGTCTAAAAATAGACGTGTTTTAGACGTCTATATTTAGACGTTTTTTATCCCATTTTTGACCATGGGCTATAGCCCATACCGTACGGCATACTATAGCATGCCGTTTTTCATCATTTTTTAGGATTTGAAAAAAATCAAAAAAATCAAAAAACGATGGGCTATAACCCATCGTTTTTTTTTTTTTTTCATTTTTTTCCAAATCCTCAAAATGTAGAAAAACGGCGTGCTATAGTATGCCGTACAGTATGGGCTATTAGACGAGCGTCTAAAAATGGGATAAAAACGTCAAAAAATACACGTCTAAAACACGTCTAAAAATAGACGTGTTTTAGACGTCTATTTTTAGACGTTTTTTATCCCATTTTTGACCATGGGCTATAGCCCATAACGTACGGCATACTATAGCACGCCGTTTTTCATTATTTTTAAGGATTTGAAAAAAAGTTTAAAAATTCAAAAAACGATGGGCTATAACCCATTGTTTTTTTTTTTGTTTTTTTTCAAATCCTCCAAAATGTAGAAAAACGGCGTGCTATAGTATGCCGTACAGTATGGGCTATTAGACGAGCGTCTAAAAATGGGATAAAAACGTCTAAAAATAGTCGTCTAAAACACGTCTAAAAATAGACGTGTTTTAGACGTCTATTTTTAGACGTTTTTTTATCCCATTTTTGACCATGGGATATAGCCCATACCGTACGGCATACTATAGCACACCGTTTTTCATCATTTTTTAGGATTTGAAAAAAATCTAAAAAATCTAAAAACGATGGGCTATAACCCATCGTTTTTTTTTTCTTCATTTTTTTCCAAATCCTCAAAAATGATGAAAAACGGCGTGCTATAGTATGCCGTACAGTATGGGCTATTAGACGAGCGTCTAAAAATGGGATAAAACGTCTAAAAATAGTCGTCTAAACACGTCAAAAAATAGACGTGTTTTAGACGTCTATTTTTAGACGTTTTTTATCCCATTTTTGACCATGGGCTATAGCCCATACCGTACGTCATACTATAGCACGCCGTTTTTCATCATTTTTGAGGATTTGAAAAAAATCAAAAAAATCAAAAAACGATGGGCTATAACCCATCGTTTTATTTTTTCATTTTTTTTTTAAATCCTCAAAAATGATGAAAAACGGCGTGCTATAGTATGCCGTACAGTATGGGCTATTAGACGAGCGTCTAAAAATGGGATAAAAACGTCTAAAAATAGTCGTCTAAAACACGTCTAAAAATAGACGTGTTTTAGACGTCTATTTTTAGACGTGTTTTATAACATTTTTGACCATAGGCTATAGCCCATACTGTACGGCATACTATAGCAAGCCGTTTTTCATCATTTTTTAGGATTTGAAAAAAATCTAAAAAATCTAAAAACGATGGGCTATAACCCATCGTTTTTTTTTTTTTTTCATTTTTTTCCAAATCCTCAAAAATGATGAAAAACGGCGTGCTATAGTATGCCGTACAGTATGGGCTATTAGACGAGCGTCTAAAAATGGGATAAAACGTCTAAAAATAGTCGTCTAAACACGTCTAAAAATAGACGTGTTTTAGACGTCTATTTTTAGACGTTTTTTATCCCATTTTTGACCATGGGCTATAGCCCATACCGTACGGCATACTATAGCATGCCGTTTTTCATCATTTTTTAGGGTTTGAAAAAAATCAAAAAAATCAAAAAACGATGGGCTATAACCCATCGTTTTTTTTTTTTTTCATTTTTTTCCAAATCCTCAAAAATGTAGAAAAACGGCGTGCTATAGTATGCCGTACAGTATGGGCTATTAGACGAGCGTCTAAAAATGGGATAAAAACGTCAAAAAATACACGTCTAAAACACGTCTAAAAATAGACGTGTTTTAGACGTCTATTTTTAGACGTTTTTTATCCCATTTTTGACCATGGGCTATAGCCCATACTGTACGGCATACTATAGCAAGCCGTTTTTCATCATTTTTGAGGATTTGAAAAAAATCAAAAAAAATCAAAAAACGATGGGCTATAACCCATCGTTTTTTTTTTTCATTTTTTTTTAAATCCTCAAAAATGATGAAAAACGGCGTGCTATAGTAGTTTATAGTGTTTTAGACGTCTATTTTTAGACGTGTTTTATAACATTTTTGACCATAGGCTATAGCCCATACTGTACGGCATACTATAGCAAGCCGTTTTTCATCATTTTTTAGGATTTGAAAAAAATCTAAAAAATCTAAAAACGATGGGCTATAACCCATCGTTTTGTTTTTTTTTTCATTTTTTTCCAAATCCTCAAAAATGTAGAAAAACGGCGTGATATAGTATGCCGTACAGTATGGGCTATTAGACGAGCGTCTAAAAATGGGATAAAAACGTCAAAAAATACACGTCTAAAACACGTCTAAAAATAGACGTGTTTTAGACGTCTATTTTTAGACGTTTTTTATCCCATTTTTGACCATGGGCTATAGCCCATACTGTACGGCATACTATAGCAAGCCGTTTTTCATCATTTTTGAGGATTTGAAAAAAATCAAAAAAATCAAAAAAGGATGGGCTATAACCCATCGTTTTTTTTTTTCGTTTTTTTTTAAATCCTCAAAAATGATGAAAAACGGCGTGCTAAAGTATGCCGTACAGTATGGGCTATTAGACGAGCGTCTAAAAATGGGATAAAACGTCTAAAAATAGTCTAAAACACGTCTAAAAATAGACGTGTTTTAGACGTCTTTTTTTAGACGTTTTTTATCCCATTTTTGACCATGGGCTATAGCCCATACCGTACGGCATACTATAGCACGCCGTTTTTCATAATTTTTTAAGATTTGAAAAAAATCTAAAAAATCTAAAAACGATGGGCTATAACCCATCGTTTTTTTTTTTTTTCATTTTTTTCCAAATCCTCAAAAATGTAGAAAAACGGCGTGCTATAGTATGCCGTACAGTATGGGCTATTAGACGAGCGTCTAAAAATGGGATAAAAACGTCAAAAAATACACGTCTAAAACACGTCTAAAAATAGACGTGTTTTAGACGTCTATTTTTAGACGTTTTTTATCCCATTTTTGACCATGGGCTATAGCCCATACTGTACGGCATACTATAGCAAGCCGTTTTTCATCATTTTTGAGGATTTGAAAAAAATCAAAAAAATCAAAAAACGATGGGCTATAACCCATCGTTTATTTTTTTTCCTTTTTTTTAAATCCTCAAAAATGATGAAAAACGGCGTGCTATAGTATGCCGTACAGTATGGGCTATTAGACGAGCGTCTAAAAATGGGATAAAAACGTCTAAAAATAGTCGTCTAAAACACGTCTAAAAATAGACGTGTTTTAGACGTCTATTTTTAGACGTTTTTTATCCCATTTTTGACCATGGGATATAGCCCATACCGTACGGCATACTATAGCACACCGTTTTTCATCATTTTTTAGGATTTGAAAAAAATCTAAAAAATCTAAAAACGATGGGCTATAACCCATCGTTTTTGTTTTTTTTCATTTTTTTCCAAATCCTCAAAAATGAAAAACGGCGTGCTATAGTATGCCGTACAGTATGGGCTATTAGACGAGCGTCTAAAAATGGGATAAAAACGTCAAAAAATACACGTCTAAAACACGTCTAAAAATAGACCTGTTTTAGACGGCTATTTTTAGACGTTTTTTATCCCATTTTTGACCATGGGCTATAGCCCATACTGTACGGCATACTATAGCAAGCCGTTTTTCATCATTTTTGAGGATTTGAAAAAAATCTAAAAAATCTAAAAACGATGGGCTATAACCCATCATTTTTTTTTTTTTTTTTTTTTTTTCAAATCCTCAAAAATGATGAAAAACGGCGTGCTATAGTATGCCGTACAGTATGGGCTATTAGACGAGCGTCTAAAAATGGGATAAAAACGTCTAAAAATAGTCGTCTAAAACACGTCTAAAAATAGACGTGTTTTAGACGTCTATTTTTTGACGTTTTTTATCCCATTTTTGACCATGGGATATAGCCCATACCGTACGGCATACTATAGCACGCCGTTTTTCATCATTTTTTAGGATTTGAAAAAAATCTAAAAAATCTAAAAACGATGGGCTATAACCCATCATTTTTGTTTTTTTTCATTTTTTTCCAAATCCTCAAAAATGAAAAACGGCGTGCTATAGTATGCCGTACAGTATGGGCTATTAGACGAGCGTCTAAAAATGGGATAAAAACGTCTAAGAATAGTCGTCTAAAACACGTCTAAAAATAGACGTGTTTTAGACGTCTATTTTTAGACATTTTTTTATCCCATTTTTGACCATTGGCTATAGCCCATAACGTACGGCATACTATAGCACGCCGTTTTTCATTATTTTTAAGGATTTGAAGAAAAGTTAAAAAATTCAAAAAACGATGGGCTATAACCCATCGTTTTTTTTTTTCTTTTTTTTCAAATCCTCCAAAATGTAGAAAAACGGCGTGCTATAGTATGCCGTACAGTATGGGCTATTAGACGAGCATCTAAAAATGGGATAAAAACGTCTAAAAATAGTAGTCTAAAACACGTCTAAAAATAGACGTGTTTTAGACGTCTATTTTTAGACGTTTTTTATCCCATTTTTGACCATGGGATATAGCCCATACCGTACGGCATACTATAGCACACCGTTTTTCATCATTTTTTAGGATTTGAAAAAAATCTAAAAAATCTAAAAACGATGGGCTATAACCCATCATTTTTTTTTTTTTTTTTTTTTTTCAAATCCTCAAAAATGATGAAAAACGGCGTGCTATAGTATGCCGTACAGTATGGGCTATTAGACGAGCGTCTAAAAATGGGATAAAAACGTCTAAAAATAGTCGTCTAAAACACGTCTAAAAATAGACGTGTTTTAGACGTCTATTTTTAGACGTGTTTTATAACATTTTTGACCATAGGCTATAGCCCATACTGTACGGCATACTATAGCAAGCCGTTTTTCATCATTTTTTAGGATTTGAAAAAAATCTAAAAAATCTAAAAACGATGGGCTATAACCCATCGTTTTTTTTTTTTTTTTTTTTTTTTCCAAATCCTCAAAAATGATGAAAAACGGCGTGCTATAGTATGCCGTACAGTATGGGCTATTAGACGAGCGTCTAAAAATGGGATAAAACGTCTAAAAATAGTCGTCTAAACACGTCTAAAAATAGACGTGTTTTAGACGTCTATTTTTAGACGTTTTTTATCCCATTTTTGACCATGGGCTATAGCCCATACCGTACGGCATACTATAGCATGCCGTTTTTCATCATTTTTTAGGATTTGAAAAAAATCAAAAAAATCAAAAAACGATGGGCTATAACCCATCGTTTTTTTTTTTTTTTTTTTTTTTTCCAAATCCTCAAAATGTAGAAAAACGGCGTGCTATAGTATGCCGTACAGTATGGGCTATTAGACGAGCGTCTAAAAATGGGATAAAAACGTCAAAAAATACACGTCTAAAACACGTCTAAAAATAGACGTGTTTTAGACGTCTATTTTTAGACGTTTTTTATCCCATTTTTGACCATGGGCTATAGCCCATACTGTACGGCATACTATAGCAAGCCGTTTTTCATCATTTTTGAGGATTTGAAAAAAATCAAAAAAATCAAAAAACGATGGGCTATAACCCATCGTTTTTTTTTTCATTTTTTTTTAAATCCTCAAAAATGATGAAAAACGGCGTGCTATAGTAGTTTATAGTGTTTTAGACTCTATTTTTAGACGTGTTTTATAACATTTTTGACCATAGGCTATAGCCCATACTGTACGGCATACTATAGCAAGCCGTTTTTCATCATTTTTTAGGATTTGAAAAAAATCTAAAAAATCTAAAAACGATGGGCTATAACCCATCGTTTTTTTTTTTTTTTTTTTTTTTTCCAAATCCTCAAAAATGTAGATAAACGGCGTGATATAGTATGCCGTACAGTATGGGCTATTAGACGAGCGTCTAAAAATGGGATAAAAACGTCAAAAAATACACGTCTAAAACACGTCTAAAAATAGACGTGTTTTAGACGTCTATTTTTAGACGTTTTTTATCCCATTTTTGACCATGGGCTATAGCCCATACTGTACGGCATACTATAGCAAGCCGTTTTTCATCATTTTTGAGGATTTGAAAAAAATCAAAAAAACGATGGGCTATAACCCATCGTTTTTTTTTTCCTCTTTTTTTTAAATCCTCAAAAATGATGAAAAACGGCGTGCTATAGTATGCCGTACACTGTAGGCTATTAGACGAGTGTCTAAAAATGGGATAAAAACGTCAAAAAATACACGTCTAAAACACGTCTAAAAATAGACGTGTTTTAGACGTCTATTTTTAGACGTTTTTTATCCCATTTTTGACCATGGGCTATAGCCCATACTGTACGGCATACTATAGCAAGCCGTTTTTCATCATTTTTGAGGATTTGAAAAAAAATCAAAAAAATCAAAAAAGGATGGGCTATAACCCATCGTTTTTTTTTTTTTTTTTTTTTTTTCCAAATCCTCAAAAATGTAGATAAACGGCGTGATATAGTATGCCGTACAGTATGGGCTATTAGACGAGCGTCTAAAAATGGGATAAAAACGTCAAAAAATACACGTCTAAAACACGTCAAAAAATAGACGTGTTTTAGACGTCTATTTTTAGACGTTTTTTATCCCATTTTTGACCATGGGCTATAGCCCATACTGTACGGCATACTATAGCAAGCCGTTTTTCATCATTTTTGAGGATTTGAAAAAAATCAAAAAAACGATGGGCTATAACCCATCGTTTTTTTTTTCCTCTTTTTTTTAAATCCTCAAAAATGATGAAAAACGGCGTGCTATAGTATGCCGTACACTGTAGGCTATTAGACGAGTGTCTAAAAATGGGATAAAAACGTCAAAAAATACACGTCTAAAACACGTCTAAAAATAGACGTGTTTTAGACGTCTATTTTTAGACGTTTTTTATCCCATTTTTGACCATGGGCTATAGCCCATACTGTACGGCATACTATAGCAAGCCGTTTTTCATCATTTTTGAGGATTTGAAAAAAAATCAAAAAAATCAAAAAAGGATGGGCTATAACCCATCGTTTTTTTTTTTCGTTTTTTTTTTAATCCTCAAAAATGATGAAAAACGGCGTGCTAAAGTATGCCGTACAGTATGGGCTATTAGACGAGCGTCTAAAAATGGGATAAAACGTCTAAAAATAGTCTAAAACACGTCTAAAAATAGACGTGTTTTAGACGTCTTTTTTTAGACGTTTTTTATCCCATTTTTGACCATGGGCTATAGCCCATACCGTACGGCATACTATAGCACGCCGTTTTTCATAATTTTTTAAGATTTGAAAAAAATCTAAAAAATCTAAAAACGATGGGCTATAACCCATCGTTTTTTTTTTTTTCCATTTTTTTCCAAATCCTCAAAAATGTAGAAAAACGGCGTGCTATAGTATGCCGTACAGTATGGGCTATTAGACGAGCGTCTAAAAATGGGATAAAAACGTCAAAAAATACACGTCTAAAACACGTCTAAAAATAGACGTGTTTTAGACGTCTATTTTTAGACGTTTTTTATCCCATTTTTGACCATGGGCTATAGCCCATACTGTACGGCATACTATAGCAAGCCGTTTTTCATCATTTTTGAGGATTTGAAAAAAATCAAAAAAATCAAAAAACGATGGGCTATAACCCATCGTTTATTTTTTTTCCTTTTTTTTAAATCCTCAAAAATGATGAAAAACGGCGTGCTATAGTATGCCGTACAGTATGGGCTATTAGACGAGCGTCTAAAAATGGGATAAAAACGTCTAAAAATAGTCGTCTAAAACACGTCTAAAAATAGACGTGTTTTAGACGTCTATTTTTAGACGTTTTTTATCCCATTTTTGACCATGGGATATAGCCCATACCGTACGGCATACTATAGCACGCCGTTTTTCATCATTTTTTAGGATTTGAAAAAAATCTAAAAAATCTAAAAACGATGGGCTATAACCCATCGTTTTTGTTTTTTTTCATTTTTTTCCAAATCCTCAAAAATGAAAAACGGCGTGCTATAGTATGCCGTACAGTATGGGCTATTAGACGAGCGTCTAAAAATGGGATAAAAACGTCAAAAAATACACGTCTAAAACACGTCTAAAAATAGACCTGTTTTAGACGGCTATTTTTAGACGTTTTTTATCCCATTTTTGACCATGGGCTATAGCCCATACTGTACGGCATACTATAGCAAGCCGTTTTTCATCATTTTTGAGGATTTGAAAAAAATCTAAAAAATCTAAAAACGATGGGCTATAACCCATCATTTTTTTTTTTTTTTTTTTTTTTCAAATCCTCAAAAATGATGAAAAACGGCGTGCTATAGTATGCCGTACAGTATGGGCTATTAGACGAGCGTCTAAAAATGGGATAAAAACGTCTAAAAATAGTCGTCTAAAACACGTCTAAAAATAGACGTGTTTTAGACGTCTATTTTTAGACGTTTTTTATCCCATTTTTGACCATGGGATATAGCCCATACCGTACGGCATACTATAGCACGCCGTTTTTCATCATTTTTTAGGATTTGAAAAAAATCTAAAAAATCTAAAAACGATGGGCTATAACCCATCGTTTTTGTTTTTTTTCATTTTTTTCCAAATCCTCAAAAATGAAAAACGGCGTGCTATAGTATGCCGTACAGTATGGGCTATTAGACGAGCGTCTAAAAATGGGATAAAAACGTCTAAGAATAGTCGTCTAAAACACGTCTAAAAATAGACGTGTTTTAGACGTCTATTTTTAGACATTTTTTTATCCCATTTTTGACCATTGGCTATAGCCCATAACGTACGGCATACTATAGCACGCCGTTTTTCATTATTTTTAAGGATTTGAAAAAAAGTTAAAAAATTCAAAAAACGATTGGCTATAACCCATCGTTTTTTTTTTTTTTTTTTTCAAATCCTCCAAAATGTAGAAAAACGGCGTGCTATAGTATGCCGTACAGTATGGGCTATTAGACGAGCGTCTAAAAATGGGATAAAAACGTCTAAAAATAGTCGTCTAAAACACGTCTAAAAATAGACGTGTTTTAGACGTCTATTTTTAGACATTTTTTTATCCCATTTTTGACCATGGGCTATAGCCCATAACGTACGGCATACTATAGCACGCCGTTTTTCATTATTTTTAAGGATTTGAAGAAAAGTTAAAAAATTCAAAAAACGATGGGCTATAACCCATCGTTTTTTTTTTTCTTTTTTTTCAAATCCTCCAAAATGTAGAAAAACGGCGTGCTATAGTATGCCGTACAGTATGGGCTATTAGACGAGCATCTAAAAATGGGATAAAAACGTCTAAAAATAGTCGTCTAAAACACGTCTAAAAATAGACGTGTTTTAGACGTCTATTTTTAGACGTTTTTTATCCCATTTTTGACCATGGGATATAGCCCATACCGTACGGCATACTATAGCACACCGTTTTTCATCATTTTTTAGGATTTGAAAAAAATCTAAAAAATCTAAAAACGATGGGCTATAACCCATCGTTTTTTTTTTCTTCATTTTTTTCCAAATCCTCAAAAATGATGAAAAACGGCGTGCTATAGTATGCCGTACAGTATGGGCTATTAGACGAGCGTCTAAAAATGGGATAAAAACGTCTAAAAATAGTCGTCTAAAACACGTCTAAAAATAGACGTGTTTTAGACGTCTATTTTTAGACATTTTTTTATCCCATTTTTGACCATGGGCTATAGCCCATAACGTACGGCATACTATAGCACGCCGTTTTTCATTATTTTTAAGGATTTGAAAAAAAGTTAAAAAAATCAAATCCTCTAAAATGTAGAAAAACGGCGTGCTATATTATGCCGTACAGTATGGGCTATTAGACGAGCATATACAAATGGGATAAAAACGACTAAAAATAGTCATCTAAAACACGTCTAAAAATAGACGTGTTTTAGACGTCTATTTTTAGACGTTTTTTATCCCATTTTTGTCAAAAAATACACGTCTAAAAATAGACGTGTTTTAGACTCTATTTTTAGACGTTTTTTATCCCATCTTTGACCATGGGCTATATCCCATACTGTACGGCATACTATAGCACGCCGTTTTTCATCATTTTTGAGGATTTGAAAAGAATCAAAAAACGATGGGCTATAACCCATCATTTTTTTTTTCCTTTTCTTTTAAATCCTCAAAAATGATGAAAAACGGCGTGCTATAGTATGCCGTACAGAATGGGCTATTAGACGAGCGTCTAAAAATGGGATAAAAACGTCAATAAATACGCGTCTAAAACACGTCTAAAAATAGACCTGTTTTAGACGTCTATTTTTAGACGTTTTTTATCCCATTTTTGACCATGGGCTATAGCCCATACTGTACGGCATACTATAGCAAGCCGTTTTTCATCATTTTTGAGGATTTGAAAAAAATCAAAAAACGATGGGCTATAACCCATCGGTTTTTTTTTTTCCTTTTTTTTCAAATCCTCAAAAATGTAGAAAAACGGCGTGCTATAGTATGCCGTACAGTATGGGCTATTAGACGAGCGTCTAAAAATGGGATAAAAACGTCAAAAAATACACGTCTAAAACACGTCTAAAAATAGACCTGTTTTAGACGGCTATTTTTAGACGTTTTTTATCCCATTTTTGACCATGGGCTATAGCCCATACTGTACGGCATACTATAGCAAGCCGTTTTTCATCATTTTTGAGGATTTGAAAAAAAATAATAATAAAAAAAACGATGGGCTATATCGTTTTTTTTTCCCATTTTTTTCAAATCCTCAAAAATGATGAAAAACGGCGTGCTATAGTATGCCGTACGGTAGGGGCTATAGCCCATGGTCAAAAATGATGAAAAACGAGGATAATGTTTTTTTCAAAAATTCAAAAAACGATGGGCTATAACCCATGTTTTGTTTTTTTTCTTCATTTTTTTAAAATCTTTAAAAATGATGAAAAACGGCATGCTATAGTATGCCGTACGGTAGGGGCTATAGCCCATGGTCAAAAATGATGAAAAACGAGGATAAAAAAATCAAATCCTCAAAATGATAATCGGCGTGCTATAGTATGCTGTACGGTATGGGCTATAGCCCATCCCACTGAGCATTTTTTGGTCTAATAGACGTCTAATATTCGTCTAAAGGGCTGTCTAAAAATGGGATAAAAAACGTCTAATAATGAAAGTTTTTTAGACATCTATTCTTAGATTAGACGTTGGGCTAAGTCCATCGTTTTTTTCATTTTTTCCAAATCCTCAAAAACGCCGTTTATCATTTTTAGGATTTAAAAAAAAATGAAAAAAATGAAAAAAAACGACATGTGCCCTATAGCCCTATATGGACTATAGCCTTTTCCTTATCCTTGATTTTCACCGTTATTGACCAGTATAAAAGACCTTGACCAGTATGCGGTCTGTGACCATGGACTATAGCCTTCTGCTTTTCCTTGATTTTCACCTTTTTTTCAAATCCTACGAAATCGTAAAAAACGATGGACTATAGCCTTTTGCTTGATCTTGATTTTCACGTTTTTTCAAAAATGAAGAATCGCGCGCCTATAGTGCGTCATCATTGTTGAGGATTTGAAAAAAGGTGAAAACCAAAGAAAGTGACAGGCTATAGTCCATCGTCTCAAAGTGCATGCGGTGATAATTCATGTAAATACAACACATTGAGCAGGGCACTGCAGGGAGTTGAACCCCGTTCGGTAAACCAGGAAGTACCACACCAGTGCCTTAGTTTGTGTTGTAATTCACGATTCCGGAGGATTTGAAAAAAAAGCTGAAAATCATGGAAAAGCGACCGGCTATAGTCCATCGTATGAGCGCATGCTATTGGTTGCCATTTCAGGATTTCGGAGGATTTAAAAAAAAAGCTGAAAATCATGGAAAAGCGACCGGCTATAGTCCATCGTCTCGTGACCCCAAATTGTATCCATTGATCGAACGAACGATCGTTCCATCGATCCAACCATCATTGGATCAAACCACAGTCTGGTTCCGATATAAATTTATAATCAAAGTTAATGTATGTACACTCAGTTACATTTGATTCCAAACTATCATTTAGCTGGGGACCCCATGGAACTCCTTCAAGGACCCCAGTGGGTCCCCGGACCCCACTTTGGGAACCACTGCACTAGGGTTCGAATCCTGGGGCGACTGTTCACCAAACCCACGGTCTGGTTCCAAATAAAAGGGCTCCCCTCCCTCCCCCATATATGTGTGTAATTATTTGTATTTGTTTGTTCTTTTTTTCACTACATACATAAGTAAATAAACTAATTTGGGGAATTTGCACCTTGGTACACACAATTATATGAAATATATACGAAAGCAGGGCATCATAGCTTCAAATTGACATATTGGTTATGTTCAGTTTGAGATATGGGTTATAGAGTAATGTCTTGCAGAGAAACAGTGCGTTGAGAAAACAGGCTTCAAAGGTTCACTTCTATGGTCTCCAACATTACACCTAGCTTCATGTTTAAGCATTCATTTCATATTTACATGTCGATTTCAGCTCTGACATGCTCTAGTATGTGGAGTCTGCCTGTACTACAACTCATTTTTGGAAAAACGTTTCTCCTGGTGAAAAGCTGGAATTTGCACGATGGCAGACTCCGATGTGTGAAACTCTGCAGTTCCATAGACTTCTAATCTGGAACCCCAACCGACTGCAGAGTGTGACAGTGGACCGGGCCTCTTCACAGGGGCCAATCAAAAGTGTGACCGTGGACCCGGCCTCTTCACAGGGGCCAATCAAAAGTGTGACTGGACCACGCCTCTTCACAGGGGCCAACAGAACGGTTCAGCCAGAACTGCCGTTTTTGGGGGAAGGAGAAGAGAAAAATAAGGGACAAGAGTCCCTTTGGGCTTGGTCCCTAAACAGACTTTAGTTGTAAACAAACTGTAGAGAGTACAAACACGGTAAAGAACCTGGGGGTTGTCATCTATGAAAAGGAAACACAATGAGCAGAAAATGAACCACGTAAATACAACAAATTGAGCAGAGCACCGCAGGGAGTTGAACCCCATTCTGGTAAACCAGTAGTACCACAACCAGTGCCTTAATTGGTTTTGTTGTAATTTACAGGTCCAAAATAAATCACATTCAAAACAATTTGAATCATAATGGACTATAAATGATAGCCATGATTATGTCTTTATACAATTGAAATACAGAATAATACTCACTCCACAAATACCTTAAGGAAAACTCCTCAGACATAAACTAAGAAAATCTTTAATTTTTTCGTGATCATAAAGTGCTGCAAAGCGCTAAACGTGAAAAGTGCAGCAGAAAACGTTTGGGTCATAGGCCCATCATCAATGCCTCGCCTACTGACTGGCATGAATTAAGTTTTAGCTGCAAATGGCAGCATAAATAAATCACATCAATACACACCACATAATGTGATGTGAACTGACACGATGAAGCTTCACTCGCACATTATAAAAGACATGCATCACATCAATCCACATCACATACCTAACCCTACCCTAACCTAACCCTAAGTTCATCATGTGATGTGGGGATAACGTGATGAAGCCTTACTCACCAATGTGAAATGATACGAGACATAAAAACACATCACATACCGGGCCTGTGTTCATATGTGATGTGGGCTTAGATGAAGCTTTACTCACAAATTAGATCTGATAATATAGCACCAACAATAGTCTTATGACCTAGAGGTTTGCTGCTGCACTTTCACTTTAAGCACTTAGAGCGCTTTATGAACATGAACAAAACAAAGAGATTCTTGGTCTCCGCCCAAGCAGTTGGCCTTAGGTTTGTGGCCAGTTTTTCTAGCCAGTTGTTTTTTTTTTAATCGATATGTAAAGGGTTTTTGAAAGAATTGCCCACATTTATACATTACAATTTATGCCATTTGTGGACGATTGACATAAATTATACGAGGTGCAAATTATGCATTGGCAGAAGCATTCTTTGGACCCCAGTATGTCAGCAATACAGAAACACTATGAACACAACATACAACACTGAGGATGACATTAGAACACAAGGGCAATGAACAGAGTGTATGGCGTGCGACGAGCCATCCGCAATTTGTGAAATAGTCACATAGAAATATCACATAAATGCACATCACATATCGGCCTGTGTTCATATCTGATGTGAACTGACGTGATGGCGCTTTACCGGCAAATGACACAACGCAAATGACGTGAAACGATACAGCTCCAATCAAATGATTAGAAACTGTACGCGAGACACGACCCGACACACGCACCACATACACTAGTGAAGAACTAGTGGTAGATAGGCAAGAAAGAAATTACTTATGAAAAATAAAGCAAAATGCGATTAAAAACTCTGAGACCAGAAAAACCAATAACTTTATTAAAGCAAAGAATAGAAGAGAAGATGAAAGGTCGGGTAGAAACCGTGCATGTCCAAAACGGTTACTTTTATGGACCTGATAATATTTATATAATAATCTGTGTTCCAATGTTATTATTTAGTCACAAGCTCTTGTTTATACTTAAACGGTTCGATACATTAACATATAATAGGTTATATTCAATAATGGATGATCTTTGCATCGTGAGCTTGTAGATCAACCATTTGCTACTTTAGTGTGTGACACTGTAGCATGGCCAAGTAAGGAAATTAATTTACAAAAGAAGGTTGAACTATGGAGATACAAGGTTTCTGCCCGACAGCCAAAGATAATGAACTACGCCCACTTACCTTCAATATCAGCACTAAGCAACACAAACCAAGGAAGAAAATCTGCCATAATTTTCTTCCTGTTAGTTTGGACAGATCTACAGCATAGAAGGCTGTAAACAGTGTTAAGCAGGCTACATGCTACCATAATGATACCGGAAATGAGTCACATACCGCCACATCACATTTGTACACACAGTCCACTAGTGAAGAACTAGGGCAATAGGCAAGGAGAAATAAATAATACTTTTTTTTATTGAAAGAGAAAGGAAATAGAAACTCAATTAAATAACTCGACACAGAAAACAGTACAGAAACACTACAACAGAACATGCATAATGTGATGTGACAGCTTTACCCGTAAATTATGTTAAATAAATAAATCACATAGCGGCATGTGGAGTGGCATTATACACGGTGCGAATGACAACCTATGGTATGGTAGCATGTAGCATGTAGCCCACTTACACAAGCATCATGATCAGGAATCAAAAGGTTCATTACTAACCTTCACTGCCAACAGCACCCAGCAGCGGCAACAGCAGCAGAGTTTGTACCTTCAATAGCGACATCGCCTTGTCAGCTTCACGTTCTGAAATGACAGGGAAAAAAAATAAACATTTAGTTGTCGGCCTACAGGATGACATTTTGGAAGTCATAGCAGTCACTGAAAGCTGTGTCACCATTATTTTACTGTATTAACAACAGTCACTGACAGGGCTGTGTCACCAATATTTTACTTTAATATTGTCACAAATTGTGATTAAAGCTGCTATAAGCAATAATGTCAATTTTTATGTTATTCAGACAGCAATGAGTAAAACACTCCCAAAAATGATTTAGTCTCTGCAATACATCTAGGGGCCACAATCTGCAGTCAAAGATGTTCCTAGAAGCTTTATTGGTCAGAGAAAAAAAAAGAACCCGGTCAAAATGACTGACCAATCAGGAAGTCAAATCGGGAAATCGACCAATGACAAAGCTAGGAACATCTTTGAATCCTAGATGTGTCGGAGACAAAATATTGTTTTACTCATTGCTGGCAGTCTGAATAACAAAAAATAAACTAATTACATTTGACTATTTAATGATTCAACCCATTAAAGGGCAACTTCACCCCTTTTGCAACCAGAGCTTATTTTAATGATGTTTGGGAGACAAGAAACACTTTCCTGTTTTTTATGTGGGTAATCGTCGTTTTTAATATATGTAGTATTTCAAAAGTGTCCATGGGCTCCATGATGTCATGGACACTGGGCTCACTTCCTTCCTGGACTAAATGTTGTCTCAGTAAGACAGCCCTCCCCCTATGCACAAGGAGCAGTGCACCAAAGCATTATGGGAATTGTAGTCTGGGTAGGAAGTGTCCATGACATCATGGACACTTTGAAATACTAAAAACACATAAAAACCTCAGTAAGGCCTTTCTCCCAAACAGAATTAAAATAAGATTTGGTTGCAAAATGGGTGAAGTGTATTTTTTGGCAAAGTATAAGTAATTAAGGCATATAATTAGTCATATCTGCCTCGTGTAGCTCGTTTATGAAGCCTAAAAGCCTTAAACTTTGTATTCATGCGTTAATCGCAATCATATGTATGACAATGAATGGTCAACTTGACATGTAATGGTGACACAGCCCTAGTTTCTACTACAGCCACATGTAATCCAGGTACGTACCGTGGGGGGCCTTCCGTCGCTCGGTTGAAGATAGCCGGTATTAATAGAGCCGCGTAGGTTGTATGGCACAATACGTCCCGAGCACCGTACGCCTCGTAATCTCAGGGAGCGTTCGTTGACACCGTTATTCGTTTCAGCTCAGCCGAGTAGACACTCTATTACCTATACCAGCCATCTCCTGATGACCCCATCCAAGGTCACACATGACACCAAGGTCACATGATTAACCTGTAAGACATACATAAAAACAACATCAAACTCTTTGCCCAGATTTCACACATTGTAAAATTCATATAATATTAAAAGGATATTTCACTTTATCTACTCAGGCTTGTGTGAACACAGCAGACAGCTTTTTAAGTTGCTTGATTAAGTATTTAGATATTAATTTTAGCTGCCCCGCCCCCTTCCTATACAAACCCATTGTAACTTCAAACTCTATTTTAACCATGATAGATTGATCGAAAACACCCAACCTTTTTTCTGGTGACTGATGGTCTTTCAAATACGTGAGGGGGCGTGGCTTTACATTTAGCCTACTGTTCTTATTTATTTTTGATGGCACCATAATTTCCAATGGAAGTCACATGGTTTGAGCAAACATTTGTTTGATGTCTGTGTTCTGTCCCCCTCCCCTCCATTAAACAAATGTTTGGTCAAACCATGTGACTCCCATTGGAAATACATTGGGGCGGCCATTAAACACAGACAAGACAAATGTTTCACACATAAACATAATGTTCTGTGCTCTGCATGTGTTTGATGGCCACCTCAATGCTTTTCCAATAAGTCACATGGTTTTACCAAACATTTGTGTTTGATTGCCCCCCTCCATCAAATACAAATGTTTGGTCAAACCATGTGACGTCCATTGGAAAGGCATTGAGGCTGCCATCAAACACAGAACATGTTTATGTGTGAATGAGGCCTTGGGTTTAATGGCCGCCCCAATGCATTTCTAATGGAAGGCACATGGTTTGACCAAACATTTGTGTTTGATGGGGGGGAGGGGGACAGAACACAGCAGTATCAAACACAAATGTTTGGTCAAACCATGTGACTCCCATTGGAAATACATTGGGGCGGCCATTAAACACAGACAAGACACAAGACACTGACAAGACAATGCTTTTTTGGTGTGATCGAGGCCCAAGGCCTCATTCACACATAAACATGTTCTGTGCTCTGCCTGTGTCTGATGGCCGCCTCAATGCCTTTCCAATGGAAGTCACATGGTTTGACCAAACATTTGTGTTTGATGGAGGGGGGCAATCAAACACAAGTGTTTTGGTCAAACCATGTGCCTCCCATTGGAAAAGCATTGAGGCGACCAGTAAACACAGGCAGGGCAACAGAACATGTGTTCTTTATGTGTGAATGAGGCCTAAAAGAACAAACATTGCCGACATTGTTGTCCATTTAGTGTCACAATAAACAATAATCCTATAAATCCTCTTATGTTTGAACAATAAACAGTCCTATAAATCCTCTAATGTCTAAACAACAACAGTGCTCAAGGATAAAACCGTGTTTCTCAAACAAACGCTTCTTACCTTGGACCAAACAGCTCTGCTCACAAACAGCATGCAGTGAAACAGCCTCATGGATCCCAAAACAAACAGCATGCTGGGAAACAACATGGCCGCTCCTATTTAAATCCAAAGCCCCGTCCACTGGATCCAGTCACCTGTTCAACTAGTCCGTCCGTCATTGGTCCGTTGGTCAGAGTGATAAGTGATTGTATCATCCACTGTTGATCATCACAGCTGTGTGCACACGCACGCACGCACGCAGGCACGCACGCACACACGCACGGCACGCACATGCATTATTTTACCCTTTGGTTGGTTATAAACACTTATATTAATAAACACAAGGCCGTGTGTGTCTGTGGCTGTCTGTATCAGGCTTATAGGTTTGTTTATTCCGCCATCTTGGATCTCATTCATGAACTCAACTCCCGTCCCAAAGTCTCGCGGGACTTGATCTGCACAGTGTGGAGTGTAACAGGTGGTCTGTTGTTGCTACAGCGCCATCTTGTGGTGGTTTAAATACATGCAGTGTGTTACATCTCCCTTCTTAAAGAAAAGACGGTTGTTCCATAATGTTTGAGGCAACTTGACTTGGTATTGAGGCAATAAAGTGCAATAACAGGCACAATCATCAAATATGTGTGCTCAAAATATCAAAGTGAAATAACAAAATAGGCACATAGCATGAATCACTTGAACAGTGCATGCATTATAAGTAGGCCTAAACCTGTTGGGAAAAGATGTGCAACATGTTGCATGTAAACGTGAGGATATATAGCTCATGTAAACAGGTGTAGATGTAAACAGGTGTAGATGTAAACAGGTGTAGGCTGAGGATAGCCGGGTGGAGTAAAGTCCAATCCTACATGTAAACAGTTATAGGTGTAAACAGGTGTAGGTGTAAAACAGGTGTAGGCTGAAATAATAGCCTATTTCATTACTGAGTGTATTCTAAAATTAGTTTAGGGTTGTATAACATTGTACAACTCAATCAATCAAACGTTTGTTATATCAAACATCGTTTGTTTAATCAATGTATTTTCCCATTGAAGTGACTCAAACGCCCAAACTGGTACACCCAATACTATTTAATATTTCCCTTATGTTTAATACATTTTCTTATCCCATCCATGGTATGAAAACAATGCTAAGGCGTTGCTTCAATGAAAAATAATTGCTTTAAGCTGAAAACGATATGTTTAATGGTGTTTTTTAGCGTTGTTACATTTATCATGCATGCCGTTACAATTAATCCGATATGCGCAGCAAATGTAACACTGGAACGGCGTCCACGTTCGGTTTAATAACTCCCGACCTGTTTTATCAAAAAAATAACTTGAAGTGGTTTATGGTAGCAGACATGTGTAGGTCCGTTGCCTGAAAATATTACATGTGTAGATAAACGGATCTCTGAGTAAAAAAAAATAACGTGCAAACTGTTACATCCTTGGCGGCTCTCCCCTACTACATGTAAACAGGTGTAGGTGTAAACAGGTGTACTGTAGGTGTAAAACAGGTGTAGGCTGAGGATAGCCGGGTGGAGTAAAGTCCAATACTACATGTAAACAGGTGTAGGTTTAAACCGGTGTAGATGTAAACAGGTGTAGGTATAAACCGGTGTAGATGTAAACAGGTGTAGGTCTAAACCGGTGTAGATGTAAACAGGTGTAATCAGAGAAAATACAATGATCAACATGCACGCACGCATGCACGGAGGCAGGCAGGCAGGCAGGCAGGCAGGCAGGCAGGCAGGCAGACAGACATCTTTGTGTAGGACAAAAATAGCCTATTTCAAAGCGTCTGGAGACATTAGCCAATAACATCACAGGAAAAAACAATGTATTTTTGACCTGAATACAGTGACCTTTGACCTGAATGCAGTGATCCTTGAGCTATAAGTATATCATTTTTCATTAAGTAAAAAAAAAGGAAAGTATTCAACTGCATGAAAAGTAAATATATACTTTTAATCAATACATTTCAAACACCACAGGGTATTCAACATTGTGACATGTATAATTGATACAGGCCATGTGGTTCTCAAGCGTTTTTGGCACAGCTATAGGTCACCCCTGCAAATAACCTTTTCATCCACGATTTACTATCAAACCAAAAATCATAGGCGTTCAAAGTCTTAATATCCCTAATATATACTTATTAACTTTAATATGATCCAGTATGAAAACCTTTTTGCTTGACTGTTTAAAACAGGCTATGCCTTCCCTGTAGACCCTGGCAGCTCTCCCTTGGTGTTGTCTCTTTGCTGTCTCAAGCCAACTGAGCAATCTCCCCTCAGCATTTACAGCCTCCCTTATATACCAGGTGAGACCCACCCACAATGATTAGTAATTGGACCATCTACTCAAACAAGGTAAAACACCACCCATGAGATAGACTAACTATACAATTACACATTTCCTTAACAGACTCCGAATGTATTTCAAGGCATCAAATAAATCACAAAACAATTACAATATAGAATCAGGCAACACAGATAAGGGTATGTGATGCTACACATGGGGCTCAGGCACATCTTCAACACAGATAAGGGTATGTGATGCTACACATAGGGCTCAGGCACATCTTCAACACAGATAAGGGTATGTGATGCTACACATGGGGCTCAGACACATCTTCAACACAGATAAGGGTATGTGATGCTACACATGGGGCTCAGACACATCTACAACACAGATAAGGGTATGTGATGCTACACATGGGGCTCAGACACATCTACAACACAGATAAGGGTATGTGATGCTACACATGGGGCTCAGGCACATCTTCAACACAGATAAGGGTATGTGATGCTACACATAGGGCTCAGGCACATCACAGAGGGGGCCCTTGGGGGATATTTTGGGGGCCTTTGCAGCAATTTCACATGAGAAATGTACCATCTGATGTTATTTATATTATAAATTCTTCCCTCCATTAACATAAGACACACAATGTAGTTGTACTGCAGCAACACTGCCTGAATTCAATTGAAATTGACTGTGGCTGGCCTGGCCTGAGCTTAGGAGAGATTTCTTTTTGCTGGCCTGACCTGATGCAAAAAAAAAATTGCCTAGGGTCCGCAGAGAGGTGGTCCGCGTCGTGGTCCGCGTCGTGGACCGCGGTCCGCCAGTTGAGTACCCCTGTTATACAGAATTGTGTTTATGAAGCTATTGTTTTAGACATTAACACAGAGATGCCTCTGGCCTTGCTTTATGCAGGTCAGGTATTTTGGTTTGGATCTGTTCTGTTCTGATTCAGCCCGACTCTGGTCGGCCCAAGGATGGCGAGCTGCCAGTGATTGGAGGAACCCAGACCGTGTTGAATTCTCCTTGGGACAGACCCAGCCCCGTAGCCTTGTTCCCCCCAGTGTGGTAGGAAATTGTCACACATGCCCTACAAGGAGCAGTGCAGTATTGGGCGGTGATACACACAGACTACACACTAGAACTGGACATTGTCTCACGTATATAATCCACACACCCTCTGCCCTGTGAGGAGCAGTGCAGGACTGGACAATTAAGAATAGCACACACACACCCTCTGCCCTGTGAGGAGCAGTGCAGGACTGGACAATTAAGAATAGCACACACACACCCTCTGCCCTGTGAGGAACAGTGCAGGACTGGACAATTAAGAATAGCACACACACACCCTCTGCCCTGTGAGGAACAGTGCAGGACTGGACAATTAAGAATAGCACACACACACCCTCTGCCCTGCAAGGAGCAGTGCAGGACTGGACAATTAAGAATAGCACACACACACCCTCTGCCCTGTGAGGAACAGTGCAGGACTGGACAATTAAGAATAGCACACACACACCCTCTGCCCTGTGAGGAACAGTGCAGGCTGTAACAGTCAACACTTACACACGCTCACTAAGGTGTAGGCACTTTGTGTCTTTGGGACTATTTCATATACTGTAGCCACTTAGTGGTGTAAGCCAAGGGTTTATTGTTTGTCTTTATTGTCCTGGTTATTGCAGCATGTGGAGTGCTTATATTTGGATTCAAATCCTAATTGAGGAATTGATTTTGAAATGCATTAATACTAAACTGTACTGGTTTCAATACTGCAACAGTTGCACAAGGTGTCAATCAGTCAGTGTAGTTGGGTGCACCCACAGATTAAAAAAACCCTGAGGTTTAAAAACCTAAGATTCATCTAATGATATCAAGGTATACCTATTTAATTTGTTGTTTACTGTCATACTGTATGTTTGTGCGTAATGTTTTATTTTAGTTTTTTCCTATTTCAATATATATAAACGATTTGAGACTTGCATCTGGTCTCATTATTTACCCCTCTGGCTCCAGTAGACCAACCTAACTAGTCCTACGTCTAACCCTTGATTGTAATTTAGTAACTGTTCTACACTATCTATTCTATATGACACAGGTGTTACATTATATTGTTTTTAAGTGTGTACTTTTAATTGCTTTTTTACATGTATACTTATAACCTACAGTTTTATATTAACATTTTAGGAGCCGGGCGCACGCCAAAGTTCAAGTTCACGCTGGAATGATGAATGCCGAAAATTGCCGTGATTCCGGCGTATGCTCATATTTGTGTTTATATATATATATATATATATATATATATATATATATAAATATAAATATAAATATAAATATAAATATAAATATAAATATATATATATATATTGTGTGTGTTGTTTAGTGAGCAAGACTTTACTATAGCATTTCCTTAAAGGACCACTTCGCCACTTTTCAACGTATTTATATGAAGATAATAAGGTCCTGACTAATGTTCTAATGTTCATGATAAAAACCACAAACCCTTAGATAGCACTTTTTGTAGACTTTTGATACAGACTTATAGCATGTTATGTAGACAGCACTAGAATGGCATTGTATGTAGTCATAGCACTTCATAGTATTATGTATAGCATAGTATAGTATATATATATATAGATATTCCACTGTTACGTTCTTAGCTTACGCATGTTTCATTTTTATGTGATGTATTGCCATGCTTTTTGTTCTTGCTTAATGTAAATTGCTCTGGATTAAGAGCGTCTGCTAAATGCCTAAATTGTAATCCCTGTGGGCTCCCCCAGAGTTAGTGTCCAAGTGTCCTTGAGCAAGACTCTGAACCCCTGATTGCTCCTGATGTGCTGGTTGGTGCCTTGCATGGTTTCCTCCACCATCGGTGTGTGAATGGGTGAATGTAACGCACAGTCTATGTAAAGGTGTGTGAATGGGTGTGTGTGTGTGTGTGTGTGTGTGTGTGTGTGTGTGTGTGTGTGTGTGTGTGAATTGATGCACAATCTATGTAAAGCGCCTTGGATAATGGCGCTATATACAAATGCACCATTTACCATTTTTATTTACCATTTGAAGAACACCATGGGAACAATATTTATATTACTATAATAGTGATATTATTTATAATTTTAGAACACCAGGAACAATATTTCACAACAATATTTTCATAAGAAGAAACTGTGAGGAACAACCTGGAGGACATTTGCACGCCTTTTATTGATTCGTTTTTTTAAGAGTTAAGTTTTACAGAAAGTAATCAATTATTTACCAATTAACAGTTTTTACTGCCCTTAACAATATTTTTGCATAATTGATTGATTACATTAAACGGGGAAAAAAAATCATCGCATGAAACAGAAAGTACAATCAAAGTGTACGTAAGGACAAATTAACCTATTCTTCGGAAGAGAAGGTTTTCCCAGTACCAAACCTGCTAAATTTGAATCCCCATTAATCAACCTATCTAAACAAAATTAATGCTAACTAGTAGAACATTTTCAGTTAACGATGAACATCTTGCCATATTCACCAGGTCACCAGAAACGTCCTCCTAGCCAGACTACCAAAATGTGACTACATTTCCTTATCCTTACCCCTCAATTAGACCCCCCCCCCCCATAGAGCTTATATAGGTCTCTATAGGTCTAGGTCTCTATAGGTCTAGGTCTCTATAGGTCTCTATAGGTCTAGGTCTCCATAGGTCTATATAGGTCTCAGGTCCACCTTCTCTGTCCATCAAACCTTACACAATAACACAACACAGAGAACAATAACCCTTACACAATAACACAACACAGTGAACATGTTATTCTTCACTTCAATTATTCACTCCATTCATAATCTAAATGATTAAAAGCCATTACCAACTACATGTACTTGTAAAATGTTTATCAAAGCAGTTTTGTTTAATCATAACAATTAATCCATTGGTTTAAACTCATGATCTCATTTTTAAAATCCTTTTTTTTTTAATATATTTTTGATCCCACGATTTTGTAACCCATTTTTCACCCCTGTCTCAATCATCTAATGTGATCCTGGGCTCTACACACCCTCCACCAACCTACAGGGACAAATTAGCCATTGGGCCAGTGGGGCCGTGGCCCAGGGGCCCTTGGCTCTCAGGGGCCCTTCAGGGAAATTGGACCGTAAGGTACTAGGTTTGACGCCCTGAAAAGGGCTCCTGGGGCCCTTATTGGCCATTGATTTTGTTAAATTTAGGTCAAAAATATGATAAAAACACGGTAAAACACCAAAATTGTGTGCGCATGCGCGCTATGGGGGCCCTGCAGAAATTACCGGCCCAGGGGCCCTCGGGAGGTTAATCCGTCCCTGCCAACCTAGTATATATGGGGGACAAGGGGAGAGCAACGGACTTGAACTCACGCTTCCTTCATGCCTGAGTGTCCAAGTCGCTCCTTTACACCTGACGGGGGGGAGTTTCCCTGGTTGGACGTAGCGCGTGGAAGGAACACGTTATTCCAACCAGTTCCTTTCCCCTCCATCAGGCGGGGAATCCTCCTTTTAAGGAGGATTAACCATCTCTGACAAGTCACCTTAGTGCCGGGACACTTTAAGGAACATTCCTATTCATTCATTTTAACGATTTTATTGTAGCTTTTTAAAGGACCACTTCACCACTTTTCAAATGACCTTCATATAATTGGTCTTCACGACCAGTGACATCATCGATGGGGAATACAAGCTAATAAAAACGGCAGACTTTCTATTCCTGGAAAGTTGCAATACGAAAATGGAAGCCATCGTTCTCATGATATGAAAAAAAGCTCTCTCTCTCTCTCTCTCTCTCTCTCTCTCTATATATATATATATATGTATATATATCGTTCATTTGTATAGATAACGATCACCTTATCGTTATCGATCACCTTATCGAGCCGGGTTCTTATCGAGACCACTGTCGAGCATTTTCTATTATTTTGTGGAAAGACAGGAGACGATAACATTCTAAACAGAACCAGTATATTTTACTAAGGGCCTTCAAATACAGTACTTTTCTAACAGACGGAAGGCAATTGACCTTCTTACCAAAATAATAATATTAAATAAACTGTTAACTGGTTAATATGTCACTTTAAAAGCGTAATGTTGTTCACCTGGACAGCGCTGGTCGGCAGGTATCAATACACTTTTAGACCAACATGTTTGTGCCAGCGTGGATGATTAAATGTATTTTTTGATCGCCTCTTGTCTTGATTGTTTAAACATGACGTCATGGGCCGTAACATGCTCCATAACAGGCTTGATAAGCCCAAAGATTATTGATAATGGGTATACTCAATAAGCCCAAAGCTTATCAATAACATGTACTGGATAAGCCCAAAGCTTATTGATACCGGGTACTCAATAAGCTTGTTATCGGATTGTTTCGTGTATCGGTTATCGAGCTCCATCCCTAGGTACGGTACGGTACGGGTGCAGTGTGGTACGGTACGGTACGGTACAGTATGGTACGGTACGGTACGCCCCTCGACCGCTCTGTGCCGTGGTTCTTCTATTCTTTATTTGTTTTACTGAGGTTAAGGTTAGGAATAAGGTTAGGTTTAGACATAGTTTTACTGAGGTTAAGGTTAGGAATAAGGTTAGGTTTAGACATAGTTCTACTGAGGTTAAGGTTAGGAATAAAGTTAGGTTTAGACATAGTTTTACTGAGGTTAAGTTTAGGAATAAGGTTAGGTTTAGACATAGTTTTACTGAGGTTAACCCATTCTGACTTGAGATAAGATTCATACGAGGTTTCCACTGGAGACACACTGGTCTGATTAACCCATTCTGACCTGAGATCAGATTCTAAAAATGTCAGTCGTTCTTCGATTTTTGAAAAATAGCAGACCTACAAGCTCGTAGCGCGCCACTCGGTGGCGCGCTATGAGCTTGTAGGTCTGCTATTTTTCAAAAGCTAAAGCATAACATGATGCTAACACCAAAATGGGTTCCTGTTCAGAACGGGTTAAGGTTAGGAATAAGGTTAGGTTTAGACATAGTTTTACTGAGGATAAGGTTAGGAATAAGGTTAGGTTTAACCATTTAAGCATAATTTCCATAGGTTACTTTAGGGGGAGGGGGGTGTTGGTAAATGGGTGACTCGTTTGGTATTAAATTCAAAAACTTTCGCGGGACATCTTACATAGCGTTTTTTCACTTCCTGTCTCTCAGTTTCCTGCTAAAACCGCTTTTCAAATTAAGATGCTCTAATGTTGAAGTGAACGGCTGGCGAGTTCCTTTTCAACCACTAGATGGCAGTGTTGGAGGTAAATGAGTTAAAGGGACACTTCACCTTATTTTATTACCATATAACCAGATCTTTATTTGAATTATGTTTGGGAGACAAGAAACATTTTCCTGGGGGGGGGGGGGGGGGGGGTGGTATTTTTAGATATTTTAGTATTTCAAAGTGTCCGTGATGTCATGGACACTGGGCTCACTCCCTTCCTGGACTACATGTTGTCTCAGGCTGCATCCGAATTGCTAGGGTTGTTCCCTACTCCCTACCCCCCATACGGGGATCCAGACTCTAGTGGACTCTATAGTGATGATTTGGGACAATACTCCCTGTATGGGGAGCACCGACTCTGACGTCAATATCGGTAGAGGGCGCTGTAGGTCCGCGGGTTCATGTACATTTTATTTGCATGAAATCCCCATTAGGTTAGTCGATCTATAAGCAACGCGACGTCCGTGTTGTGAGCTTGTATCGAGTAGGCCTACTTTTGGTAAAGAATTACCAAAAGTAGCCGATCTACAAGCTCTGCTCACAATAATAATACGGACGTTTGGTGTTAACAGAAACAGCAGTCCAATAAATTACTGCCTACATAATGAAGTTTTAATGTATTTATCGCAATTCAATGAAATAATGTTAGATAGCATATTTTTTCATGGCAGGAATTAATGAATATTAATAAAACATATGTTCAGACACAATTAATGTGTCTCACATGAATGCATTTAGCCTACGTTTGTGATAAAGAATCTCACAAATATGTGACCAGTGCCAGTAGTTTGATACACAAGGGGGCCATGGTCATTTTTCAGTTCTTTACATATTATGAAACTGCACACTGTAACCTTTCATATGATGCATTGCTCATTGAAATTGGGGGGGAAATGAAGAAGATATGACCATTTGAAACTTGTTGAACCAGAAATGTCAAATTGGAGAATTCCCCCTTCAAAGATATCAGCAGTGATCTGTCACTTTAGGGGGCGCTGTTTTCCCTTCATTCCTCCATTAGCCAACCAGCAGTGTTGCCATGTCTGCTTATTATAATTAGTTGGCCATGTTTCTAAAGAAAAAGAATGCATAGGCCTACTGTACCAATAAGTCTTCACAATTAGAGAATGTTGTTATAATTGATAGTTTGCCTATTATCTCTCCTTTTTTTAAATAGGCTACTGCATTTATTTGCCATTTTGTACTATGAAAAAAGGGCAACAACAGTGGCAGAAAATTAGGCTTATGTAAATGGTCCAGATGAGTACAAATAAGATAGCTATATTAGCCTGTTATTATTATTATTTGTCTGCAGAACCCCCATCTGAAAATAATGTATGCCAGGGACAAGATTGGTTTTGTTATATGCTTGTAGATCGGCTATTTTTGCTTATTTTGGGCTTGTTTTCATATACGGGTTGCTTGTTTCTCTCGCAGAACCTGGCAACCCTGCAAAAAATAGCCGTTAGCTACATTTAGCATTATATATTGATATCAATCGTCAATCCTGTAGCTAAAACAAGTACATTATCGCGTTATATTACATATCGATGTGATCTGCATTATTATGACCTTAATTTTCATGGCAGGTACATTCCAAAGTAACTAATAAGAACCACATTATGGTGACATAATGTTACAATGTTTACAATACATGCTAGAGTCTTCTTCTCTGCTATTGGAAATAAGAAGCCATGTTCCATTGTTGTGATGGCCAGTGCCCCTAGCTAAAACATTAGCATGAATTAGCTTTAGGAGGACCGAAAATAAGCACACTTTTTACAAAATACGACTGTTAATACTTCTTTCTCTGCTATTTCTGTTAGCCAGTTAGTGAAAGACTAGTATTATCTTCAAAAACGATTGTGTACAAAAAGCGGAATTTTAGCGGAATTTGCATACTTTGAAGGTAAAGCTGATTTTCTGATTAGCATTGGTTAGCATTGCTAACTCAATGGTTTAAACATTAAACATAGTGACTTGTTTACGCAATTACAATGACTTAATGACACTAAAACGACTTTCTGATGGAATAAAAACATTCTTTAACATTCCAACTGTTTTAATGTGGCTAAAAACGAAAAACACCAAAAAAAAAGAAATAATCTATTTGGTCCTATAGTGACATAACAGAGTTGGCGACTTGTGGTTCAAATTACTGGCACTGGTCACATATATTCTACAGCAAGCAACTGATTCCTCTCCTAACGTCATGCGCTGGGCCTGGGTGATACAATGGATCAGTAATACTATTGCAAATGAGTAATTTATTATAAATAAAATAAAACAATTTCAAATAAATGCACAGATCATTTGTCTCGAGATCTGTAGCTTCGAGATACGCCAGGGAAGGGAAAACGAAAGTTTAAAAAGTACATTTGTGTTGAGTTATTTCGCTGGTTCAACTTCTGCCTCTTCTGAGTTGGAGCGCAATGAGCGCATGCATGCAGAAGCAGCGCACGTGCGCAAACGCGTGCATGTGCGCTCAAGAGCGAGCTTGAGCAATGCATTATGGGGCAGATTTGCTTCGCTGTGTTTTTGTAGTGACCATCGGATGCTCCCTACAATTCCCGGTGCATTGTGGGATACTTCAGTCCACTATGTTAGGGTGCAAAAATGCTCACTACACATTCGGACACTACAACAAAATGGCGGAACGCCAAAGTAGTGCACTATATGGGGCATAGGGAATGAATTCGGACGCAGCCTCAGTAAGACAGCACCTCCCCCTATCCACAAGGAGGAGCAGTGCACCAAAGCATTATGGGAATTGTAGTGCAGGAAGGTAGTGAGCTCAGTGTCCATGACATCATGGACATTATGAAATACTAACATATCTAAAAACTCATCATTATTACCACATAGAAACCCCAGGACGGTGTTTCTAGTCTCCCAAAAATCATTACAATAAGATCTGGTTACAAAAGGGGTGAAGTGTCCCTTTAATGTAATGCTAGCAGGACCAGTGGAGGAAGAAATACTCACATTTGTACTAGAGTAAAAGTAAAAGTTACAATATTAGACGTTTATACTCTTATCCACAATGACCTGTAAGTATAACCACCATGTAGAAATACTCTGCTACAGAATACAGGCCTGTAAAAGTACAACAGTATTGTGATAAAAACATACAGTACTCATTATGTACTATTTCACTTTCTGTCAAAATCTTTCACAAATAGCAGATTCACAAGATCATAGCATGGTGCATTGCAGCACATTGTGAGCTTGTAGATCTGCAGTTTTGGAAGAAACAAAGTAGTAAACTGTGC